>NW_025336157.1:5400577-5602425 GCF_004798865.1 Varanus komodoensis | reverse complement strand
GACCTATAAAGCCCTAAATGGCTTGGGTCCTGGTTACCTGAAGGAGCGCTTGCGTCCATATTTGCCCTCCCGCCCCTTGAGATCGGCGGCAGAGGCCCTTCTCCGGGAGCCCTCCGTGAAGGATATTAGGAGGGTGAGTACTCGGAGGAGGGCTTTCTCTGCGGTGGTGCCCCACCTGTGGAATGCGCTCCCCAGAGAGGTCCGCCTGGCGCCGTCGTTATTTGTTCTTTGGCGCCAGGCGAAGACCTTTTTATTCAAATGTCACTGTAATTGTTAATAGTATTTATTCATTTTATTCTTTGGCCAGGGCGACTTAATTTATACTGTTAATTTATACTATTTTATGTAAGTTTATTTATTGATGTGAGCCGCCCCTAGGCTTCAGCGAATGGGGCAGCATAGAAGTCATAATAATAATAATAATAATAATAATAATAATAATAATAATAATAATAATAAATAAATAAATAAATAAATAAATAAATAATAGAGGTGGATGGGTGGCCTGCAGAGGGGCAGCCCTACAGCCATACCCCGCTGGCGGATACCTTTATGGCAGATCGGGTTGCTGTTCTCAAAGCCGCAGAATGGCACGTCTCTTGGGATGGTATTCCCTGGCCAGTCAATGTCCTTTCCAGGGACGATTTTGATCTTCTTGGTGGTCCCGTTGTAATTGGCGACAATCTAGGGAAAGACATCAGGGTGGGGCGAAGGAGAGGGAAACAGTGTGCATGGAAGGAGGAAGAGAGAGGAAGGATAGTATTGTGCGTGGACGGCATGAGAGCCACTGCTTTGGATGCCTTGAAAAGGGCTACATCCACTTGCAGGTGAGCGGGTGAAACCTCCATGTGCAGCGGTAGTCTAGCTGTGACTACCAACAGGCTGTTGCCTTCATGCCCTGTTTTGGCCTTCGCAGAGGGAACCAGTGGGAGTCACTACAGGAAAAAGTATGACAGACTGGACCGGGCCTGGACAAGCTGCCTCACTCCAGATGCTTTGGAAAAGGGAAACCTCCACAGTGTGACGGGCAGCCCTGCCACTAACCTGAAACTCCCCGGATGCAGGGTCCATGTCCCACAGCGAGTAGTCGGTTTCCCGGTCTCCATTGTGGTCAATCTTCAGCATCCCCGTGACTCCTGCGGGATTCGGGAAGAAAAACCTGAGCATTCCCAAACAAATTTTGGGGAATCACTAGCAGGATGTTCTCAGACACACCCAGAAAACAGTCTCTTTAAAAAAAAAAATGTGGCTGCAGCTGAATTTGAAATCAATTTTTAAAACTCTTATAGCTTTCCTGAGAAATTGGAGGGAAAGGATCTCAGGGGCTAAAATTTTCTATAATAATTTATAGAAACTGGGAAGTTGTGAGTATTGTTCCCAATAGTTTGGGAAGTTTGGGGGAAAGGCCTCTCTGGGCCTGTCTCCATGAGACATTTAACCTCCTGCTTTCCCAAAATATCCGCTTCTGAATTCTTTGCAAGATTAACTTCAGCTCCTTTATACATGTCCCCCCCCCCCCCCCCCCACCCCACCCCAGGACTTTTCTTTCTTTGCCTTTATGTTCTGGTACACAGTCACAAGGTGACACTGCAGTATACTGGCATTTCTAAGACACACAAGCATTTCTAACACAATTCTCCAACAATATTATACTTTCCTCCCCCTAAAAGAAGCCATGGAAATAGCTGCAAAGCACAAGAGAGACCCTGCTGGATCACAGTTTCATGTAATGTGCCTGCACGCATGAGGAATCCTGAGCGCAGAATGAATGCGACCGGTAGGGAAAGCCTCTTAAACTTCTCCAGAGCTCTTTTTCAAGATTTCCCCACTCTGCTCCTTCAGCATTCTATTTTAGAGTAATGAAGCAGCGGAGGTTGCAAACTTTATACCAGGTGACATCAGAGATGCTCAGCACCTACGAAGAAATGTCTCTTTTTTAATGAGAAAGGCTAAGCATTGAACCTGGAACCTTCCGCACAGAAAGCCGGACCAGGCCTTCGAGTGCTTTGCTCTGAAAGCCTGGGTTTGAACGCCTGTGTCTTCAACATTGTTTCTGGTGCGTTTTTTTTTTGGCAGGTGTCTCATCTTAAACAACTACCCTGCAAGCAATTCCAAAATATTCTGCGTGTTGGAAACTGGTACACACTTTGCAAATGCAAATTGCTGTGTGAATCTGGTGTGAAATGCAAATTGTTGTGCGAATTGTTAAGAATTTTGTCCCTAAAGGAAATCCTAAAGGAAATCAACCTTTTTTTTTTTAGAAGGCCAGGTGGTAAAGCTGAAGCTCAAAGACTTTGGCCACCTAATGAGAAGGAAGGACTCATTGGAAAAGACCCTGATGCTGGGAACAATTGAAGGCAAAGGGAGAAGGGGGTGGCAGAGGTTGCGGTGGCTGGATGGGGTCACTGTAGAGGTGGGTGTGGGCTTGGGTGGACTCCGAGGGATGGTGGAGGACAGGAGAGCCTGGAGGAATGCTGTCCATGGGGTCACAGAGAGTCGGGCACGACTTCACAACTAACAAATGCTCTGCATATTCAGAACAGAAAGTCTTGAGTCCACAAGGACTGGAACGTTGGAGAAAGCAAAACAGACAGTTTTCTCTTGTCTGCACCTTTCTGGGTGCTCTGCCATTAGCTCCTCTTCCACAGCTACAGCTCTAATTCCGACTTTTCAAAATACACGCATGATAATATTAGGAGGACTAGAAATGTACTGACCGTAGAAAGTGCGATTCTGCATCTGGCGGGTGACGACCGTGGCATTGGCGATGGCACCCCCCTCCAGTGTCTCATTCACAGCATAGGCATAGAGCATCACGCCGTCGTGGAAAGAGGCAGAGATGTAGTTCTTCTGGAAGGTGGAAGAAAGTCTTACAGCATCCTCCCTCCACGCTTGCCGCCAGAGCAGAAATGGCTTTGAGGTTTGCAGCCGGCCTCAAAAATGGCGTTGTGTGGGCAGCAGAGGGAAGAGAGAGGTGTTGCCAGTGTATACGTGGCCCTGGCAGTGCCGCAGCACCCCCATGCTCTGGGGCAAAACGCCCACACAGCCAAAACCGGCCGCTGAATTGCCGGACCGCCAAAGCACAGGATCGACGCTTGCCTCTGTGTCCCTCTCGCCCTTCCCTGTATGTCCATATCCTCCAAGTTTGGAGGGTAATGGGCAGCCTGATTGGATTCTGCTGGCTATGCACTGAATAAAACATATTTCCCTAGGCACCGTGCAAAAGAGTTTTTCAACAAATCTAACAGATACAATAAAATCACAGTGAAAACAAGCACTATTGCCAGGTGCAAGCACACCACGGGGACTGTGACATATGTCTGACTTCCAGAAAGCTTCTAAAACCCAGGGGGAACCAAACGCATCTTGTCCCAGCCCTGAAAAGACAGCACTGTGGGCACCAGGGAAGTGATCCTGGGAATGGCATTCCAAGGCTGAGCAGTGCCAGGCGGAATGCAGCGCAAACTCCCCGCTTGGGGACAGACCACCCAGCAGGCAAAATTCTCTGAGCAACGTTCCAAAGGTTAATGTGCTCAAAGCAGTAGAACAGAAAACCAGGGCGCAAAGACAGAATGATTTTATCAACAAAGCGTACCTCTGCGGAGCCAATGAAAATCCCATTATATGCTGCTTGAGACTAGAATGTCTTCACACGGCACTAACGAAATGACAGTGTAGGCACCAGCAGGGCCTTACTGGGGAGAGTCTTCCAGAACTGCAAAGCCATCCCAAAAAAGGCTTTGGTTGTCATCCACCAAGCCCCCCTCAAAGAAGGAATTCTGAAGGCCCCAAATTATGTGCATAACATACAGTTAAGATTTGGACTTCAACTCCCAGCGTTCCTGCCCATAGCTTTGAATCAACAGCTCTAGAAATCCACCTTCGGCCCACCTCTGCCATTGAACACCTTCCCACAGAGAATGTGCCCGGATCTTTGATGCTTGTTCCTAAAACCGACCAATCAGCCCAGCATATTCTGCAGGTATCTCTCTGCTGACTTATTCTGAACGGCCTTTGGTCTAATGATGTTGTTTTGGGTCTCCACCAGTTTTCCCCAACCTGGTTGCTGCCCCTACCAGTTGTTTTAGATTTCAATTCCCCTAAGCCCCAGCAAGCATAGCTGACGATCCGGAGCCCTGGGACACGTCTTCCTAGACAACGAGAGGGCAACAGGTCGGTGCCGCCAGGTTCTTATGCCGCTGCCTGGCTTATTTGTGTTTTAACTCATTGACTTTTTACTGCAGCCTTGTACAAAGAAAGAAAAGTCCACACACGTTACTAGGCTGCAAACAAGGTATACCAGTTGGCTAAGCAGCCTGTTACTTCTGCTCGCTGAGCTCTCCACCAAGTCGTTTCAGCTTATTTTTTGAAACAGGAGGTTGCTTTAGAGCATGTGTTTTCAATGTGTCGCAATGGTTGTTGGCATTACGGTGGCAGTTCTCCTCCATCTTCCGACAACCTGGTGCCCACCAGGCCCACTGGACTACATCTCCCAGGATCCCCTTGCCAGCTGGGGGAGCCAGGTTGGTGGGAGGCAGATCTTCTAGATCAAAAACCCATCCCAGAGCATGGACCAAAGGCACTTGACTGACGTCGAAGCGAGTCTAATGCTGGGCATGGACTGGAGACCACCCTGGACCCCTCCACGGAGAAAGAGTGGGGAAATCCCCACTTGCCTTAGATTATGTAGGAATCTGGTCGGGACTGTGAGTCTGTCCACCACAGCTCATTCGCTCAACACAGATCTACCATGCCACTGGCACCTGGCAAAGCTGGACCACGGGCTGGTCTCCTTACCAGATCGTCTCCCATGGTGAAGTTGTACCGTTCCTGAGCCATTTGCTTGATCTCCTGGATGAACGGCCGGTACTCGGGGTTTGTGGGCTCCGCGTAGGTGACGATCATCACCGCCTATAGAGATTTGAAAAGAGGACATGTAAAAGATGGGGAATACGTGGCTCAGCAGGACTGAAACGGAAAAAAGATCCTGGAGTAATTGTGGACAATAGGCTAAACCCGAGCCAACAATGCGATGCGGCCGCCAAAAGGGCAAATGCTATTTTGGGATGCATTAAGAGAAGGATTACTTCCAAAGCACGAGAAGGAGTAGTTCCTTTATATGCCACACTAGTCAGACCTCACCTGGAATTCTGTGTCCAGTTCTGGGCACCAAGGTTTGAGAAAGATCTTTAAAAAACTGGAAAGGGTCCAGAAGAGGGCAACAAAAATGATCCAGGGTTTGGAAGAACTGCCCTGTGAGGAGAGACTGGGAGAACTGGGCACGTTCAGCCTCGAGAAGAGAAGGCTGAGGTGGGACATGATATCCCTCTATAAGTACCTCAAAGGCTGTCACAAAGAGGAAGGCCAAGATCTCTTCTTGCTGATGGCAGAATGTAGGACACGGAATAATCAAGTCAAGTTGAGGCAACCCAGGCTGGGCATCAGGAAAAGCTCCCTCGCTGTCAGAGCAACACAACAGTGGGACCAGCCGCCTGAAGAGGAGGGGGGCTCTCCCACACTGGAGACATTCAAGGAGAAACTGGGCAGCCATCTGAGCGGGATGGTGTAACGTGGTGTCCTGCAACAGCGGGGGGTGGACTGGATGGCCTTCATGGCCCCTTCCCACTCTGCTATTCTATGATCCTATGACAAGCTCAGCTGGAACTTTCAGACTTTTCGCACTCCCTGCTGGGGCTACGACTGCTAAAGAGCATGGCTGATGTGCACTAAAAGAAGACAGTCCCTGCCCAGAGGAGCTTCCCATCTAAAACTCAGTGGAGGGAAGGGGAGGGGGAGGAGGAGAAAATGTGGGCAAACACGCATGCAGTTCACCAACAATGTGCGAAGCCTTGGCCACGACATGCGATCGGGAGGGATTAAGGAGCTGGACCAGAGCTAGAGAACTTGCTTGCTCCCGGTAGTTTGAACCACAGATCTCATCAGCACCAGCTAGCAAGGCCAATGGTTGGGGTGATGGGAATTGTAGTGTTAGGCAGTTAGAGAATTGGAGGGCACCAAGAAACACATGAAATTCTGGAGATAACCTACAGTCAAGGGTTAAGCAGGGTTGTTGGTGAAACATGGGTTATCCTGTTGTCTGAACCCAGCTGCCCTTGCAAGTCACAAGATGCTAGGCACAAACAACCCACAAAGACAACCCATGCCTTGTTAGGTGCTGAACTTTGGGTTGCTCGCTATGGTTTAAGTCAGTTGGGTTCAAACAACAATGTAATCTTCATTTCAGTGACAACCCATGAGTTGGGGGGGGGGGAGTTAGGTTGTCTGAAAACATCACTGCCTCATACCTGAAGATCAGAATTTCCCAAACTGGTATAGTCATCCCATCCCGTCCCTGCCAGTCAGATGTTCTAGACAACAACTCCCAGGATTCCTAATCATTGGCCGTGCTGGCTGGGGCTCATACAGGCTGATGTCCAGCTTATAACCGCCTCTGTGAACGCATCACAAAAATCCTTTCAAAGCCAGGACGCAGCACCTTCGCAAGTACTGCTTCCTGGGGGCAGTGAATTCGTGCCCACCGCCGCTTCCCTCACCCCTGCTATCCCACCAGCCTTTCAACTCCTAGAGGTTATTAATAGCTGCAACCAGCCGTCAAACTCCATCTGAGGGATTATCTCGCTTCCTTCCTCCTGGAGAAAGGAAGAGCAAGCTGGGGCCTGCCACGCTATCCGTAGCTTCTCCTGACCGACAAAAAAGGCTGTGCTGTAGTCTAGAAAGCACAAGCTTATCCTCTTGTCTAGCTCTTTGGCGCACCAAGCAGACAGCATCTGTGTGCTCACCTCTTCCTTTCCAGAATCCAGCTGAAACACAACTCCTTCCATGGGTTCCCTCTCATTCTTGATTGCGTTGCCTTGGGCATGGCTTTGCTTGCATGGGAAGTTAGCACAATGGTCCGAAAGCTGCTGCATCTTTTTAATTGCAGACTGGAAGGTATATTGAATGTTTCTAATCTGTGGGCTACTGTTTTGTGTTCCGTATTTGTTGGCATATTCTGGTTGAGATTTGGATTTAAATCCGTCTCTGCAGTTTGAAATAGTTCTGTTGGCACCCGATCTACTGCCAGGTGCTCTATTCTTTCCAAACGCTTTCAGAGCAGCTCTATCTGGCAGCAAAAATAGAGCTTCTCTATCTACTACCTCCAGTTATATGGTCTATTTGATTTCTCTGTTGGCCATCTGGTGACGTCCATGCCTACAGCCACCTGATCAGCTGCTCTGATGTACTTGTAATATACAGCAAGTTGGCATCACAGAATTCCATGAATTGTTCTCCTGCTTCATTTCTGAGCCAAATTTCCCCACGACGTTGGATTCTGCTTTGTTTTCCACTTTTCTTGTCTGCTGATTCGGCTATTCCTCCCGAAGAGGGTGGATGCATCTTAGTCTGATGCCTCAACTTTGACCATTTCAACCTGGGTCAGCCTGCTAGGGTTAAGGCGTGCACCCAAGAAGGAGAATTGAGATACAGCCTCCCTTTTAAAAGCAAAATAATATTCTAGCCCTCATGGTTCTGAATAAAAGGTAGATTTAAACAGGAGCATAGGAAGCAGCCTTATTCTGAGTGGTTGTTGTTGTTTGTCGCAAAGTCGTGTCTGACCCATCGCGATCCCATGGACAACATTCCTCCAGGCCTTCCGGTCCTCCACCATCCCCGGAGTCTAAGCTCACACCAACTGCTCCAGCGACCCCATCCGGCCACCTCATCCTCTGCCGTCCCCTTCTTCTTTTGCCATCTATTGTTCCCAGCATTAGGCTCTTCTCCAGGGAGTCCTTCCTTCTCATTAGGTGGCCAAAGTATTTGAGTTTCATCTTCAGTATCTGGCCTTCTAAAGAGCAGTCGGGGTTGATCTCTTCTAGGACTGACCGGTTTGATCGCCTTGCGGTCCAAGGGACTCGCAGGAGTCTCCTCCAGCACCACAATTCAAAGGCCTCATGGATCACTGCCTTGTCGTGGCGAAGGGGCTTGCGTAGCTCAATGAAGCTATGAGCTATGCCATGCAGGGCCACCTGAGACGGACAGGTCATAGCGGAGAGCTCTGACAAAACGTGATCCACTGGAGAAGGAAATGGCAACCCAGTCCAGTATCTTTGCCATGAAAATCCCATGGACAGTACCAAAAGGCAAAAAGATATGACGCCGGAAGATGAGCCCCTCAGGTCAGAAGGTGTCCAATAAATCTTATTTCAGTATTGCCTGTGCCAGCCTTCTCCGACCTGGTGTCCTCCAGAAGTTTTAGAGGGCAGTTGCCATCCGCCACGGGCAAACTATCTGGACTGCACCAGGCTGGAACAGCATGTTTTCTACTGAGTGGGAGCTGCTTCCCGCACTTCCGGACACAGGCCTTTCTCAGTCCCACCTGCAGATTCTGAGCACCGAGCCTTTGGCTCACTGAATGCAAAGCAGCAGTTACTTTCCTAAAAATCAAGCAAGGTTCCTGTTTCTGAATGAGGGCCGTTTTAAATAAAAATGAAAGCTGCTGCCCTATAGCAGGTCAAGCCATGGGTCTGTTTGGCACAGGCGGTCGTTCCCTAGTGCTCCCCTAATCCCCGTTTTCATATGGGGGAGAACAAATGAGTTGCAAACAAGCCATCTTGGAAGACTCCGGGCGACACTGGGGGTGCTTGCTCCATCTGAGGTTCATCATGACAGGCATGTTTGCCTGGTTGCTGCACACACCCAGTTTCTCTCCGGTGCCTCAAGGGGGTTTCCCAAGGTCTAAGCAGCAACAGGTTGCCAAGTGGGCCTCCTGCCATGAGGACTAGTAACTTGACACCAGGAGGCTCTTGACAATACCCAACTCAGCTGCCAACTCACACCCACCCTAGCTCAGGGTGGCTTCCCGACCCACCATAAAACTGCCCTGTTTTGCCCATGCTCAATCCCCACAACGCACTGGGACACCTGCCAGATGGCACTGCCCTGGAGCGGTAACTGTACTCTCTGCTGCTGGGTATTCCCAGCGGAATTAGCACATTCTCCCTTCCTGGCAAAGCTCCTGTCCCTTCTTAACAGCTTCACGGCCAGCAGAAATTCAACCTGGCCAGCTGTCTCTGCCACTGAGATTTCCATACCATGAAGAGCTTCCCTGGTTGAATTTTTGCCCGTCCTTTAGCAATTGGGAACACAAAAACCCTGGCAGGAAAGGGGAAAAAAATAACCAAGCAGCAACCTGAAGACAAGTTCTCTCCCCAAAATGCAAATATTCAGCTTTAAACTGAGTTAGGAATATCTGTGTTTGTACGGTTAAAACTCATGCGAATACTTTTACTCCAAATTCTCTTCCGTCAACTCTGATCTTGAATGCCCTGAGGACATCTGATTTTATAAAAACATCTACCCTTGAGAACAAACAGTGTTTAAAACTTCCTACCAACATTTCATTGATCCAACTTGACAGAGAACAATTAGCATGCAGGAGTCTCTCTCATTTTACCCTAATTTTATCGCTGCTCCCTAATGTTGCACAACACATAACTACTTCTTAACTTTGGCAGCTGATTATCTTTACATACGCTAGTTCCCTGCTTTACAAAACACAAGAGGATCGGTTTCTGCCCCCAAGGATCATACAATTTATAATTAAACACACCGACAACAGAAGACTATGCATTTATTTCAGTATGCGTACTTCAGGACAGCCGGGCATGACGATGAGAGATTTCTGCCAAAGGCTCTGTGGAAGATTTTTACACTTGATTCCTGCCAAAGCAATCAAGAAATGCTCACAGGTTTCAAGCACCAGAGGGTCTGTGGCAAAAACTAAGAATGCTGATTTCGACCGCAAATTTTCACATGGAAAATCCATGTGTTTCCAATGTATTTGCTGAGGGAGACAAGAGGGGAAGGAGAGCCGTTCCACCGGCTGTGCTGAAAGGCTTCTATTTTCCTGCCTTCCTTCTCCCCTTTTTCCTTATGTGTCATGTCCTTCTGGGAAGTAAGTCCATGAGCAGAGACTATCTGGTTGAATTAATTACATGTGCGCCGTTCTAGGAGTGCTTTTGGCTGAGGAACAGCAAATACCTCAAATAATAATAATAATAATAATAATAATAACAACAACAACAACAACAACAACAACAACAACAACAACAAATCCGGCTCAGATCAACGCACTGGAGACGGCACGTGCAAGAGGGCATGTGTCAGGAGGGCATGTGTCAGGAGGCGGGGAGGCAAAACGATTTTCAGAGCACTGACCTTGTACGCCTCACGGGCCACGTGGTCGTTCTCGTCCTGGCGTTGCCACGGGAGCTGGCGGTCAGGCAAGTGGGGGCTCTGCAAGACCTCCCCAAAGAGGTCGATGTAGAAGAAGACGTAGTCGCCTGCCGTGAGGCCCTCGCGGTGCGCGTGAAGCATGAGCTCTCGGAAGATGCTGGAGGCGCAGCAGATGTAGATGACTGCAACGCAGGGAAGGGACCGTCAGCAAGGCAAGCGCTGTGACTGCAAAGGCACGGACCGAGGCCCAAGATGCCACGCTGGCTTGTGAGCCACGTCGGTTTCAGCGCGGCTTGACCTGCTGTCCTAAGCCGGAGCATCGCTTGTGAACAAGCCGCTCTGGCCAGGTTTGGGCCATCTGACCCGCCGCCCTGAAACCGACGCGGCCCATAATCCCCGCCGTGGCTTTGCCAACAGTGCAAGCCCTGTTGTCATGAGGCAAAAGGTCTGAAAGGGGGACACCCCTTTTAGCACATAGGGAGAAAATGGATCGTTTCCTGCTTGGTCAAATGGGGAGTTCTGTTGGAAAGGAAGACGGCTCAGCCGTGGTACGGCTGCATAGGCTGTGGAGCTCAACATCTTACAGGGAGGTGCCTTCTCTGAGGGGCCCTGGCCATGACTTCACAGTGTGGCAGGCCAGCCCCACTGCTGCAGTCCCACCCTGCTCCTTCTGCCGAGTGGGCCCTGGACATCGGCCCCTGCCCGGACGGCAACAGGAAAAGCCGGGAGTGGGACTTTGGCAAAAGCCGAGGGATGCCGAGAAGCTGCTCGGCGGCTGCCAGACGGGGCAAGAGGTGGAGCCACTGGGGCCCCAGAAGAGAGAGCAATGCCCCCCCCCCAGGAAGGAGCAAGGACTCCTCATCGCTCAAACATGCGCAGGTGTTTGGCCGCCGCTGCGCTCCAGTTTGGCACGCGCAGGCACACTGCTCACGCCCTGGCTTGAAACGACACCCACACGCGTGTGCCCGCACTGCGGGATGCTTCTTCCGTGTCAGCGGATGCCTCCTCTGCCCCTTCTCTTCCCCTCTTCTATGCTGCGTTCTAGACCTGCAAGCTCTCTGGGGCAGGGGCTGATGGATGGCGAGGGCACATCCCACCCTGCTGGACTCTCCGGGGCCGCCTTCCCCAAGCAGCCGCCCTCCAGACGTGCTCAGGACAACCCTCAGTGTGTCACCGCTCTGCCAGGCCACCCGGAGTCCCATTTCATGCACGCCTGGTTGCTCAGATATGAAAGGTGCTGCGGTGGCTGTTCTAATAGCTCCCCTCCACCTGGCTGGGGGACTCTGGGGGTTGTGGTCCGACACACCTGGGGGTACCAAGTCAGGGGAAAGCTGCTCCGGGGCGCCTGAAAGCTGCTTTAGGCTTTTTAAAGGAGGAGGAACAGCACATGTCCAAAGCCCCAAGGAAGGCTCTGCTGTGTACACTTTTCCCTAGATTCCTTCGCTGATAAATTGGGAACGCCAGAGCATGCTCTCTCTGCCCCTCTCCCTCTTCCCCCGAAGCTGGACTCAGCACACTCCGGTCCACCGCCAAACACTCTCCGCTGGGACCCATTAGCACCACCGGGAGGTTGCGAAAGGAGGCCAGGATGTTTCTCCGAGCTGCAGAAGGCCCCTCGCCATTCCTGGCTAATTAGCACCCGGGCCTCCTCCTCGTTTGCCAACCAGAATGCCGGAATCCAGACCCGCCTCCCTCCCCTCCTGCCAGGCCCAGCAGAGAGCGAAAAAGCAAGCTCTGGGGTAGGTCGGGTCACGCACATGCAGGGGGAAGTCCTGCAAAGCATACCTCGATGGCTGCGGGTGGGGACGCGAAATGCTGCTGGACTCCAGCTCCCACTGCTGCCAGCCACCTGGGGCTGATGGGAGATGGAGTCCAACGCCTCCTGAGGAGGGCAGAATTTCTGACCCTGCGCTTATCGGAACCTTATGTCCTTCAAGCTGAACAGCTCGCTGTCTGTTGTGTCTCTCTACGCATCCCCACTCAGGGCTTAGGGACTGCTCATCAGGGCCAATGCCAAAACAATGGCTCAATTGGGGAAAGCCAACAGGAAAACACAGATATTCCAAGGTCAGGTTGTTCTGCCTCTTAGGTACACAAAAAAAAAACTTTTCGTGGGTGGAAGGGCAGGCGGGGAGAATGACGCATCCCTCCACTTTTAATCCAGAAAAAAGAGTTTGTTTCTCAGCAAGAAGTGTGAGAAACACTACCCCAAAAGTTTAGCTGAGCCGGGTCAACAGACACTAGAATACTTGCCTGTGGCGTGGAAAGATGTGGCCAAGGTAGCTAGACCGGTTAGTGAAATATTATCACATTGCCAGAGTCTGCTCTGTCTCCTTTCTTTCTTTCTTAGTATATGTTACAAATGACAAATGTCTTAGGAAGAATATGTCCAAGGAACGACAAGTTCCTTCTGTCAGGAGGAAGGATGCTGTGGCCAAATGTGATAAAAACCTACAAACCTGCCCTTCCCTTTTCCTCCTGCTGGTCCAGCACGGCTGACCTCCTGCTTAGCAGACAGATGGGCCAAAGGGAGAGTTACTGGCCAGGCGTGTCTTACAGACAAGCGAAGGAGGAGAGTATCTGCCTGGCCCATAGAACGATCCCTGATACCTCCAGCGTTTCTTCATTGGCGAGAAATGTCTTCCACGGAAAAGCAAATACATCAGTCCATCTCAGAATTGCACTCCAAACCCTACATGAGAATCAACACATGGTGCAAACCCACTCTCAGCAGCCTCATCTCAAAAGGGAAGAGGGGAAGAGCCCAAAAAGGGGTAACGGAGGTCGGTGGAAATTCCCTGCAAGGAGAAGGTTCAAGTTTTGCAGCTCAGAAAAGAATATAATGATGGACAGCAACAGACTCGGGGCCCATAAACCAAATCTATCCTTCTAGGGTTCCTCAGACAGCACCCCATCATTTGGTCTCCTAATTTTAATGCAATGTTTTCTCCATCCTCGAAGGGTGAAATGCTTCCAGCAGCAAGAGCTTCAAGCTAGAATAAGCTGGCCCTTCAGCCCCATCCACCACTGCTAAATGCCCCGAGAGCTTCTCCAAAAGGGAACGGAGCCCTCCAGTCAAAGCAGACGTTTCTCAAGCCATGCGGGTTTGGTGGGAAGAGAGAAATAGCTCTCCTTGCCTCATCATACTAGAAAGTGACACAGATTTGATTGACAAGAGACAATTACAAATAATCTATGGAGCTTACTCATGGTGCTCTCTTTAAAAGGGGATCAGACTAATGCTGGGAGCAAGGCTGCTGTCGGGCACGAGAAGCCATGAAAACGGCCCAGAGACTCCTGATTCTGAAGCAGTCTTCCTTGGAATGCCAGCTCCTGCAGAACCAGAGCAGAAGGGTGCTGTTGCTTGGATGCTTTGCTCGGGAACAGCCATGGGACCAACACAACCAGACACGCCCAGAGCTGCCCCTCCTCTTCCTCCGTGCACCGTGTCCACCTGCGGCCCACTCTGGCCCAAACAAGGCTAGCAGGTTCACTCGGAGGCTCCTAGCCCATCTTGAGACGATGGCATCCTGAAGGAAGACTTACTCAGAGATGGGGCCACGGAGCGTGTCCTCCCGAAGGCCTCCAAAACCTGATGTCAGCCATTTCCCACAAGGGCAGAGGAGCCTGTTTGGGAAAGAGCTCATCAAACCTGGCAATTAAAAGGCACAAACGCACCGTCAGCAGCCGGTGAGCGGGACACCGGCCACCCCGCACCTCACGGAGGCGGAAGCGCTCGTTTCAGGGCAGCCCCGAGCGCAGGGTAGCGCTTTTCATTAATCTCTCCTCTCCCAGGCCTCTGGCCAAGAGACATCCTGTTATTTTCCTGCTACATGTCCTGCCCCCACACCAGCCGCCGAGGTCAAGGGACGCGTCCCATCCACGGGGTGGGGTCACGGCATGCTTGGCCCCTCTGAGCCAGCGTTTTCCTGTTTTGCTGACTCGCCGTTTCCTCCTCCTCCCGCCAGACAGCCTTTCGGCCGGTGATTTAGGAGTGGGCCAGAACGGGCCAGCGCCACCAAGGGAGCCGTTCCTGTGCCTTTCACACCTTCTCCACCGTTGCCCCGAACCACAGCAAGGGCCATGATCGATCTCCCGCTGGAAGTGTGCTCCTTCCTCCCCGTTGGTTGGGGGCCTGGGCCTGAATGCCACATTCTCCTTCACTGGAGGAAACTTTGGAGAGCCTGCAGGCGATTTCTAATCTCCAGACCCCGCTCCCTGCAGCTCTTCAGAGGTGGCAACATAGCCATATTTTCAATCTATGCAAAGCACCGATTTTTTTATGCATTCTCAGGCTCCTGGGGGACTCCATTAAATAAGATGCACATTATCTGCCTTGCTTTAATACAGGAATGTGGCTTTTTTGCCTCAAGTGCCTCTCCAGGAACCTCTTTGAAGGAAATTAGGAGGATAGCTACCCGAAGAAGGGCCTTTTCTGTGGGGGCGCCCTGACTTTGGAACATGCTCCCCAGAGAGGTTCGTCACTTTAATTTTTCCAGCGCCAGGCGGAAACTTTTCCATTTTCCCAACATTTTAATATTTAATTGGTTTACCTTTGATTTTATAAAATTAATGGTCAGATGCAGTGTGTTGTTTGTTTGTATGTGGTTGTTTTCTGCTTTTTCTTTGTAAGCTGTCCAGAGACTGTGGTATATAAAAACTTTAAATAATAAATAAACTTTAAACTTTAAAGAATAAATAAACTGCTGCTGCAAAGGTAAATTTGCGGATCCTCTGGCTGCAGCAGCAAGTTGTGGGGTGGTAGAAACTACGTGGGGGGTGGGGGGCATGCAGCCCCTGTGCCGGACGAGGGGTGCTGGCCATGCATCCTGCACCGAAGAAAGAATCAAGGCCAAAGAGAGAATCATCTTCCTGCCACTGCCGTCCAAACTCCCTTCCAACTCTAGAACTCTATAATCCTGTTTTAAGATCAGTTTTGCATGCAGAATCCTGTACGTCCCCCTTCAAAACTGAAAGAACAATCGTAGCTTTCTTCTACCAGCAACCTAAAGAATGCCCGTCCCATCTTCAAATCAGTGGCGAACAGGCAACACACACACACAAGAAGCAAACCTTCTCCGGTGTGTGTAATTGTGGAATTGGAGAGTGTGGAGCTCAGCTTAGGCAACGATCTTTGGCATGAGATGGGAGGGGGCTGTTGACAAGCCAGTCCCCATTTCCGTTTGCAAACAGAGCTGAAGATACACCTGAAGGACCCGAAAGGGTCTGGGGCAGGTTATCGGCGGGTCAAAGTGTTTGGCCGCCGGCTGGGCCTCCCATGGCAGCTTTAGCAGCCCTTCCGGGGGCTGGATCCAACCGCCCCGGGTTCCTCAAACGGCTCCACCCCAGCCGCTTCGCTCCTGCAGTCCCCGCGAGCCTTGGCAGACTTTTCTCTCCATTCTAAAAGGCTGAAATGTCTCTCCTAGGTAGGCTGGACGTGCACATGGTGGGCATGTCGTGAGCGGAGCCGGGGGTCAGACTAGATGGCCCGGAAGACCCCTTCTGACTCGCCTTGTTTCTATGTTTCATGTTTCTGTGTTTCTGGATATTTCAGCCCTGCCCCTTGGATGTAGTAGTTAAGAGCACAGGACCGAGACTAAGGCAATCTGGGTTTCAGTCTCCGCTCAGCCATGGGGCCAAAGCAGGTGACTCGGGCCTGTCATGGACTCTCAGCCCAACCTGCCTTGCAGTTGCTACACAAATTCAGAAAACCATAGATATTGTGGTATAACTGCATGCCCATCTGTATGCAGTTACACCAGGCGTCCTCAAACTTTTGAAATAGGGGGCCAGTTCACTGTTCCTCAGACCGTTGGGGGGCCGGACTATATTTGAAAAAAATATGAATGAATTCCTGTGCACACTGCACATTAAAATTAATTTAGATTAATTTAAAAAGTAATTAAAGTTAAAATTAATTAAAGTTAAAGTTAAGAAATTAAAAATTAATTAAAATTAATTAAAAATGTAAACATGTTTGCTCTGCTCCCTCGGGCTGCAGCAGAAGCCCAAGATGAGGTGGGGAAGAGCATGTCCATATTCAAGGGACAGAGCTACAACACAATCAAGGCACTAAATACGGTCTTTTGCATCATGCAGCTGATGACTGCAACTGGCATTTACAAAGAATGAACCAAAAATACTAAGAACAAATACTGTTAATGCCACTCTGAGTATTTGACGCAAGTCAGCCCAGAACAATTCCCACAATA
The DNA here is from genome assembly GCF_004798865.1 of Varanus komodoensis. Taxonomy (NCBI): domain Eukaryota; kingdom Metazoa; phylum Chordata; class Lepidosauria; order Squamata; family Varanidae; genus Varanus; species Varanus komodoensis. The sequence goes on along the minus strand of NW_025336157.1, from coordinate 5,585,977 downwards.
CACAATGGCTGTATTTGGATGCAGAGGCGATGACTACCATATTTTAGCGCAACCTCGCCAAAACTGGTACTGTCCAGATGAGTTGGACTACAGCTCCCATTGGCCACGCTGGTTGGGCATGATGGAAATTATAGTCCTCGCCGCGCCCCGGTTCTGAGGGCGCCTGAGCGGGAGGCCGGAGAGGCAAGGGAGAGGGCCGCGAGGAGGAAGGTAAGGGCTTCTTTCCCAGGTGAGAGGAGGTGAGGGCCGGGGCTGTGGCTGGCCGAGCGGGACGCCTCCTGCCTCCCCCCCATGCGGGGAAGAAGCACGGCAGCTGCTCTGCGGTGGCGGCTTGCCCAAAGAAGGCTCTGGCGAAGGCGCAGGAGCCATGGCCCCGCTCTGCCTCAGCCCCTCTGCCCCCAGGCTCAGCAAGGCGGCCTCGACGTGGCCCACAACCCGGGGACGTGGCTCACACAGTTAAAAATAGATGCATGCGTGGAATGGGGGGGAAGAGCTGGCACATGCACAGTTGAAGAGAGCTGTTACAATTTGGCGTGTGCGCCGGCTCTCCGCTAGTCTCCAAAACAGAAAGAGTTTCAGGGAACGCCTACGCCGGCTCAGAGCTTTTGGACTTGCTCGGAGATCGTTTTCTCCGAACAAGTCCAAAAGCTCTGAGGTGGGCTGGGTAAATGACCATGGCGGGCCGTATCCAGCCCGCAGGCCGTAGTTTGAGGACCCATGAGTTACACCTTTATGTATCTGTTCATGCCGTTACCTTTGACTTCCCCCCATCTTGGCATCTCTACAACTATGCAAGTATAGGCTGTATGCTCCTTGGGGCAGGGATCTTGACTTCTCTGTTTACTGGATTTGATCCCAGGACTTACAAACAGCATTATGTCCAACCCAACACCAAGGTATCCCGGTTGACTCATACCCCCCAACCTGGCTGCCTTCCAGATGAGTTGCCCTGTAGTTCCCACCATCCTGCCTGGGGATGGTGGGAGTTATAATCCAATATGTCCAGAGTGTGTCATATTGGAAAAAGTGGCTTTAGAGCACTGTGTACCGCTGTTGGCACCAAACAGCAGCCTCAATCTGGCATCTTATTACCCAGGTCAGCGGCAAATATACTTTTGCTCGGCACTGAGAATCTCGGGAGAATGTTCCTGACAGGACACGGAGCAGCCCCAGAAATAGCAGCCAGCCAGACAACAACAAAGCCCATGCCAGGCTAAGAAAACAATCCCAGCGAAAGGGAGGCGGTGAAAGGCAGCTATGGGTGTGTGTTTGGGGGCAACAAGGGGGACCACCCCAGACTCCAGCTGTCTTTGTCTTGGGCAGAGGGAAAAACCAGAGGGGAGAAAACGGGTTACCCCAGGGATGAAATGCAGGACAGCTTTGCTAACCCCAGTCCTTTATGCAGTTGTAGCAAGAGGTCTTTCCAAAAGATCTCAGCTTTAAATATTTTTTTAAAATTTAGCTGAGATGGTGTTTACCAAAAAGAGAACTAAACCAACACTGTATGGTTCGTTTATTAAAAGCTGTGGAGACTTTACATTTGTTTTCTGGGAAAAAAGCTTTTTCTCCCTGTTTGCTCCATGGCAAAAGAAAAAGATACCCCATAGGTGAAGAGGCTCTCTCTCTGCAAATATTATATCGTATATTGTTTCAATTGGTGTTTATGTAGTAGTTATTGTTGACTCTTACTTATATTATTACCTTATTGTTATTGTCACTTATTGTTTTGATTCTGTCTGCCTTGTAATCCGGAGTCCTGCTGGACTATTGATTAGCAGAACATAAATTTAATAATGAATAAATATAAAATAAATAAAACAGCCACCTTTGTCTTTTTAAGGCAGGAAGAGCCCCAGGGACAGGGCCTAGAGCTGAGGGAGGGTAGACTAAGGAGGACAGACAGACTCCTGAAAGACTGGAATTAATTCCACTCCAAATTCATTAATGAATTCCCCAAATTCCCCCCTCTTACATTTTGGCAGAGAGTGACCAACCCGCAGCCTTCCAAATATTTAGAAGCTCCCACCAGCTTTAGCCAGGAAAGCTGAGGATGAGACACGACGGGTGCCGGAGGCCCACGCGTCGGATGGACCGCAAGTTGCCCAGCTCGGTGCTTTGGGGTTATGCCTTGCACGACCCTTAGACAGACCCGTGTCTCCCTTGGCAGTGTGCCTTCTTCAAGATCTGACATGCCTCCATGAGGCTTGCAAACACAGCAAGTTTAATCACTGCCGGTTTGCCATCACAGGGAGCACTGGATCCCCAAATTCAAATTCCAAAGCCAATGCAGCAAGCATCCTGCATGTGCTGGCATTATCTCAAATAATTCTGTGAACTCCCCCCACTTCCAGACGCTCGTGAAAGTTTTATTTCTTAAGATGATGCAATCTTGTATTCGTGGAAGGGACTTCAGCAGTCGCTGAAGCCAGCCCCATGCTCGGCGCAGGAATCTTGAAAGTGCAGCATCCCCAAAAGCAACAACAGGGGAGCCCCCCCGACTGGAAAAGAAAAACTCGCCACTGAATCACAGAGGGGCCCGTTTCCTACTGAGCACACCCATGGTTTCACATAACTGTCCTCCACCTTCAGGAGTTTTCTGCGTTATGGGCCAGTCTGCATGAAATAGCCCATGGGTTCAATCCAGCCGTTCTCCGTCAGGGCACATGAGAGAGGGAGCTTTTGCCCAGTCAGCTCCTTCACGGACAGCTGAGGGTGTCATGCAAACCTGGATCAGTGGGTTGTTCAGGGGTAACTGCCCAGCAAAACGCCAGGGGTTAACCATGGGTTGTGTGTTCCCCGAACAACCCACGAGTCTGGGTTCACATGCTACGCTCAGTAACTCTGAAGGGACCAGTTATGGGTAGCTTAACCCATGGGTTATCATTAAGAATGAACCTGGTCTATTTGCATCGACTTCAAGAATCGAACTATTGAGCCAATACCTCCAGCAAACAGCCACCTAGCCTTGGATGGATCTTCAACACCCACCATGAAGGACTGGCTGAGGCAATAGGGTCTATTGTCAAACTCCGACTGTTAGGGAATTTCTATTCTTGTAGGTGTAGGGCAAACATCAAGGTGCAAATGAGGACCGCTTAATATTAAAGAACGGAGCTCCCCTGAGCACCTTCTGGGCTGAGGGATTTGTTTCCATGACTTACTACTGCTAAAGCACTGGACGTCAGAAACCCTCAGTGATCCGCCTCGGATCTCCAGAGATTTACTGGTACGGGCCAATCTTCCTGCCGTAGACCCCATCCAACTGTTGATCCAAGAACGGCTCCTCAGAGATATCCAGTCCTACCATCTGACATGACAGAGACAAAATCTGTTCCGTCTTCCGTGCCGCAGCCTGTCGGGTGTTTAAAAGCCGCTCTTGTATCTCTGTATCATTTTCTCTTTTCAGGCTGAGACAGCCAGCCAACTTTTCCGAGCATCCTCACAGGACTTCCTATTGGGCGAGTAACCGCTCGTGCTTATTATCGCTGCTATTCTTATTTATATCGTTATCGATAAAGCAATTGCAACTGTTCAGCGGTGCACAAACACCACAACTCTTTCAAATCTGCCCAGGCAATTTAGCTTCGGGCAGCATAGAATTGAAATAAGTAATAATCAACAAGAAAGCCAACGATGAAGACATCAGTGAGGGAGAGAAAGTAATGCCAGAACGAAGGCGAGGGTTTCCCGTTTCCTTTCTTACATCCTTTCTTGACTCCCCAGCGGATATTTAATTAGCGAGCCCTTGGGGACAAAGGGTTGCTTCATTTTTTTGCTTTATCCCCTTCCTACGTTAGCCGGGTCCTATAGTGGAAACGCTGCTTGCTCCAGCAGCTGAACAAAGGATTGGATGGACATGGGGAATGCTCTATGCACACCCGGGTTCCTGGATTTCTGCTCTACCTCCCTGCCCGCCACCTCCAGACACCTTCGAAAGAAAATGGACTGCTGAGTCAAGCCCGAGCTCGTTCCAAAATCCACACCCACTGCGGAGACATCCCTGCTCCCCCTCCTGCAGCTCTTGGACCGCTGTGGTCAACACCCACCCGCCTCCCCATGATCCAAACGCCGCTTGCACGTCCAAGCGAGAGGCCTCTGCCCCTCAAAGCTTGCAAAGATGAGCTTTGCACCACATGGGGATTTAGGCTGAGGCAACATTCCTCTAACACGTACCCAGCAACAAGTCTCAGCTTTGGAGCAGGAAGCAAAATATTCTGGAAAGGCGGCAGCCCCCTAAGCATGTGCAGAGTGCCTGCCCCTCACACCACCAGACAGTGATCGTGAGCGCTGCTCCCCAGACAGGTGTGCCTGACTACAACACTTCCCATCAGCTCAGACAGCAGATGGTACTCAGGAAGCGCTGCTTTGGGCGACGGGCTGAGAAGAACGCAACCCTGCTGTGCCTCGCACACTTGCTGCAGGGAATCCCAGGCAGGGACGCCCACTTTTTAAACATGCCACACAAGCCGTGAAGTGAATTATCTGGCAGGTATGCAGAAGCCCCCAGGTCACATGCTGGAAACTGCGGCTAACATTCCTCTCCGCGCACACGCAGGCATGCAAGCTACACAAGCTGCAGTTGCAAGTAATGCCACGGGCAGCCCACATCCTCAGGATCGGGGCAGGGAACCTGGGAGCCAACCCCCCAGGCGTCCTCAGACAGCCACCCCCCTTCCCTAAGACCACCAATTCTTTGGCGGGTTCTTGAGTGCCCTCTGTTCCCCTCACACCTAATAGGTCGAAATGTTTCTCCTAAGGTTTCGCTATCGACAGCCCTAGCTTTCAGGCTGAAATACACCGATATGTTGCGTGTGGGGGTGCTACTCACGCCTGGAATTTGGTCCCGCAGAGCTTCTCTGAAATTTAATTCAGCCGAGGAACATCCCACCGTTTCTCTGGATCAGTGGCGTGAGGCATTTTGGGGCAGCTGGTGACTTAATGGTGAAGCAGGGAGATGGGGTCGGAGGGTCTGCTTCCGCCCATCCACCCTCTCTTCATCAGCACCCCTTCAAAATGCAGCCCCTCGGCTCCTCAACTCAAGCCAGCTGGAAGTTACCCCCATTGCTTTGGAAAAGCATCCCAAGAATGATGTCACTGGGCAGAGTGGAGAAAGTCTTTCTCCTCAAGCTCAGAGGCACTCTTTCCCCTCACGCAAAGCCCCAGACCTGACAGAAGCGGGTCATGGTTCCAATAAGGGCCACACCACAGGACCGGAGGGGCTGCTGCCCCGTTTGCTTCCTGGACTTCCATCCGAGAAGAAAGCTCATCCTGGGAAAAGCTAACGCAGGGAGTGTCGCGACTTACTTCGGCCCTTCTCCTTGATGATCTGGATCAGGGCGGTGTAGTTGGTCTCGGAGAAGGGCACGGCCTCGATAGTCATGTTGTTGAACGTAAACAGAGCCACGTAGAGACCCTCGAGGGAGAAGTAACATGTGCGCTCGTCCCTGTCCTCATCCCAGAAGAGCAGCAGCGCCTGAGTGGTCCAGTTGAAGCGCTGGTGGAGCTGGACGCCGAAGCCGCCCAGCTTGCTGTGGCTCGGCCCGGCGCGGGTGGTCAGGGCGTATTCCCCCTGCTTGTCGTTGAAGGCCACAGCCTCCGCAGCGGCGGTCACCAGCGGCAGCCCCCAGTGCCCAGTGAAGCGGGCCACGGGGGCGGCGGTGTAGGCACACCCGGGCCCGAGGAAGACGTCCGGGCTGTAGAGCATCTTCAGGTCCACGGCCGACACCGGAGCCACGGTGTCGGAGCAGATGCCGTTGCGGTCCTCGCTGGTGCGGAAGACCTGCCGCACGGTGTAGCCCGGCAGGAGGTCCGGCCGGGCGTTAATCTTCCGGATGGCCAGGTCGATGGCGGGGCCCACGCGGGGCCGGGCCCAGGGGTACGTCGTGTTGTGCTCCGGCAGCACCACCGCGACGGTCAAGTTCGCGCCGGCCGCCGGGTCCAGCTGGGACAGGGCGGCCAGGAGCCACCACATGGCCAAGCCACCGGGGCACGGCCTTCCGAGGACTCGACAGCTGCTGCCGGCTCCCCGACGGTATGCGGCCCACATCCCCCAGAGCGAGCCCGGGAGCTCCCGCAGCCTCCTCGGGGTTCCCTCCCACCGGCACGCCGGAGGAGCCTCCGCGCTCCTCACCCCCAGCCCAGAACTCACTCCTCTGCCCCTCTTTGCCCCCTGCAGGGCACCAGCATGGAGGTGCGGCACCCAAGCCGGGGCACCCGCCGTGGGCCAGCTGCTCTGCTAGCTGCCCCGCATCCTGCTCCGAGCACCCGGGCCGCTCTCCCCTCAGCCCCTGCTCGCCATTCGCCGCTACAGCCCGCCGAGGTGGTCCATGCGACTGCTGGACCCAGCCTCCAGCCTGGCCGCCCCTTAGAACAAACCTCCGCGCCTTTTCTGGTGGGCTCCAGCAACTGGTGGAGTTTGCTGGGCGCTGGGGCACATCCGCCCCGTCGGGTCCAGCCCCCGGATCGGCACCCTCTGCTTGCCTAGCCTTGCCTTCCTTCCCGTAGCCCAGGCAGAGCCAGAGTGAGTGGAAGAGCAGAGCCGAAAGCTTTATCTGCACTGGGTTGAGTTGCTTTTCCTTCTCCTCATTCAATGACAAAAGGGTTGCTATCACCCACAAGGCGGCTTAACTCCTTCCTCCCCTCTTTCCAGGCAGAGCAGAAACTGTTAAGTGCCCACAGTAAGTCCCTGCCAGACCATCCCAAAAGCTGATCAAGGACTTCGAAGTGGAATAATTTCCTCCTCGAGTATCTATTGATTTCCAGTGGTTAGAGTGCTGGGCTGGGACCCAGAAGATCCAGATTCTAGTCCCCACTCAGCTGTGACGTTCCCTGGGGGACATTCAGCCAGTCACTGACTGTCAGCCCAACCTACTTCACAATGTTGTTGTGAGAATAAAATGGAAAGGAGAATTTTTCCTTTTCCTGGGTTTCTGCAGGAAAAAAGAAGGGATATGAATAGCAGTATTGTTAATAGTGATAGTTAATACGACCTTTTAATTCTCAGTTTATGTATTGTGTTTTCTTGCCATACTTTTTTAAATCCCACCTTTCTGCCAAAGAACTGGAGGTGATGTATGGAGCTTCCCAACCTTTCAAAAATATTCAGGCAACACCTTTGCAAGGTAGGTTAGGCCAAACGCTTCACCCAGCAGCTGATCGGCGAGGATTCAATCCTACAACTCCATTTTGATGGAAGGGTAGACAGAAAGGGTGGAAAGGAAATGGAAGGGGGAAATTTGCGTGAAGGCCATTATGTCGAAACTCACACATGGGTTAAGGTGGAGCAAGAGAAGTCCTAAGTTTGTGGCAAAGGCAGGATTTGAGGAAAGAAGCAGGATTTTGAGGAAAGAAGGGGAATTAGCACTGGGGAGAACTCCAGAGCTTTCAGCGGGAGACTGAATGCCCTAGAGAGGTTATGGGTTACAAAAGCATCGAGTTGGCTCTGCCGGGCAGTGGAGACTGGCACCCATCAACAGCTGTACCGCACCAACAACAGAGCCCTACGGACTGTATTTGGTTAATAACTCTACTACTGCCTATTCAGCTTTTTTAAGTTATTTCACTCCCCTTTGAGAAGCAGATCATCGCCAGGATAAACAGTTCCATGGGCCTAATTGTGCTAGTCTATGGTTAAAGCAGACCTCTGTTGAACAACGACCCAGGCCACCGTAGGAGAGCGGAAATTCTGTGCAGGTGAGCAAGTGGGCCATCGAAGAGGGGAATGGATCACATCACCCCTCCTTCAACAGCACAAATTGTAGAAGGAGTCTATGTCTCTGCTTTTTAACTAGGCATTAAAAAAGGTAGCAGCCACACAGACTCTGGATAATGGGTCCTGTCTTTCATGTCACCAGGGGAGCCTAGACTATCCCAGTAGTTTGGATAGGTGATTTTCAACAGATAATTGAGACAACTGTACACTAGATGCTGCATTTAGTTATTCATCCAGCACTTTGGGGAAATCTTTTTAATTAGCTATATAGCTCTTCTTCCACTTCCATTTTAAGAGTGCACAGGTATGAAGATCAACCTGAATTCATCATACAATTTGTACTCTCCCCAAAACTGAATATAATTAGAAGGGAAAATATAAATCTGTTAGCAACCCTTTGCTCAACGCTTTCCGTAAAATATACACATTACATACAAAACAAATACATTCCAAGATTGTTTCCAAGCTCGTTTTTTTTTCTCTCCCACCCCCTTCTGCTCTAAGGCTCCGTCCAAAACAGCTTACTAAAAAATTTTTTAAAAGCCCTGGAAGGGTTCCCCCTCCCACCACCAACTGTATGCCACATTCCAGATAAATGTAGTCACAACTAAAGCTGCACCCATGTGTGCTCAATAGGAGGGCAATCCCATGGAAATGAACAGCTGTTGAGCAAGCATACCTAAGTTTACATCCCAAATCCTCACAAAATGAGTAGAACCAAGCTAAGTGCACTTTCCTGGGAGTAAGCCTTGTTGAATATACTGGGGCTTATTGCACAGCAATCGTACACCATCAAGCTGAAAAATCAAGATACCGTGTAATGAGAAGAGAGAGTGAATTGTGGAAGGACCCTGGAGGTCATCCATCCCAACCCTCTGTTCAGGGCACGCACCCATCTCTGACAAATGGTCAGCCAGCCCCACCTGAACAGCTCCAGGGAAGGACAGTCCACACCCTCCCAAGGCAATACATTCAACTCTCAAACAGGCCTTCTCATGAGGAAGTTACAGTGAACAGTTTTACCTCCAAGTAATCTAGAAATATCTCCAATGGCACCTCCCTGGGGACAATCCTACAATTGTGCCTTTTTCCTCCTTTGCTGGCTTTCTCCCTGCAGTGATAAAGTCAGGCAGGGTGGGAGAAACTCCGGGGAGCCCCGTGCCTTCGTGTCCCATCCCCAAAATTGGGACTTGCTGTGCATCTGGCAACTTACATTGTCTGAAGAGCAATGGTGCCACCTAAAGTCAACACAAGAATTTCCCCTTCACTGGCTCACACACCCACTCCATGCTCTGAAGGAGAGCGAAGGAAGAAAAGCACTCCAGTTCAGTCTTGTTCAGGTCCTCGCTTCAAAGACAGGACCCCACAAAGTCGCGAGCAAACCGAGTTCAACACAATCCTGCCAGAGCACACGAAGCTACAACAGAAGGGGAAGGAAAAACGGACCGCAAACAGGATATTTTTCCCCCTTCCCCCAGCAATATCTTCTTTTACCTACCCACTTTTTGTTCGGGTTGTTTTCATGCTTTACATCCAGCCAGAAGACTCATTCGAAGGTACTCAGAAGCTTGTGTTTTACAATATAATATCTGATGCTAACAAAGGCCTTATTCAGCCGCCATGTCAAATCGTGCATGAGACAGGGCTTTCCTCCTATCCCCAAAGCATGTATGTTTCAATTCCAAAGCTTCCTTGGAGGAAGCATTAAAAAAAAGGTCCCCCTCTTCCAAAAAAAAAAAAAGAATTAAAAAGGAATCTCCCACACTTATTTCTCAGCAATATTGCTTTTGAGACAAGAGCAAGCCACTGTAGCCAATGAAAGTTTATCCCCTGTGAATTGGACAAGTCCCCTTTTAAAGGTAGCTGCTGGGAACGATTGAAGGCAAAAGGAGAAGGGGGTGGCAGAGGTTGCGGTGGCTGGATGGGGTCACTGTAGAGGTGGGTGTGGGCTTGGGTGGACTCCGAGGGATGGTGGAGGACAGGAGAGCCTGGAGGAATGCTGTCCATGGGGTTGTGATGGGTTGGGCACAACTTTGCAACTAAACAAACAAACAAACAGTCCATAGTCATCTCAGCTTGTGACAGTGGACTTCCGAGTTAAGCCCCTAGGAAGATTGTTGCTGCTGGACTTGACCGAAGGAGCAGCTTCTCTTCCCACAGTGGCCAACCAGCTACCTACAGAAAACCACAAGCAGGACATCTGTGCAAGAGGTGTACCCTCCGGCCCATGTTCCCCAGCCACTGCTGTGCATAGATATACTGCCTCTCATCCTGGAAGTAGCAAAGAGCCATCAGGTTAAGTAGCCGTTGATAGCTGCCTTCTCCATGAATCATGTAATTTCTTAAGCACATGTGCAGGAAGAAAAGACTGAGCCTTTTATCTCTTGGACCCTGATCAGAAAGGAGCTGATCACAAGCAGAGGTGAAGGACAGACTTAGAACAGCTTGTCCTCTCTCCTTGTTCTTCTCAAGACAATTGGCTTGCCTAGATAGCTTTCTTTTAAATTATACAATATTATACTGAGCACGCTGCCACTTCTGGTCTTTGTAGTTCCTCCACTTTGCTTCCATTCGGAAACATTTTCATAACAACTCATGGCTAAGTATCCCATCAAGAAGAGAATCCATGCTTAGTGCTGGGTTGTGAATCCAGCTTGTTTATGCATTCATTAGATATCGGTTTGGTCTGTGTCCTGCCTTTCCACTAGAAGACAGTACTTAAAGTTAATTGAAACTAATTAAAATAGTATATTAAAACGCAGTCAAAATGCAGCAGTTACCACTACCACCAGCAACAACACTACTGAGAATTAAAAACAGAACCCAAGTCAACAGACCTACTTACAGACCAAACACCTTTAAAAAAAAAGCAGTCTTTGCATGCTTACAGGATGGCAGCGAGGGTGTGAACGTAGGATCATTTGGAAGAGAACTCCACAGTCTGAGAACCACAAAAAATCCCGAGTCACTACCAGGCCTTCCTCTGAAAGCAGTGATCTTGAAACAAGGCCCCTTCCAGGAGATCTTAAGAACCAGGCAGGTTTGCACAATAGGCCATCCTTCGGGTAGTCTGGTCCCAAAGCATGTGGGGCTTTATTAAGAGGCCGGCGTGTCATAGCGATTTGGTTGATGGCCTGGCACTCCCGAGATCCATGAAGCTCACTGGGTGACTTTGGGCAACCATCGACTCTTGGGTTGGCCTACCTCTCAGGGATGTTGTGAAAATACCATGGAGAGAAAGAAGAGCAACGTTATGTAAGCCGTTTCAAGCTCCCTGCAAGAAAAAATAAGCAGGATGTCAATATAATGAATAATGATAAATAATTAGCACTTGGAATGTAGCTAGGGAAACCGCTTTAACAAGGGAATCACCTGCCTGCTTGAACTTCCCTCTGTCAACAGATTGCCTGCAGCATTCCAGATCCCCCCGAAGTGGCTGGACACTTTGAAGGCCATCTAGAGTGTTACAAGAGTCCAAAGGGATGTCATTTTTCTATGAATGGGCACAGCTGACCCCTTCCCTGGCCCGTGGTCCCAGCACACTCAGGGCCACCGCTGAGCCCTGGCATCCTGATTCAAGCCCACGTTTGTGGTTTGCAGATCCCCACACAATTCAACAAGCCGGTGTGATTAACTAGGCCCGTCATGGACTTTCTTGGCCTGGCCTACCTCACAACGCTGTTGTGGTGGGGAGAAAATGGGGAGCAGGAGACCCTTGGAAGCTGAGTCTTCAGCCCTGCAAGAGGGGAGAAAAGAACAGGATACCAATAGGATGTCATAAAGATAATACTCACAACCCACTATCAAACAACCCATGATACAACACCACAGGGTTGTGACTATGTGTGAACCTGAATGACGTGAGGGGGCCACCCCAGGCAACAGAGACTGAGGGTGGGAAAGAGAATGAAGGCCAGAGCCTGCCTAGGCCTCCGACACTAGCTTGAAAAATAACGACATTTCAAAACGACCCCAAAAATTAGAAAGGAAAATTAAAAAAAAATATTCACACCAATTAGCAGAGGATGGTTTCGATCCATCGACCTCTGGGTTATGGGCCCAGCACGCTTCCGCTGCGCCACTCTGCTATGCACGAAAAACCCTTCAGTTTGAGGACTTACAAAAGCTCGGCTGGCCTAAGCGCATGCGTGGGCTCGCGCATTCTTTCTCCCGCCGTTTGGACGTCCCTCTGCGCCCTCGAGCCACTCACTCGTCCCCCCGCGCATGCGTCTTATCCACCCGCGCGCACTCTACCAAAGCCCTGCCCTTGTCCCTCTTTCGTCCCTTCCCATTGGTCTGCCTTCACCCTGACGACCTGGCCATTGGCTAACTCTTCCTAAATGGCCAGTGCGGTCCGAGTCGTGGGGGAGGGGGAAATCTGCTGGAGATATGGGCGCAAGCGCGAGCCTCTTCTACATGATAGACGGTCTCAGCGAGCCAACGAGATCACGCGGTGGGAAAGGCGGGACACACTGATCCGATTGGCTGAACCCGGTAAATACGTTAGCAGCCAATAACCACGACGCTTGCTGCTCGCGGGAGCCAATAGGGGTGTCCCTTGTTTTGGGGTGCGGGAAAGCGGCGGGTGCGAGGATCGACCGGAGAGCCTTTCTTTCATACTTTCCTCCAAGTGACGGTCATCATCGACGGAAAAATGAGGTGCGAAGGCCGAGGAGAAAATGGACGGGAAAGATCAGTGAGGGAGGAGCTGAGGGAGAAGAGAGTTGAGGGAGAGGGCGCGCCATGTTCCTCGGGGGGGCTGGATCTAATTGCGGGGAAGGGTTGGGGGCACGTGAATGGGGGAGGGGAAGCAGCAACGGCAAGTGTGGGGAGCGGGGAGGAATCGGCGGCATCGGGACGGGGCCGGGGGCTGGAGGGCCTTGCTTTGGAGCGGGGGGCAGTTGCCATGTGCAGAGGCGAAAGGGAACGTTTCTGTTAGCCTCTCGGAAGCCGGAAACTGATTAACTTGGGCACTTTAATGCCGCCTTTCTGCCCCCTCCCCCAAAAAGAATGGTTACTCAAGGCCACAATAAATAATAAAATCCACATCGAAAAATCAAACACTGATTAAAGCATAAGCAATCGTAAAAACGGAACAGCAGAATCTCCACGTTTAGCAATTGTCTGTTTCTGCTCTAAGCCCCGAGTAAGGTGGGGTGGGGAGACAAGCATCGAGCTGTCACAAATGGGGCAAGAGGAGCTTTTCGTGGCTCTTGGTGGGTCAGACCTCGCAGATAAGGTAGAAGGCTTCTTTATCCCTGGACATTTTGTTGATCCTTCCCATCCAATATTGTCCCTCAGCTTGATGCACTCCGCATGTGTTGGGCTACAACCCCATCATCCTGTTGCCATGCAGTCATTCCCAGAAGTCTTTCCAAGCCTTGCTGCCTGAGATCCTTTTCATTGGAGAGGCCCCAGGGTTGACACAGGGACCTACTGCAAGCAAAGGGGGTGCTCTACGGGCCGGAAAGCTTCAAGGCTATGTATGCATACAGTCTGATCACTTCTGTGTTTACTGGAGGAGGGAAAAGACCCATTCGATGGGAAGAAGAGGAAGTTGCCTGGTGAAAGCATAAAGACTTGAATGAGCCCTGGAAAATGGGGGTTGCGGGGAGGAACACAACAGTATCCAAAAGTTTAAAAATTCCTGGTGACAACTCTTTTTCAGTCCCCCCACTTTTTCTGGGATTTTTTTTGCCAGGCACTCACATCTCTGCACCTGATCACAGTCTCAAGGCTGTTTCAGACAGACTTGACCAACTCTGCCTGGAGGGGCCTTTCGCATGAAGAGCATGTGCTCGGTTACTGAGCAGTGGCCCTTTGACAAGTGCAACCTTCTGCCTAATGTAGCTTGCAATCGTGTCCAACAGAAGCAGCATAAAAAAGTGGGGTAGGGGAACAAGGGGAGACATGTTAAGGATGGTAGAGAATATTAGTATCAAGATAGCTGAGGGTGGAGGTTTTGCATACAAAGTAGGGTCTACTTTAAAAAAAAATTGAGTGGCGGGGACATGCAACAAGGGAAGGCTGTCACCTTCATACACGTTTTTGATTTTCTAGAGTTGATTGACTGGGTACAATCAGGCCTTCATGTAGTCTTAGGAGGCTGTTTGGGGTTGGTTGGGGATAAATGGAACTTTTAGGTGAGAACAAAAGATTTTATGTGGACAAGGTGATTAGCAGGCCTTCTGATAGCTCTGTTTACAGGAATGTTTCCGCATCAGTTGAAATGCCTTGTGGGGGAGACTGGCATTCAAGTAGTAGGAGTGGTCAGACCCAAAGTAGGCAAGAGTTAGAAGTGTGACTCTGTGTTTGAGGGTGGGGAGGAAGCCATTGGCATCTGGGTTATTATCTTTTCCAAACTTCTGCAATGCTTTCTCCATTGTCTTTGCAGTTTGCAGGGGACGCAACAGAGCAGGATGGAGTAAATATTAATCTATGGCATGGCCTAGGTAGAGTCTGAAGATGCACAGTTGGCCCACAGGCCAGGGGTTTCACACCCGAAATTTTAATAAATGAAAAGGGCAACAAGAAAATAAAGATGGCAGCACATCTTGGCCCCTGCTTGAGATTACCACTCTGTTTTTCCTTCAGGGGTGACAGAGGCCGTGGTCGTGGCGGGCGCTTTGGTTCTCGGGGAGGCCCCGGCAGCGGGTAAGTCCCACAAGAAGTTAGGAGCCTCTGTAATTTCAGTGGTGTAAGGAGCAAAAAAATGTAAAAGTCTGAAGCCCTGAGAAGCCCATTGTGTCCTATCCCACCTCTATGGGTTTCTAGGGAAGCTGAGTTCCTCAGCTATAAAGTTTTAGAGTACACTTTGCAGCAGAGGGAAGCTAACTGTACAAACAGAAATGACTAGGGTTACCTTTATGAAACTTTCTCCATGCCTTCTCTGTTGCTGGGCCACTGTTGAGCATGTTAATTAAGTTCTTGCAGGAGGTGGAGTGGCTTCTAATGATGCTGAAATCTTGTTGCTGCAGCTTCTTCCTTGCAGAAGTAGCTTGATTGTAGGCTGCAGAAGGTGTGTCTGCTGTCTGGGGGAAGTTTCCTCCTTCTGCTGCAAGCTGCTCTATTTATAACATCTTGACCTTCTCCTGCAAACTCAAGAGCTTTCAGCTGTGCTTGTCAGATTGTCATGGCACTAAGAACCTCCTCATTTGTGGAATGAGTATGGGGCCTCATTATGACAATACTTAGCAACATTTCTGAACCCCTTTTCATTTTCTGTCTTCTTCCTCTGTATGCGACACATACATATCGAGGGGAAGGTAGTTCTTTTGGATTTCTCAGGACACTTGCTTAGGAAAACAAATTGAGAGACTTAACTTGATTACAACTTATAATCATACTAGTATGTACAACATTCCTGAGGGCCCATAGAGACAGGAAACACTGTGGAAAATTTCTAGTTAACATTAAAAAGGACGTGAGTGCATTGGCTGGTAGGTGTGTGGAAGAAACAGTATGTATCACTCTGCCTTTGAAACAAGGGGACTCCAATCCTTTTCCCACTTCACACAACCAATAAATGGAAATAAAAATGGAAATGATCAATTGGACCCCAAAGGCAGTCTTGTAACAGAAGGATACATTTGGCTGTGTTGTAGTAAGCATGCCACTTGTAAGGCATAGCTGTTTCCAGTTTGAACAGTCCAGTTCCCAGAAATTATCAGAAATGTTAATTCAACAGCCCATTTGAGCTTAAAAATCCTTGGAGTGTGCACATCTAGAACAAGGCCAGGGGAATAAATAGCAAAATTTTGGACACTTCCCCCACCCCACAAATCACTTGTGGATAGAAAGAATAATTGCTTATCAGTTGCATGGCCCTTTCCCACGGATGCGGGCTATATCTGCGACCAAGCATTGTGAATTGTCTTTGGGAAGAGGCTGAGACAGTGTGACTCCATGGGCAGGAGGTTTGGGTTTGTTCAGACAGCCTGACTGGAACGAAGTTGACCTGGCAGCACCTTCTGATGTTTATTCCCAAGTATAAGCATGCACACTCGGAGAATAACCCACGGTGAATCCACCGGGACGTTTCCTTGGTGCTCTGGCTCAGTATCAGGCTCAGATGTTCGCTCCCGATAAAATCATTACCCAAGTCGTCGTTTTAGTTTCATCCTGTTGTCCCTCTGAGGTACGCCAAGCATGTACCCTGAGACGTGGTTGAATACTAAAGGCTCATACTACTTCGCTGTGTTTCAGGTTCCGACCCTTTGTGCCTCATATCCCTTTCGACTTCTATGTGGTAAGTGGGCCTCAGAGGTGCTTTGAGTGTAATCGGTATGCTTGGCTTCAGTGGCTTATCATTGGCAATTGAAAAGCATAGAGTGGACCTGAAAAATGAGGGGAGCTCTCTGGATACATCCACGGGTGGTGTGCCTCCATGCTCAGCCTTTCTGTGGGAAGGTTGTTGCTCTGGGATAACTTGAAACAGAGAATGACTAGGTATAGGCTAGCAAATAAACATATATGAAGGATTATGGCATCCAAGTCTGAAAGGCCCTTTGCTTGCATGAGTATCAAGTCTGGAGAATTGTATGTCAGCATGTGTGAAGAGATCTTGTCAGGCTAATAACAAAAGCAGCCATGATTGTTTTACATAGGTCTGTGGGGGGCATTTACGTTAGTTTGACACACACACTGCCTGACTGTAACTTGGTGTTGTTGAGCAGTTAATGGACATTTATCTTTCCTGACAAAAATAGAGAAAAATACACTAGGGATAAACACGGGGTGTGTCTGTATATGCAGAGCAAATTCTGACTAAGCGTGTTGTCCTGCCTCCAGTGTGAGATGGCTTTCCCCCGTGTGAAACCAGCCCCAGATGAGACTGCCTTCAGCGAAGCCTTGCTGAAGAGAAATCAGGACCTTGCTCCCACATCTGCGGAACAGGTGCGTCCTGCGTGCTTGCTGCCCTCCCTGCCAGTGGAATCAAGAAGCTTCTGTCAAGGACTGGGCCAGAGCAATTATCCGTGCCTTTGACATTATTTTGTTCCCAGCTTTTCTACAGGAGTACTCAAAAGTATTTTTTCATTCAAAGTTCATTTACATGTACTTTAATTCTGATAGTAAGGTTCTGTGGGCGGACACCAACATTAATTAACAGTGGTGGTCTGTCACCTTCAAAATCAGCTGCCTCTGCACCTCCCTCCCCCTGCAAGAGACACAGATGGCCAGTTTGGCCATCCACCTCCTTTGGTCTGTCCACAGGAATCGGGGGCTGAGGCACCACTAAAATTCTCGTATCCTGACAGATGCCCCCTAGCACCAGCTCCAAAGTCTCACCTGCAACTTCACAGCTTGTGCCACCTGCAGGCGTGGGGGAAAGAGTACTGGAATATCCTTAATCCAGACAGAACATGTATATTGGCATGTACTTATTTAAAATCCTTTTATCCCATTCCTTGACCAAAACATCCCCTTGAGCTGCTTAAATATGACCATTAAAACAAGACAGTCCCTAACCACAGGTGCATGGTCTTTGTCACGCACAAGAAGCAGCCCTTTTCACACATGGCTCCAGCTGTGGGTTTAACCATATTGTGAAGTGAAGGGTACATCCATGTAATACCCCTTTCTTCCCCACCTACTAGGCCTCTATTCTCTCTTTGGTGACCAAGATCAACAACGTGATTGATAACTTGATCGTGGCACCAGGAACATTCGAAGTGGTGAGTCTTCTGCCTTCTCTTTTGGGGAGTGTCAGTATTTGTCGAGGCGGCTCTTGCCTTTGTCCGATGTGCTGCAGTTAGCCAACTGAGTCTCCTCTCAGTATGCAGTAACTCAGAGTCTCCAGGTTGGAAGCGATCAAGATCACCCCCCATCCCAGCTCACTGGCAAGACCCTTTATGCATCAGTCTCTCTGGAGTGCTAGAAATGGAGAAGTAGCACCATCCAAAGGAATCTGCCAAGTGAATAGCTCCAGACGGACAAAGAGTGGCAATCCTTGTGCACACCCGCTCCCCAGCCCCGGAGGTGCTCACCTTTTTCTTTTTCTTTCTCCCCCCCCCCCCCTTCCATCCTCACCAGCAAATTGAAGAGGTTCGCCAGGTGGGATCCTACAAGAAAGGCACCATGATGACCGGCCACAATGTAGCTGACCTAGTCGTGATCCTGAAAATCTTGCCCACGTGTAAGTTTCTGTATTAGCACCAAGGGAAGAAGGGGCTGGGTGGAAGGGAGCGCCAGCTGAGCCTAACACCGAGTCTTTATTTTTCCACTCCTCAGTGGAAGCCGTGGCTGCCTTGGGAAACAAAGTTGTGGAGAGCTTGAGGACTCAGGATCCTGCTGAAGGTCAGCACCATGCCTCTGTTCACAGCACAGTGGTCCAGGGGAAGCGACCACGCAGTATGCAGGGCCAGGACCCAAAGGGATACTCAAGCCTTCAAGGGACCACCCCAAAACAAGTCACATAATCCTAAGCACAAGATCATGTGAAACACAAGACAGGAATTTGTTTCCCGAGCATGAGGATCTCTAAGTAATTTACTTCTGTCTCTCCCCCACTGCCGCTTTTCTGCCTTAGTACTGACTATGCTTACCAATGAGACCGGTTTTGAGATCAGCTCTGCCGATGCAACCGTGAAGATTCTTATCACTACCGTGCCTCCCAATCTCCGCAAGCTGGATCCAGAGCTGCACCGTAAGGGAATCTGGCTCTTTCCTTGGGGCAAGCAAAGGGTTGAAGTAGGAAGAGTTCGTCTAAATCTGCTGAGATTTGGGCGAATGCAAGGAGTAGAAAATAGAAGCAAGCGCATTTCTCTGCTGAAGGAATCCTTGGCTCTAACTTGCACTAATGTCGCGTCTTTCCCCCCCGCCTTCAGTGGACATTAAGGTACTGCAGAGTGCTCTGGCTGCTATCCGACATGCCCGCTGGTTCGAGGAAAATGCCTCTCAATCCACGTAAGTTGGTTTCTCCCTCTTAGGAAATGCATTTGCTGCTCTGCCGTATAAAATAATCTCCAAACCAACAAAGCGTTTGTGGGAAGAGCAAGATAGGGGAGCGCCAGCCTTTCCCTAATAAAATCCCTTTTGTGCCTTGCTACCCAGCAGCTGCTATTCAGAGGCAGATTTCAGAACACAGAAGTTCCATGTGGCCACTGCACCCGCCAGCCACTGGGAGACGCCTTCCCTGCATTTGTCTACCCTGTGGGCACAGGCACCTGAGCCAGCTGCACATTTCGTACTAGCACATTTCACCTTTCAACTCCACACAGCACGGAGAAGTGCTTGCTTTTGCTCCTTCTGAATCGCCTGCCAAACCAGGCTTGGCTGCTCTTATGGAGATAATGGTTACCATGCTTGTTTCTGGGGTGACCTTGCCCTTTTTTCCTTTTTTTTAGGGTGAAAGTCTTGATCCGCCTGCTAAAGGACCTTAGGATGAGGTTCCCTGGCTTTGAACCCCTCACTCCCTGGATACTTGATCTGCTTGTAGGTGGAAGGGAGAGGGTGGGATGGGGTTTTTCATGCTGGTTCTCTGATGTTGGCTGGATGTGGGGAGGAAGTGTATTAATGCATCCCACTTGAAGAGAGCGGGAAGGGAAGTGTATCTTTTTCTCTGCGCTTAAGTACCTGTAGCTTCTAGATCAAGAACTGAAACAGATAAAGCAAATTTAAAAATACAAAAGCTGGAGTGGAGATATACAGGTATAATGCAGGTCCTTTTAAATATAGCATCTCCCATGTAAATACTTGCTCTTTGGGGGGATTTCAGTGACCTGTGGTTAATGCAAGAACACGTTTGACTTGGAAGCAAGCCACAGTGAACTCGATGAGACCTGTTTCCAGCTATACATGGGCAGGTTTGCACTGCCAGTCCCTGGGGAACAGGGCCGAGAAAACCAAGGTTAAATGATCTGCATTTCTCCTTGGCAAACCCTAACCATCTTCCCTCTGGTCCTAGGGACACTATGCAGTGATGAATAACCCGACTAGACAACCCTTGGCTCTCAATGTTGCATACAGGTATGGTGAAAGCAGTGTCATCTCCTGGAACATGCATGGGGAAGGTGGAGGAGGCACGCATCTTCTGGAGCTGGTGGAGAGGTGCTTCACTGCCTGTTTGGCCCCCAGTGCTGCCCCGACAGCTGTGGATTTCAGAGTCCCTCTACTGGGGCCTCCACTTATTTCTTACCAGCCTGTTTTCCTTGCTCTCACCTGTGCCAGTCACCAGGCCTCACCTGTGCTCTGCTCTATCACATTCTCACCTTGGACATCTCAGTTATGCGAAACTGAATGTTTGTAGCAAAAATAAATCATGCCCGTCAGAGCCAAGTGTTCATCAAAGAGTCGGGAGCATTGAAGTCCTCTACACGCTCGCTCCTGTTACTCCCATGCTGCAGAAATCCTACTCGGCTCCTTACTGAGCCCTTTGTGCCGCTTCACCTAGACTCCCAGTTGTAGCTCCACCTTCTGCACTAAAAGGAACCCATATGCCTCAACTCCTTTACAGACACCTGCCTTTGGAGCTTAAATATCCTGGACAAGACAGCTTCCTGTCGTGGCGCTGCACTTGTACAAACCTGGCCATCAGAAGCCTTGTTACTTGATCTATTTAAACCACCATTCCCCAGCCAATTGCATTCCCTTCCTCTACTCTCAAGGGCCGTATTTACATTTTCTGGATACACCCTGCGTTAACCAGCATGGGGCAAGTGCCCCTCGACAGTCTAACCTTGCCGCTTTTCCCCCAGGCGCTGTCTTCAGATCTTGGCAGCAGGACTGTTCCTTCCTGGGTCAGTTGGCATCACTGATCCCTGTGAGAGTGGGAACTTCAGAGTCCACACGGTCATGACTCTGGAGCAGCAGGTAATTCAGACCCCTTCTCTGTCTTGTTAGGGTCGTTTGATGGTATGACAGAGTAACTGAAACGTGACCTGGAGGAACTGAAACATGAGCTGGAGGCCCCCAGTTCTTACCTCTCTCATGGGGACTCCCAAATCGATAAGCTTCCAGGCTTCCCCCTCCCAAATACATGGAGAGGGTGACATGACTGACCTCTAGGTGTGGGGAAAAATATTTAGGCGAATCCTCCAGTTGCCAAGTGCTGTGAACTATTTGTGGAGCAAGAGGAGATGCGTTTCCCCAGCTTCTCCTTGTAACCCCTTGCTAGACTCCTGGCTCTAAACAAATACGATCCTAGCCCACATGGCTAAAACAGATCTGCCTATGGTAGTAAGTTTTGCAACGTGTGTGTGTGTGTGGGGGGGGGGATTCACCAAGGTTGACGGTTAGAAAATACCAGATACAGCTAATTGCAACCTCATTCAATACGAAAAGCAAACATGTGTCTGTGTATATGATCAGAGAAAAACGTAATGCCAGAAAGTGGATCCGTTAACCCAGTTGCCATGTAGTGTCCTAGGTAGGAAAAACTTTGAAGTGGAATAATACTCATGACATACCAATGGCCGCTTTTCCTTTGACAACTGCTAGGATATGGTTTGCTACACAGCTCAGACCCTCGTGCGCATTCTCTCTCACGGTGGCTACCGGAAGATCCTTGGGCAGGAAGGAGACGCAAACTGTAAGTAGGCAGTCCCTGGAAACTAGTAGAACCGAGGGGGACAGTGAGAGTAAGCCAGCAAAATGACCAGACAATGTTTCGGTACACCTGCTTGCTTGGTTGCCGTACTAAGAATTAATGCTTGAGAACAGTGGGAACTAACACAAGCGTTCCTCTATAAAGCAGTCTGTTAAAATACTGCATGCTGTAAGCCCTGTGGAAGGAACAGAACAGTCTACAAAAGGGACTAAACAAGAATCGAATGATGCTGCAACCTTGAACTTGAGCTGCAGGAAGAAATACTAGGAAGAGCAGACATTTACTGGGTGGGAAAGTCTCCTGGGGAGCCTGTACTGCAAATGGTAGCCAGTAGAATCTTGCAGTCCAGTACCCACTGACCTGGAAGTAAGCCCCAGTGAAATGAGTGGGTCTTAAGAGGAGCTAAGAGGGTTGTACTGTAATTCACTCTGTATGTGGGTCGATTGTTCCTCTCTTTGCTTATGTCCTTTAAAAAGAGGGCATGAAAAAATGGGAGGTGGGAGTATCCCTCAAAAAGGATGGGTGGGGGCAGCTTTCTAGAGCATTTTGGTCTCTTGATATGGAGCCAGAAATGGGAAAGAAAAAGGGTGCCAGTGGAAATGCATGGGAAAAACCTGGCCCTAAGACTTGCCAATCTCAGCTGATGCGAATAGCAGTGGAGTACACACCCTGTTCTCCATGTGAGGGCTTTGGCACGGGTTAAAATTTTAACCAAAGGCTTTAATCTAGAGGCTTCCCCTCTGCAGCGCAAAACGTAGCTTGGACGTTCTATCAAGACAGTGGCATTGGGCCTGTGCTGCCCCCTCCCCAAGTTTTCTACAGCCCCCTTTTTCTGCCTTGCAGACTTGGCTACTGAAATGTCTACCTGGGAAGGGGTGATTGTGACTCCGTCAGAGAAGGCATATGAGAAGCCACCAGAGAAGAAGGAAGGGGAAGAGGAGGAAGAAAACCAGGAAGATACACCTGCTGGGGAGGAAGAAGAAATCATGGAAACCCAGGAATAAACCCCCAGGTACAACAGTCACATACCAGGTTGCCCTTTCACCCCTCTCCAGACAGAAGCGCAGTTCTTCCAGCAAACCAGATGACAGTGGATGGAACCCACAGCTCCCTTCTTGCCAACCCCTTCTTTCTCCCAAGTTCCTCTTCCTCTTAGCCCGTTAACCTATTGTCCATATCAAGTTGTTAATGCTGTGAGAAGAACAAAGGCTCCTTTGTAGAATGGGTTGACTATTTGCTAATAATTGGAAGGTTGGAATATGCGAGGACCGACTCTGCTGTCACAGCTTTGGGCACAAGGCCTACCACCTTCATTTTGGTTTCCTATACTGTGGTGGTGAAAAAGAAGGAACTGGCAAGTGCCCATTGTGTTCAAGGACTGTTTGCTTCTGTCTTTCAGTGGAATTCTCTATACTCCTCGTACTTGATGCACCAGCTGAAGAAAATTGTAGTAAAGGACCAAGCCTGTGTCCTACCTGTGTGTTATTTCTAATTGTATTGTTTTTATAGTTCTTGCCATTAAAATGGTCTTTTCCTTTAAAGTTCAGTTGAGAGTTTGTCTCAGTACTACATCATTAGTATTAAAACACAGCCTTTTGACTTGCTTTTTAAAAAGGAAGACACAATAACTAGGAGAACCTCATACATACTCACTCAGCAGGACTTCTGGATCCTTTTTTCAAGGCTTAATACAGATTTCCATGCAGAGGGACCAAAAAGACTGGCCATTTCCTAGCCGTAGCCTTTCTGGCATCTGGATTATGCATATCAGGTACTCAGCAACGACAGTCTTGGCCTGTACCTCCATCCTGGGGGACTGAGTGCCTTTCCCTGTCTCCGACCAGTCACTCCTCCACAGATAATGCAGAACAAGTCAGAATCCTGGAGCAGGATAGAGAGTAGAACGGGCTGTCCGCCTCTGCCGAAGGCACTCCTTGTTCAGGCTTATGGATGTTGGAAGCTGCCTTATGTGGAGGCAGAGCTGTGCTCTGTCTGGCCCCATCTCACGGATAGAGACTGGCAGTAGCTCTCCAGGCAGGGTTCTTGCCTAGCACTTCCTGTAAGCAGGTGTTGCTCAGAGAACTAAATCAGCAGACTGAGGTACACCTTGACTGTTGCTCTGGTTTTTACACAGCAGGTGTTCAATCACTTTGCAGGTAGCAGTACTCCAGCCTTGCAGGGATGTGAACCAAAATTATATCATCATTCTAGGGGAGAAAACTAGGAAAAAAGCCAAACCCAAGCTCGTGCTGAGCACTGTCGGTATCCTCCAAATAGCTTCTTGAGGAGAAAGCTGAGAGAGAACTTTTGGGCCCTTGCAGTTGATCATATACTCCACCACTCCAGTATGGTCTAAATCCTGTTTGATTAGACTTGCCCTCTGCATGGAGACCATCTTTTCCTACTGCAAGACTAGCAAATTGTTCCCAAGATGCAGTCTACAGAAACAAACCTCAAAGTTCTATAAAACCAGAGAAAAACCCTATGTTGACTATTAGTAAGCTTTATTGCACCAGTAGGAAGCACTATTACAGAGCGATAAGCAGATTCCTTGACCCAACTCCATGCTGAGATTACTCCAAAGCATTTTCAGAAACCTGTCCCACCAAAGATGCCTCCAGCCACCCTGTTCCTTCATTCACAAGAGGAAAAGGATTCCACATGCAGCAGTTCTATCATCTGGGCAGTGTCCTTGTACTGTATGATGCTGGAAATCCAACGTCATCTCCTCCATGTCGTGGTCACAAACCAGCAACAGACCAGCATGTAAGATTGCTGCAGCCTCGGGAACTGCCTCGTTCTCGCCATTTCCCTTGGGTATGCTCCTCACTTGCTAGGGGAGCCCTGGGGGTAGTTGCCACTTGCTTCGAGCATGGCCTTCCTACGGGCGGTCTCTTTGCCAACGCTGTGGTTGAGCCTTCTCAGGCGCTCCTAGAGGATGGAGTTCAGCAAAAGGTTCACAAACATCTTAGGCAAGCCACTCGATTACAACTTCCCTGTCCTCACACTCCGTTTATAAAATAAATTTAATTTTACGAAGGCTTGGCGCTCTATAGAGATCCTTTCGCCAGTGAAGAAGCAAGTCATGGTGATCGAGTCAGCTGGACTAGTGTCAGTATCTCGGGATTAGATGTTCTTCTGCATGCGAGGAACAGTATTGTACTTCCTCTAGAATGCCTTGGGGCGAAAGTGAGCTTCTATCAGCACAGCGCTTCAGGGGCCAGCTTCATTCCACTACCATGCAAGCCACTCACCTGGGCATTCTGCAGGATATTGTTCACAAGGACAACCCTGCGCCGGGCATTGAGGAGTTTCTTGACGTAAGGGTCCAAGTCGAGGGCAATTTTCTGGTCTTCGTTGATCCGGCAAAGCTCTTATCAGGAGAAGGGAGAACAAACTGTTTTTGGCTGAGTCCACATTTTTACTGTAATGGAATCTCCTTTCCCCTCTTTTTAAAAATTAGTTTACATGATTCTCCTCACAACAACCCTGTCAGACAGGTTAAGCAGAGACTCAATGACTGGCCCAGTGTCACCCAGTGACCATTTCATGGCCAAGTAAGAACCAGAATCCGGGTCTTTCGCTGGAAATATTCCCAGACTGCTACCGCTGAAGGCTTTACATCCCATAAGGAGTCGATTCAGGGGTGAAACCCCACTGAAAAGATGCAACAGCACTTTTGCCGGGGATGTTTAGTGGGTGGGCTGGAAGGGAGAAAGGTGGTGTGGATTGTATACAGGAGAATAGCTTGAGTATTATGGTCCTTGTGAACAGAAAGCAGAGAGTGGCCCTCCCAGTGTTTGTTACTCAACCCAAAAGAAGTGCAGGCCAGCTGCTAATTTCCTACTCAAACCTCAGCAAAGCTCAGTTCCCATAACGAGTACTCTGCTGCCCCTTACTGGCTGGGAAAAGGCTAAGCATGAGACTAGTCCAGCAAGAGGCTCATGTCCCCATCTTCCCCATTCCCCAACACCCAGTCACCTGTTGCCAAGCTGTCAATGTGTTCCCGCAGTTCCACTTGACTCTCTCTGCCAGAGAAAGAGAAGTGAGAGCCTTACAAAGTGTTCCACAGAAATTAATAACCCACAACATTTAAAATCTAGCATATTTGTCCACCATGACACAAAGCGCACCCCCGCCATCTAAGAATATACCAGGTATCAGAATGGAGGAATTATTCATCTGGCAATCCCTAGAATGGACTAAGCATCTCAAACTGGAAAGAGGAGGCCTTTACATTTACACTGAATATAACATCAGGCTTCCTCCATCAGAGTCTACGCAACCCAATTCCCTCCACCCATTTCCTTCTGTCTTGCATCCTCAGGTCACCTCCATCCACCCTGACTTCAGTGTTTCACTGAGAATTCCTCTCCAACATTTCCCCTCCGCCTTTTTTGCAAGTCAGGCAGTGGAAACAAATATGCTTTCTGCCAAACTGATCTGGAGTAACTTCCTCCCTTCCAGTCACCAGTTATGAACGAAAGGAGGGGCACTTCCCCACTTGATTTCTGTGCCACAGACAGCAATTAAGGTACTGGGGACCAGGCATGCCTATTTCAAAGCTGCGTATTCCCATGACTCTTATATACAAGATAGGTTTGAAGTTGCTATTCTCAGCACACCTGTAATTGTCAAATGCATATTAAGGTCAGGCAGAAATTTTAAATGCCTCGTCCTTCTAGTTGTGCCTCTCAAAAGTGAAATGACACGGGGTTGCTTTCCACCTGCCACTCAGCTATTAAAAGAGGAAATGAAACGCCTGCTTTGTTTTCCTGTATCTTCAGCCCGGCCAGTGAAGGAAAAAACAGAATTCTGCTTGTCGCACCGCTGTTCAAAGCACTGTGGAACCAGCTGAAATGTTCAAAACAGGAGCCACCGTGATTTTCCTCCAGGGCAACGAGAAAGCTGCACCAGGCAGGCTTCCTCCTGCCACTTCACTAGCGGAGCCCACGACGGGGCAGGTTTTAAAAGGAGGACAGAGCTGGCCCTCGTCGGATTTCTGCCTGTCACAGTTATTCGTCCCCAGGAGGG
This sequence comes from Varanus komodoensis, assembly GCF_004798865.1. Classification (NCBI taxonomy): domain Eukaryota; kingdom Metazoa; phylum Chordata; class Lepidosauria; order Squamata; family Varanidae; genus Varanus; species Varanus komodoensis. The sequence goes on along the minus strand of NW_025336157.1, from coordinate 5,559,686 downwards.
ACCATAACTGCCCTGGAGCTGAAGCAGCCTCCCCTGGAGAACTCCCGCCTGCCATGCAAGCTTGCCCTACCTGACCGCATGAACGTGCGCGTCCAGCTGCCGCACGGCCGGGCGCAGGAACTCGAGCAACCCTTCCGCGAAGAGGTCTCTGGCCGCAGGACCCGCCGGGCTCGCCGGCCCCGAAGGCGCCGCCGGCCCCGCCGCCGCCATGGCTGCGCGCCCGACTCGTCACAACGCCCGCTGAAGCAAAGGCTCACGGGAAGGACGGGGCTCGTGACCGCTTCCGCGGAGGGAATGCGCGTGCGCCTGTGGCCCAGGAGCATTGTGGGAAACGATGTCCCTGGCCGGGAAGGAGCGCCGGCGCACGGGCCGCTGGGAAACGTAGTTTCTCTCCCGTCCCTTACATTGCGGGCATGCTGCCTCGCCTACGGACCCAGTTTTTCCACGCCGTGCGGAGGGGCTCCGATTTTTCCCTGGAAGAGGAATGGTATTTGCACCCGATCCCGAAGAAGAACCGCTTTCCTATCTCTTGCAGGCAACGTTAGCGGCCCTCCTGGCTTTCCATCCATTTTGGTATTCACCGGATTCACCACCCAGACCCCAATTTCATCCACGCCAGGACGCGCGGCTTTGATTAGTGTCAAGACACACACGAGATAAACGTGCTGAAAATGTGACGTGAGGTCCCAATGAACAAAACTTTAGGCCAAAAGGTTCCTACATTCTGCAATACTGTACACGCGATGCAGATTCTACGTAACTGGACAGAACCAGCGGGATTTTTTCAGCGGCTTTCGGATCACCTGCTCCAACACATTTTTTTTAACTGGATTTGCCAGGGTTAGAACCTTCAACTTGCTTTATAAAAAGTATGTTATAATCACTGTATGCATTTTAAATTGTTTTATTGTATTCTATGTGCAGCACTTTGGCATGAAGTGTCATATAAATTTATTAGAAGTATATCCTGCCTTTTCCCTGTGAGGAAACAAAATCCTAATCCTTTTTATCCTCACAACAACCCTGTGAGATAGTTTGGGCTGAGAGTCTGGCCGAAAGTCACCCACTGAGCTTCATGGCTGTGTGGGGACTAGAATCTGATTCTCCCAGATGCCCCAGTCTAGCATTCTAAGCAATAAACCATACTGTCTCCAAATATATAAATAAATATTGTGTGTTCCACAGCCAAGCTGGGGTCCTGCTCCAACCTCTAGGTTCCTATATGCTGAAGAGAGATCCACATGAATGCCTTCCCTGCATCAGTCTTCTCCAACCCTCTTGCCCAAAGCACTAGAAACTTGTTTTTTAAATGACACTGTTCTATCCCCAGGATTACTTCCCTGTTTTCCCTCTCACGGAAATATGCAAAGAATACACATAGCAATGCCTTTAAGTAAGCTCAGTTGCTTTTCCAGGCAAGGCATTCCTTTTATTCCCCACGTTTCCACAGCATTCTCCAAGCCAATAAACTGAGACGCTCGGTTTAAGCTGCTTCTGAAATTCAGGGAAAAGTCCACAGTGCCCCCATACCTTCTGCAACACAAGAAGCCAACACGAGCCAGGTGGAAAACAAATTATCCTTTAAATAATGATTATTTTAAAATAAAATATTTTAAAAACAGCCAGAGGCAAGAGTGCCCAGGGAACAGCTGGTATTATTAACAAGTGCTCATTTCAGAGGAATATCAGTGCTAAAGGGCAGGCCCCCCAACCCACAAGCTGGGATGCCCAGGGCTGCAACAAATGTCCCCGTCTATTTTCTTGGTGGGCCAGACAAGGAATTTGGGAAGGTTGCCAACTTACCAGGAAAACAGCCTGCCTGGCCTGCTACACCGCCTTTATAAACAGCGGCTTAATTGCCTACCTCAGCTAGTAGAACTTTTCTTCCCAGCACTGAGGAATAAATACCACCTGGAATGCTCAGCAAAGGAAGAAGTTGCTCCCGAACGGTACATCTACACAATGTGGTGACACACACACACACATCCTGAGCTGCAGCAACAGCCTTCCGGGGCACAGCTGGCAACCAGGTTGGTGTCACATGGCCTGCCTGCCTCCCTGCCGCATCCAAATGGCTTATGGGGCAAGGGGCGACGGGCTCACGGGACGGCTAAGACGGAGGAGAGCTGTAGCCCAGAGCATCTGGCAGGCCACAAGCTGCTCGCCCGGTTTGTGTACCATGACACACCACTAAGACAGCCGGCGGCCTGCTTCCCAAGGCACGAGGGCCGCCAAGAAGCAGCAATGGCTCCGGAGCCTTCCTTGCACGGCCTCACCCTGTTTGCATTTGCCCTCACGGGGCCAAGCTTCTCCTGACATGTGAACACAGCAAGACTGGCTGCCTGGGTTGCCTGACAACCCACACAGAAACCTGTTGAATTTTGGCACAGCATATAACAAAAATGAGGGTAGCTATAAGCTAATGTACCCCCCCTCTCTTCGGTTTCTAAGTGCTGGACTACAGCCAGAAACCAAACAGTGGCTTAGTTGTGCCACTTCCTCCTCAGGCCAAGAGGAGGGAAAATTCCACCTGTCCAATTTGTGCCCTATTACTTAGGCAGATTGGTAGGTGTCCTATTTTGGGTATGCAATGAAGCAGCCGCTGTCTGGGACTCGAAATTTGATTTCTGTTCCCAAGCAAGTCAAGAAAAGCTGAATTCCAAAGCCATGGCACTTCCTACAAATTAGCACTTTTTCTCCTTTCGCAGAATTTATTCTGCAATCCCCCCCAAATGCCTTTTCTGGCATGGGGCACAACCTCCATCCTGAAGCCGCCAAAATTTCGTCAGGAATGGTCTGCATGGCTTCAAAACTATCTTCACGTAAGAACTAAAGACATGGCTTCTTTCATTTTTTTGGTAATAAAAGACCAAATTCTCTGGAGAGTTGAATTCTGTGAGCCAAACCATATCCGGCACTTGATCTGCAAAATTGGTACTGGCCAGCCAGATGTGTCATGGGGCACGATCTAGGGCTGTCGGCTGCCTGCCATCAAGATAGAAAGCCCAAGCAAGCAAACAAGTTTTCAAATATTTGTGGGTAGTTGTGGGTCCTTTTTTGGTGTTTCCAGTTATTTGGTTTTAGGTAGGGTTACAAACCCCTTAAAGCAATTTTAATTCCATGACCTTGAGTAGATTAAAAACTACCAATTTAACTTGGCTTTCATTTACATAGGGTTTTTTTTAACCCATAATTTCCAAAGCAAGACACACGCTTTCTGTTTTGGGGCAAATGTGTCCATTTAGACCCATTTAGACCCTCTAGCAGAAACAGACCCTTTGGGGAAAGGCCTGTCTGTCCATGTAATGAGAAACGGCATTCCCACACTGAAGAGAGCACGTGCCTTTCTGCATTTTGAGAATATTGTGTACTGTTGGTTTAAATGAAAAACATTTTTAAACCTAACAAAAGGTGCTTTTAGCCCTTTGAGCAAAGCAACTGGTTGGTGAAACCAGGACTGGTACACATTCCAGCAGGGGCCCACGGACGAGAGCCCCTGGAGTCGCTCTCTCTCTTCCCCCACTGCAACCTCCTGGTTCTACTGCCTCCAGACGATGGTGGGGGAGAGGAGGAGAAGCAGGAGACCCCTGCCAGCTCAGGGTTTCCTCTGCTTGTCAAGGAAGCAAAAGGCAAGCTCAGATTGGAAAGAGGAGGCGTGAGGCCCTTCCCACAAGGGCAGTGGGAACAGAGACTCACTGCCTCGTGAGTTACCACTGAGGACGCCAAAACCTGGACTTCGGTCCCCATTAAAGGCTTCTGCCCTGCTTTGCGACTGAGAGCGTGAGAACGGATCTGTAAGCCAGCTGCTTCGGATGAGGGCTTGCAGAAGGGGCTGAGAGCAAGAGAGAAGCAGGAAGAAGCTGTCCGGGAGCTGTGTCAGCTCCTTACCCCTCTGGCAGGTGGGCCGCTGATGCTCCGGAGCAACGCAGCCGCCAGCAGAGGAGAAAGTAGTCAAAAGCCGGTCCTCTTCCAAAGCAGTTCATTCTGTGGCTGGGGATGGGACAGACTGAGGCCGGGGGCAGCCGCAAGGGGCTGGAGTTCGTGGCCAATCCCCCAGTCTTGCTCTCTCGAGCGACTCCAGGAAAGCTCCTTGACACCCCCGGCCGGCCACGGCCACGTGGACAAGCACAGTCTCCACCACAGCGCCCCGCCACCCCGTCCCGCCCCGCCCCGCCGCCTGCTGCATCGGAGCCAAGAGTCCCCCTGCGCCCCGCCGCAGCCACCCTAGTTGACAGGGGCGGGGTCGGCCAGGGGCATGGTGTGCAGGACCTCATCCAGCAGCTGCAGCGCCCGGTGCAGGTGCACCTCAATCCAGCAGGGGGTGTGCTTGATGCTCTGGCGGGGGTAGTCCGGCCCCCAGCCCTTGACGAAGCTGAGCCGCAAGATGCAGAGCCGCCGGAGGTCATCCACGCCAATGCCGGCCGCCGCGGAGAGGCCTGGATGGGACCCAGAGGCAGTGTTGGGGGACAGCGGTGCCAGCTGCACGCCATCACCCCTGGATGTAATTCCAACACGGGGGGGCGGGGGAGGGCTCAAGAGAAAGAGACCAGCCAGCCTTCTGCCCCAGACTTGGGAGACAGAATTTGGAACGGAGCCTGGAGACAGACTTCGAAGATGCACGGCTGTGCCCTGGCTGGAGTGCTTTTCTTTTGCTGCTGTCGTCTGTCCCCGATACTTACCAACGGCAGGAGCAATGCCTCCCACGGAGCCAGGTCCAGGGATGCTCCCGGACACCGCGGCCGCCTGTGCTGCTGCGGCCGCCTGTGCTGTGGCCGCTTGTTGCTGCATCTGCCGGTGGCACTGGCGCAGGTCGAATACCTGGAAGCCCAAAGAGAGGAGAGCGGCTCATCACGGACGGTTCCAGGCCACGGCCAGAGGAACCCCTCCGCGGAGTCCGAGAAACATTTATTTATTTACTTATTTTTCGATTTATATCCTGCCTTTTTCCTACAAAGGGCTCAAGGCAGCTGACATCGTTCTCCTCCTCCATCTTATCCCCACAACAACAACCCTGTGAGGCAGGTTGGGCTGAGGGTCTGTGACTGGCCCAGAGTCACCCAGTTGGCTCCATGGCTGAGCGGGGACTCGAACCCAGATCCTCTAAGTCCCAGTCCCATGCTCTTAACCACGACACCACACTGGCTCTCATGCCATTGATAAAGAAAATCTGAAGCAGGAGACAGAAAGGACGGTCCGCCCCCCGCATGGGAAGAATGACACCCAATCAAGAGCTAATAGCTGGTCCGGAGTCCCTGCTTGCCTTCGCCACCAATAAATGGAGTCCAACAGTTGGGAGAGAGGGGCAGGGCCTTTTCCGCAGAGGCACCGCCGTCTAGGGATGCCGTCACACACTGCTGGCTATTAAAGCATCTTTTGAACACCCTTTTCGTATGTGGTTTTTGCATATGCTCTCTGGATAGCAAAGAGCAAACAGGCTTGGATATCAGTCATCCAGATGTCGGCTTGGGAGTTTGTCCCTCTCTTGAAGTTCGGATCAATTTCTGTTGTTTTCCAATTCTGTGTGCTGCTTTGAAAATGCTCTTATGCTTATCGGTGCCTGTGTTGGGCACACTCATTTCTTTTGTCCTGATATCCCCCCCTCCGACTGAACAGGTCACCCAGGTTTCTAGAGCATTATGAAACCTGACAATCCTCTTTGGGCATATTAGCTCAGAACCCTTTTCCTTGCCAGAGCACAGGAGGCACCCTTAAGACTAAGCCAGGCCTTGGACTAATTCACTCCGCGTTGTCTACCTGGACCTGGGCGGCAGCACTCCTGGGATGAGGCAGGCTTGTCTCCAGCCCTACCTGCACGGATTGATCTAGAAGTGGGAGGGCAGCCATCACGGCCAGGACTAGATGGCCTTCCAGCCTGTTTGGATTTTGTTGCATGGGCTGGGGGCTTCCTGCAAGGCTCTAGAAGAAACCCAGCAGAAGAAAAGCACCTTCCCCACCTTTATATAAGCACCAGGGTAGATCTTGTGCACAGCGTCGCCCGGGGCACGCCCAGCCTCCCGATCCAGGTAGTAGCTTTGCACGAAGACCGCGTGGTCGCTCAAGCACCGCATCCAGACGTCACCTTCGCCCCGGCACTGCAATTCCACGCCTTTCCCGATGTGCAGCCTGAGATCACAAGCCACGAAGGGGGTGTGAGCCTCGTTCAGCCTGAGGGTCAAATCCTGCTTTTCTTTTGGGGAGGGGGCTGCGTTCCAGTGGTGGGTGGGACCAGAAATGCCAGCCTATTTTAGCTGAAGGCTCTTGCTGCCACATACTGCAGCCTTTCAGGATGTGGAAAGATGGTGCCACAGCCAGGAAAACTTCAGATCACTGGCAAGAGAAGGGGTGGAGTCAAGGGCAGGGCTGCCCCCCCGGGGGGGATTCTGGGGGCCCAGATCTGGCCTGCGGACACAAGGTTCCACACTCCTGCTGCATCCACGCTGTGCTTTGAGAACCCACACGGAGCCCGCCCACAGCTACAAAGTTTGCTCCCAGTCACATTTGTGAATCTTCATACATACACGGAATTTAGCCTCCCTCTTCTTCCTCTAGGGCAGTCTTTCCCAACTGGACGTTTTGGGCTCCACCTCCCATCAGCCCCAGGTAGCATGTGCCAGGCACATGAGAGATACTAGGAGTTGGTGCAGCCCCACTCATCTGGCCCTTTTCAGAAGAACAGAGGCCCGAGCCAAAAGGAAAAGAGAACCAGGTTCTCTTTTACAGTCTGAATTCAAGCGGTGGGTTGCTCTCCAGGAAAGCTTATGCCATCACAAATGTAATTGTGATTGTTTTATTTATTGCTGTGAGCTGTCCTGAGGCTACGTAGCAAAGGGACGGCATATAAAAACTTTAAATAAATAAAATAAAATTAAATTAAATTAATAATGAATGAGTTGGGCTGCTTAAAAAGGGGAGGGGAGTCATGATTGGTTGGGCCAAATGCCCCTCTTGCCCAACTGCTCTGCAGGTTGAATGGAGCATGCCAAAACTTCAGCTGCTGGGTGGTATAGAAATTATTTTATTAAATAGGTAATGCTCCTCCCCAAATACCCCTCTTGAGGCTTCCTCCACCCTATGCCTTCCTCCTGCTGGGAGGCCAAGGCAGTTCCACCGCACCATCTCCTGATGGCTCCCAATATCTTGATTCGGATACTGCCAACTTTTCAACAGGTCCCTGCAGCTGTGTTTCATTTCATGTATATTGCTACACTTCCAAGCAGCTGAAGCTCTGAAGTACAGCATACAAACTTTAAAAATACACGATTAAAACAATACAGATCCATAAAAAGAGACCCACATATATCTGCGACAATTCTGAACAAGATGAAAACCCTTGAAATATATTATGAAAAACCCTGAAACATCATCCTCAGAGGCTGCCAACCATGAGGGATCCCTTGGCCGGCATGGCAAGGAGCAAAGGCATCCAAAACTGGCCACAAACGAAGTTCCACCAGATGATCTTTCCGCATGGAAACCTCGCCTCCCTCCCCGCACTCACCTGGCCCGCTCGCTGGCGTCGGTGCGATGAACATTGGATAGCTGCCCCAGGCAGAATCGGTCCCCTCCGGATGGGTCCACGTAGCCGTCCACAGTCACGACCGAGCAGTTGGCCAGCACCTTGAAGATCTCGCCCACCTGCACGTCCATCTCGAAGTAGGCGATCGAACACCAGAATTCAGGGCCTGCCAGGAGCAGAGGGCTCGAATACGTCCAACCCCGGAGACGGAAACAGAGGGGAAGGGGGGGGGGGCTTGCCACTTACCGGGGTGGCTGGACACCAGCTGCTGATAGGGGAGAGAGCTGTGGTGGACCGGCCCTGCATGGGAAAGACAGCGCAGGAAGTCGGACGGCTGGTGGGCACCGAAGCAGATGTGGATTTCTGGGGAAGTCCACCACAAGCACGAGAATCCCCTTCCTTTCCAGAACCCACACATCCTTCCCTGCCCGCACTGCCACAACCTGGATCCCCTCCAGAGGTGCTGGATTGCAAATTCCAGAAAATGAGGGCAACATCATCAAATCGGAAAATAATGCTCGAGTGCCTGAAGATTTTTTAAAATTTTATTTTAGCCCATGTGTTTCGGGAAAGAGTATTTCCCCTTCCTTCCTCAGGAGCTTCTCGCCGCTTTTTAAAAAGACTTTAAAGCAACACATTTTGACATAAAATCAACATGGGAAGGATTTGTTGGGGAATATCAAAAGAGGGATAAGAACTCCCCGAGGGAGGGAAAAAATGTTTTCTGAAACACATAAGGCCGTCCAACATTCCTGGTCAATGGAGACTGGCTCCCTCCCTCCCGCGTCTTGTCAAACCAGCGCGATGGGCCACCTCTTCCTCATGGTTTCCCTTTAGTAATAGCTAGCCAAACACTGCCAGGAAGGTCAGAAATGAGAGCGCATGGGAATCTGAGCGACTGCTGTGGGTGCCACCACAAAATGGCTCCCACAGAGGATGTGGGCAGCCACAGGATGGCTGCCACGAGGTCTGGCAAAGTAAGAGTGGGTTAGCAGAGGAAGAGGAAGAGCCGGGCTAGAGAAAGGGGGGAAAGGAAGGTATGGCTTCCTGCCCTGAGCAAGCTTCTTCCGACCACACGGCCTTGCCCCTCGCCTCTCACACTGTCCCCTGCCAGCTTCCAGCCTTACTCTTTCTCTGCTCTCGGCGCCTTTCCTTGCTTCCTGTTCCTGCTTGCCGGTGAGCTGATCTGTACCCACTCAGAAATGGGAGTAAGAATTGGCTTCCCCGCTTTTTCATTCATGAAGTATCTATGTTTAAGGAGGCAGGGAATAAAGACCCGTGTGGGCACCACCGGAGCTGCCTGGAGGCCTGCCCTGCCCTGTTCCCTGCCTCTGGCGTGAATTGCTTCCACACAGCGGACTTCCATTTAAATCCCCATCAATCCTTCTTTTGTTCTGCTTGTCCTTTTCTGCCCTTTCATCTTTTCTGAGATGGGACAGCCAGAGCCCAGAAGGTAACTATTAGCCAGGCACGACAATAGCAGTAGAGATTACAATAATAATAACAACAGCAACAACTGCAAAAGACAGGCCTATAGACCCAGGGCCCCAGTTCAGAAATCAAGCGCTGCAACCCCCTTCCCGCCCACCCCCACCATTTAGCTTGCCAGGACCTACAATAATGGTTTGGGTGATGGAGGGGTGGCTGTGGGTGGCTTCGGCCATTCTGCTGCTGCGGAGGGGTGGGGAGCGGCGGAGGGGTGGGCTGCTGCCTCCTCCCCCCAGACCCGTAGCTCGCGGCACTGTTGCTTCCCGGCCAGGTGGATGCTGGATGGTGCAAAGGACCGGAACAAAGAGACAAGAAACAAACAGGTCAGCGGGCAGGGCTCGAATTTGAACCTTGCTGCCCCCCGATGTTCTTGGCCAGACCATCCCGGTACTTACTCGGATAGGGAAGTTTGGGGGCGCAGCCGTTTTGCTGGGACCCTGGCGGAGCCGGGGAAGGGGCTGGGGGATGAGGTGGGCTGGAGATCTGAAGAAGACCTTCTCCGTGCAAGAGGGGGAGCAGCGGACCCCCAGGAGGGCCTGGAGCAGAGGAAAAGAGAGATGTGTTGGATTACAGGGCCACTGCTCCTTGGGACACGGTGTCGTCTCCAGAGGAGCAAAAAGCTAGTCACCCCCAAGCCACGACACTGCGATGCGCTTTAGATGGGGCTGCCTTTCATGACAGCTTGGGAACGTCAACTGGCGCAAGACGCATCACCCAGATTCTGCAAGTACCAGAACTTACTCAGTACCAGCCACATGGCTTCCCGATGCATTTCTGGCCTCTGTTCATCTTCAAACCCAGGGTGGGCACCCTTCCAGACATCCTTGGACCTCAACTCCCACCATCCCCAATCCCAGGTTCAGCGTGGCTAATGAAGGGCTGGACACCAGCCAGCCCAGAGGTAGATTGCCCACCCAAGCATTAAAGCCTTAAACCAGGGGTGCAGAAACTCAGGCAGGAGGGGCCAAATTGATTGCTTGGGGTCCTAATCTTGGGGTCCTAATTCCCCAGAGAGGTCCGCCTGGCGCCGTCATTATTTGTTTTTCGGCACCAGGCTAAGAGCTTTTTATTTAAAACTTATTTTAATTGCTAAATTATTGTATTTATTAGGATTTTAAATTAGCCGAGAATGCACCGGGGGTTTTAAATGTTTTTTTTTCTTTTAAAAGGTTATATTATTATTGTTTATGTATTTTTTTTGTATTTTTTGTGAGCCGCCCGAGGCTTTGTTGCGATGGGGGTGGCATAGAAATGTTTTAAATAAATAAATAAAATAAATAATCTGGCCCTCACCTGATGGCCACACCCCTTTTGCTTTTGGCCCCGCCCACCACTGGCCTGCCACGATGGCCGAGCGTCTCCGAACAGGCTGGGGTAAGAACTTTGACACCCGTGCCATAAAGATCTACTTTGCTGTGTAAAGTCACAGCTCTGAAGACTTTAAAGCAACACATTTTGACATAAAATCAACATGAGATTTTATGTGGGATTTTAAGCGAGACCCCGAAATAACTGGATAGAGATGGTGGAGACAGCTGGTGCTTGTGTCTCCTTTCTTCACACCCCGGTCGCAAGCTCTTACCTGGGGGAGATAAAGGCAGTGCAGGATAAATGCCAGCGGAAGGGTGCGAGGGCTCGGGAAGATGCAGCGGAGAGATGGGCTGATACGGCTCTGCCTGTGGGTGGCTGGCCTTGATGCCTGGGCCCAGGCGGTCAGCCTGCAGGGGAGCCGGCAGCTCCATCTGGATACAGTCCGGAACAAATTCCTCCTTCACAAGCCGGGCAGGAGGTGCTGGAGATGGGCGGGAAGAGCACAGGGTTCAGATCCAGGGAATGCCAAGCACGGACCTTTCTAGTCCGGCAGCAGGTTTCCTAGAAATGGCCTCCCCGGCATGCAGCATGAAGGCATTGCTGAGCTCCTGGGGTAGACTGCGCCTGCCCAAGGAAGATCCATTTTACCCATGGGAGGAACAGCCCTCTAGCCTCAGAGACTAGGCTGAAGTTCCATTCCATTCCCCACTGGGAACAACTCGACTGTCCTTACAGCACCCCCAAACCGGCTGCAAAAGGGCATCTCTCAACATCCCTATCAGCTATCCCTATCTACTGCCTCCAACAGAGGAAAGCTCAAGATCCAGCATGCTGTGGTGTGGGGAGTGTTGGACAGGGGACCTGGGGGATCCGGGTTCTAGTTCCCACCCCGCCATGAAGCTCATGCGGTGACTTTGGGCCTCACCTACCTCACAGGGTTGTTGTGAGGATAAAATGAAGTGGAAGAGACTATTAGAAGTTGCCTTGGGTTCCTCGCAAGAGGACTCAGGGTGGGAAATCAATGCAATCCCAAAATAATACTAGTAATACTCTACCTGCACACCTGCGATCTTCACTCACCTGTATTCTGAATATTCAGCCCTGCAAGGTGGAGAGAAAAAAGGCAGGTAAGTTAGAGGTTTCTGGAGCTCTGGAGCAAATCTCCAACTGCATGCAAGTTACCCTGTGCAGCTAACGTTTTTCCCACACAAAGACCAAAGGGGTGCTCAACCTTTTTGGGATACTGGGGCCCAGCCAGGCGCATAGGAACCAAATCTGCAAAATGTCTCAAAACCGATTTATGGCCATGCTCAAACTAAGCCATTGTTCCTTGGCTTTTTTGACATTTCACAATTCCTCTGCAGAGGCAACCAATTCATTCTTCATCCAACTCCATTCAGTGTTTCCATCCAAATCACAAATAGCCCAATCGTTAGCCTACTTTCCCTTCTGAACGCAATCAGCTTTTTAAAAACAACAGAACCCGCTGGGAAACGAGAGACACACACAGTGTCTCTAGGCATGTTCCAACTGCCTCCTTTAGGAGGTCACCCTTTTCCCCTCTTAAAAAAACAAAAACAGACATATTTTTTAGGAAAAGGAAGGAGAGAATGAAAACATGGAGCAAGCAAGCTTCTGCTCACACTGGTTTCACATCTTGACCAGGAAGTGAAAAAGACATTTTGGTGCGCAAGGAAAGTGGATGTGTTGCCATGGCAACTCATTCCCACAGAGCTGCGTCCGCCCGTTGCGTAGAGCCAAGCACAAGGCCCAGAAAGCTGGACGAGGTTTTATGTCACCCGTTAGGTGTCAAGTCGTCATTTGTGCCAAATTTCAGACTTCAGAAAGCCAACATGGGATTTGGTTTTGGTCTTCACCCACAGTGCAAAGATCTAAACTACTCCCAGCACGATCACCACGAAATGTACAAATGAATACCTTGAACACGAATATGGCCTCAGCTAAGCACCAGGCAAACGGGGCAGAATCTTGGCCCAACATGGCTGCCACCCTGTAACCACTAGACCACACTGCCTCTTCCCCTTTTCCTCCACAGATGGCTGAGGAGCTGCAGCCCGAGAGCCCCAGAAGGCAGCAGGGTGATGACAGCTGGCCTTGATTCTCAACGGGCAAAAATGTTTTGTTTTTTTAATTTGAGACGACCACACAGACCGACAGAGCCAGTCCAGCATGGTGGCGAGAGCACTGGATGAGGACTGGAGATCGGGGGCTTGATTAAGTCCCCAGAGTGACTCTCAGCTCCCCTACCTCACAGGGCTGTTGTGAGGATAAAAAGGGAGGGGAGCAAGAAAGGGGCATTGGGTTCCTTGTAGGAAACACGCGGGTTACGCATATTTGCGCGCATTACAAAAAGCTCTTGAAGGCCATCTTCCCCGGAGAGAGCAATGCACAGACGCCTGGCCCAAAGCCCCCGCCGCGGAGCACGCAGGGGGACACCGGCCAGGCCCGCCAGAGGCAACCCAAGCCGGATCCGGCCCCTCTGCTCGCCCAGAAAGCCGCCTCGGCCCCACGGTTCCGCCGGGTCCCAGACCCGAGGGGCACAAGGCCACCGGCAGCTCCTCCCGTGGAGCGGACGGGGCCCTCGGCCCCCGCGGCAAGAGGCAAACCGCTCGCGCCCCCCGGCCCAGCCCGGCCCGCTCACCGATGCCAGGCGACACCACCCGCTCGTAGTGGTAAGGGTTCACGCAGACGCTGTCGTACTTGAGGTCGAAGGCGAACTGGCAGAACTTGATGTGCTTCAGCTCATTCTTGTGCAGATCCGGCCAGCGCCAGAGACGGGCGTAGATGACGTGGGGGAAGCCTTTGCGCCCGGCCACCTGTCGGGGACAAGGGGGCAGAGCTGGGTGGCGGGGGCCAGAGGTGCCTGGGCACACAGCCCCGGGGCGGCCGGCGAACGGTCCCGGCAGCCAAGGCCTTGCAGGGACCGGTGCGCCCCTTGCCGCAAGGACCTGCTACCGGTTTCCGTGCGCCGCTGTGCGCAACGCATGGGATTCGCTGCGGCAGGAAGTGTCATGGAGGACAAGCGTATCCGTAGCCAACAGTCCTGATGCGCGACGCTACCTCCAATGACAGAAGCGGGACGCCTGCGCACACCGGTCACTGTGGAACATGGGCGGGAGGGCTCCGTTGCCCTCCTGCCCTGCTTGGGGCCATCCAGGGTGCAACTGGCAGGCCGCTGTGTGCACAGGAAGCCGGACTAAGCTGGTCTGCAGGGCCTTCTCTGTGGCGGCACCTGCCCTGTGGGAGGATTGCCCCTCTGAGCGACGTCAGGCCCTCGTTGCTGGCATGCTCGCGGCACGTAGGAAAACATACCTGTCTCCTTTTTCTTCTCTCCGCTAACCGCGAGCTATTTTTGTGCCTGAGCACAGACACTCGCGTGCAGTCTTCGTTTTGGTAGTTTTGCATTCTTTTGCAAATTGCTCGGGGACGTTTTTCAAGTGCAAAGTGGTGCTTCAGCCTTGTCGTCAGATAAAAGTGTTCTTAGCTACTCTGAGCACACACCAAGCAGCACAGAAATAAGGCGCTGCCGTCACGCTACCTCCATCGTTTGAACACGTCGTTTCGTACCTCTTTGTTACTTACGCAAACAAACTCGTGTTGACAGAAGCAAGGCGGGAAAGAGGGCCATGCCGGGCAAAATAAGACCCCACCCCTCTTTATGTTCACGGCGAGGGATGGATGCTTTATAGTCCGATCCAATGCACACCCCTTAACTTACTCCCAAGGCTAGCAGGTAAAACATCATCCCACTAAAGCATATTCGGATTCCCTTTCATCTATTTCTCCATTCATTTTGCTAGAAGCTCTGGGTAATTTTCGGTAATGGCCTCTTTCCCACTTCCCTGCCCTCCAAGCATGTTGGAATGCAATGCCCATCCTTCCCAGCCAAAATGCAGAAAGATGGGATTTGCAAGGCATCAAGAGGGCAGTGGGCTGGGGGGCTGAAGGAACCAGAGTGGATAATCAAACTTAAATAAACAGCTGGAAAACAGAACAAACCGGATACTCCCCCCGCCCTTCTCGTCCCCTTTAATTTCTCTCTGGATGGTCAAGATCTATTGTTAAATAATAATCCTTAAAAACAGCAGGAAGCCGGGCTGGGCAACAGAGTGGAAAAACCTCCGTTTCTCCAATTCATTCGTCCATGATCTTTCTGAGTGTGTGAGACATTCCAAAATGATGGTCATGGCAGAAAAATTCCAAAGAATGAAAGAATCTGGGGTTGGGCACTATTTGTCTGCACAGACAGAGCTGGTTTAAAGAGAAGGAGGTTTAAAATAGGAACGAATGCCTGGGACCAAGAAAAGCAAGAAGAAAGGGAGAAGAGATGGGGAAAGTGAGAGGTGCTTTAGACTCTTGAAATGGGATCAGAAAAGCCCCCCAATTTTGATGATGGTAAGGAGAAAGAAATATGAAGGCTGGTTCCCCACACTCTCCTCTCTTATCTATGTCCCGGGACACGGGAAGAGAAGGCGAAGCCCTGCCTAGGACACACATCTGCCTCTAATTCATACAACTCTCCGTGTGGAAAATTAGAGGCATAGAATTAAACTCCCTGCCTTCCTTCCAGAGGCAGAGTAACTAAGCCCTCTACACCTTTTTCCCGAAGCATCTCCTACGACCCTTCTCAGCTGCAACCCCTGGACTCTTGCCCCCAATAGCAAACTACAGATTGCTCCAAGCCATCACAAATGGCTCCAAATTTGCCCCACGGCAAAGGACGAAGGAACTGACCCCCTTTCTCCAGTCCATGCAAGAGCCATGACCCCCTGGCCCATGCCCTGCCCCACATCCTTTCTAATTTAATGACGGAAGGGGGGAGAATGCATCACACACAGCCGGTACTCATTTTTCCCCTAAGGCTTTTGGCTGCTGCAGAATCCAGACATAACAACAGCCCCCCTCCTCCCCCCTGGCTTCAAGAACCAGACAGTGACTCATCGGGGGGGGGGGGTGCGGCGGGGGAAGGAGAAGATAGACCAGAAATGAGAGATTACTAGAGCATTGCTGTTGTTCCTTAAAAAAATGGCAACGGGTTAATGACCTCACAGTCTTGACCTCAAAACCGGGAGCTGCGCCATCCACCAGTTGCTGGGGGGGGGGAGGGGGGGAATGGAAAAAAATAACAAAAGAAGACACCCATCCCATCATTCCAGGCCTCAAAGAAGGGGTCAGCTTTCTCTCTGGGGGATGAGACTTCTCCTCTAGAGTGATATTGGGATTGGGCACTGGAGTTCCTCAGCACGAGGAGGGCCCAATGACACCCCCATGAAGGATGAGGGGGCAGAGAGCGCCCCCCCCGAGGGCCAGCATGTCCCTATGAGGATCAAATTGACACTGCCTCCCCCCCACCCCTTCTTGTTATTCCTAAAAGCCAAGCAAGCGGGAAGCGAGCGATGAGGAAGACGGACAAGGTCCATCTGTCGCTGTCCAAGTGCATCCAATGCCGGACCCTTTGGCTCCACAGAAGGGTGCTTATTCCCAAGGAAGCCCCATGCGGGGTCCTGGGGGGGGAGTGGGGAGTGGAAGGACTTTGGAGAAACCCAGAGGGCTCCCTGCACCCCTGAATGCTGCCCCACCGCCACCGCGTTCCTGGGGCGGACAGGTGGAGACCGGCAGGCGCAGCGCAGGCGGCCACCCCGGCCCAGGAGGGGTGCGGCTCGCCACCGGCCCGGCTCACCTGCAGGCGGCCATCCAGCGTCCTCTGGATGGTGACGCACTTGCTGGGGTGAGCGCCGTTGGTGGTGATGGCGGTGATGAGGGAGTCCAGCTCGTCCTTCTTCTCCTTCAGCTTCTTCACCAGGCTCTCGATGGCCCGCTTGGCGAAGGACTCGTTCTCCCCGCCCTGCCGATGGCACATGAGGCTGTGGACAATGTTCAGGCAGGCGTCGCTACTGCTGGGCTGGTTCAGGGACATGGCGAGCGCAAGAACTCCCTGGTGGGGATGGTTGGTGGAGGCGGGGGGGGGGGGGGGGGCACGGGGGCTTGGGGTGTGGGGGATGCAGGGGGGGGTGGGGGGGAGAAGCCAAGTACACAAGCGGTCAGCCTCCCCCGGCAAGAGGAGACGGCAGTGATACATGGAAGCGGGTCCCTGTCTAGGATTTCACAGACGGCCTTCCTGGCACACCATGGATGGAACCACTGAGGACTAGTAACTTGCTTCGTGTTTTTTAAAAAAAAAAAGGTTGTGGGCAGTGTGAGGTGAAGATTCTGTGACTTTCCCCCAAATAATTAGTTGGGCAGAGGTGCCCGCTGAGGAAAGGACTGCATGAGACATAAGCCAAGATATCAGGAAAGAGTGCGCTGGGGAAACGGGAGGTGAGACGGACAAGGAAGAATGCGGACTTCTTCCCCTCCCTTCACAAACAGCAACGCATAGGCCAGATAAGGGTGGCCTGCAGCCCTCACGGGTCATCCACACAGCCTGCCACAGGCCCCCAAGTCGGCAGACTGCCCACAAACCCTCCCCACGCAGGTCAAGCCACGGCCGCCGCCACGATTCTCCCCGGAAAGTGTGTGCACAGGGGTGGCTGGCGCGTGTGAGAAGTCACTGGGGCACAAGGAGAGACATCACCACACTCTCGTCCTCGGCACAGCGACACTCCGGGGCTGCGAAGAGCACAGTATAAAATGCACAACTCCCTGCTGAGCAAAGCAGGGGCCAGAAGGTGTGATCGTGGCGCATGGGAGTGAGGGGGCTGTAACAGGGTGCACCAAGATCGGGGGCAAGGGGCAGCGGCAAGAGTGTTCCTGCGCATATGTGGAGCATGTGGGTGCGGTCCCAGATTCACAGCTCCTGCAGCCATTGGGGCAAAGAGGTTGCCCACTCCCAGCCTAGCAGTTAGAGCAGGGAAAGATGACCCTGTGGGCAAGCTCTGATCTTCAATACGAGTCAAAAAAGGGAAAACATTTCCTGGTTTGACCTTGCTGTGGGGAAAGAATAGGATTTCTTCCTGCACTTTTAATCTTCAATGTAAAATTTTGAAAAAAGAAAAAGCAGGCACACAGGAGAGGCAAAGAAGGGCTCCTAGCTAGCGGCCTCTTGGGGTCGAGGGATTAAAGGGCTGCCGAACGAGATCGTAAAGTGGGAACAAGGGCTCCTTTGGGTCTTTCTCCAGTTGTAATGATTGACTAAGTAGTTAGCTGTCTACTGATTTTCGACTGGCGTGGGCAGGAAGTCGAGGCTGCAGCCCCTCAGCACACGCACCCCCTAAGGGAAGCAGTCTGCCCCTTAACAGGAGGGTGGAAGGTAGGGGAAGATGAAACAGAGGAGTGGGGTGAGCCAGTGGGGAGGAAAGGGGAACCGGGGCACCTGGCTTGCTTCCGAGCCTAACGCAGGCCCTTGCAGCTTGGGGAGCCGTGTGTGAGTCCCCCAACTTGTTGAAACACGCCCCCCACCCCAGCAGATCTGGGGGAATCCCGATCGAGGTTCCTGGGGGAGGGAAAGCGAGGCGGTGCAGGAGGGGGCATGCCCCAGAGCTGCAGGGGGTGGGGGGCAGACTCTGCGCTTGGAGGCACAGGAGTGCCCGAGAGCGGGGCGGGTGGCCCGTGTGTCGGTTCGGGGAAAAGCCGTCCCCCCCGGCCGTCCACCTCCCGGCTCACCTGCTACTGGCTGCCCCTCGCTGGGGTGTGGAGACGGTCGCGGCGGGACGCAGAACATGCTCTCCTGACTGCGGCAGACACGCATCTGCTCCTCAAGGTGGCGGGACGCCCATCCGCGGCTCCTTTCTCCCCCCACGCCTTTTTCCTTGTGCAACTGGAGTGAAAGACAGAGGCGGCGGCGGAGGAGGAGGAGGAGACGGCACAGACTAAACACAAGCCAGCCAGACAATCACTGCCGCTGCCTGTTCCTCATGCCCTCGACCACATCGCCTACAGCGGGAGAGCGCGCGAGCTGGGAAGAGAAGGACACGCAACTGTTGCTCTGGCTGCGTGCACCGCCATCCGCAGGGGGCCTCCGGCTTCCTCTGGCGTCCTTTGTCAGGGGCTCCTGGACCCCCTCCCTAACCCAGTGCGGGGAGAGCCCTGCTGAGTTCTCATGCCCCCCCTTTGGGCTCGGCTAACCTTTAACCACTAGGCTCTGCTTCCTCACCACGCATGTGTCCTCCTGCTGTTCTTCCTAGCCCCCTGTCACTGCTAGACTCCATGTTTTGGGGTGTCGGAGCTGCTCCCCAGAAACCCAGCCAATGCTGGTGCCAAAATAGTCAATAAACACTAATCAGTAAATTATTGCAACTGAGGAAAAAAACAAGGAGGTCCCCGTTTCTTTTTATTTAGTAGCCCCAAGGCTCCCTCGGTGGGTTACAAATTAAAAAATATACAATGGTTCTGACTTTACACTCTCTTCCAACCACTAAGCTCTGCTTCTGTCCCAGATGTAGGTGCTTTTGTCTTCCACCTGGATCCCTGGGTTTTCTATCCTTTTGTTTTTAAAACACTTTTTCTGGGACACGAAGATAGTAGGTTTGAGAGAAGATAAGGATTTGCTGTGCATGAAATTTATCGAACTGTTGGGGCTGGCTTCAGAAAGGCAGTCTTGCAGTAGTTTGCAAAGACATGAGCAGAACATAACCACCTTCGTGGTCCCAACCCCTCTGCTTGCTTTGCTCTTTCCTGCACGCTCTGCTCAATAAATCTTTTTCCGACGGGACACCATACAGGACCCTCACACAACAGGCTGGGCCCCTGAATGCGCTGGCTTCCTCCAATTCCAAGCAAGTGAAGTAATGCAAAAGCACACATCTCCTGAAAATCATTAAATCCAGAGTCTAAAATTATCTAACTGCAGCCCTGCTTCATTTCCCCGAGGTTTATTAAAGACCAGAGAATCCACCAGACACACCCAGATTCTTGTTTTATCACACACACTTAGAGAAGCTGTCCTTCTCACCCGACATCCCTGGAGGAAGCTCTACCAGGCAGATTTCGGCCTAGCTGTTGAGCGCTACGGGCCCAGTACTTCTGTGAAGGAAGAAAATGGGAAGTGCTTGATATATATCACAAGCATGTCCCGTCAGCTGATGCTACCAGAGTCCGAGGCTGAATTGGGGGGCACCCCTGTTGAGGTTTGAACCTGTTCGGTGAGAGAGTCAAGCCGAAACCTTCATGGGGTCACCCAGTCCATATAAACAGTTCCCAAACAGTGTCTTGGGGGTGTAATAAAATGCTGTGAGGATGAAATGAATTAAAAATTGACACAAGTCCAGAACACCCACCCACAGAGGTCCTGCCCATCCATATTCTGGGGCAATTCACTGCTCACCCCTTCCTTCTTTCTCCTGCTTCTCCCTGGATTTTGGGGGCAACATCCATGGCCACGCAGCCTGCCCCCAACTATTTCACTCCTGAAGTTACAGCATGCTGAGAGTTTAAAATGCAGAAAGTCCACATAGGGAGTTTTTCTAACCTAACCAGAAGTGTAGAAGTTACTTTTTGGCCTGGCCTGGCCGGAGAGATGCCGGAAAAGAGAAATATCCATGTTTGCTTCATCAGCAACATCAGAATACACTTAACTGTAAAGGCACTCCCCGTAAGAGCATTAAGCTGATGCATGGTTTAAAGAAAAGGCCATTCTGAAATGCCCGGCACACCTCATCAAGGATGGCTGCTGGCTAGGTCAACACTGAAAAGGTGAAGAACTACCCACCTATGAACCGATTCTAAAAAAGATCCTGGACTGTGCAGAAATGGATAGACTGACTTTATCACTGAAGGAGAAAGAAGATACTGACTTCTATCAAACTTGGGACTTTTTTTATTATTGGCTAGAGAAAAGGGACTTCGCATAGATTTAAATATGTTTTTAAAGTGATCATAAATGGAAAGAAAAGGTGTGAGAGCTGACCCAGCGGCCTCAATGTTTTTGATGATGGATGTTGTAGTTTTTTGTTTTGTTTTTTTTTAGGATTATAATTTCAAATAAAACTTATTTTTTTAAAAAAAGGGATGGCTGGCTAGGGAAGGCTGAGAGATGTAGGGCTTTTTCCCTGTCAAAACAAGCACAGAGTTGAGCCCCATACCCAGGGCCTCAACTTACCCAGCTGCAGCCCGCTCTTTGCCTTCCTAGCTAGTATCCGGAACAAAAAGGCTTCTTACACACCACATCAACGAACCGGTTCAGAGTAGTGTCGGGCCGTTCTGCCACCACACAGACACTGAGCTGGGGCCAGCCTTGGGCCACAGGTCAGGGCGCTGCGATGCCGTCTGGAAGCTTCTGGAACGATCACGACCTCTGAATCACCGGCTGGGATGGCAGGCACAGCATATTGGGGAAATCCTTGGCAGTGCAGCAGACACAACAACAGGAGGGGAAGCAGATTAAATTTCTGGCGCTCCTGGGCACCACCAGCACCAAGCTGTAGGCACGGCTCTGTCTTTCCTGCATGCAGATCCTTCCCTTCTGGATGAAACCTTTTTATATCCCCACCAAACTGATCAAAAAGTCCCCAATTCAGTGGAAAGGGTATATATGATATGTAACCTGCTCTAGCGCTTCCACCGCAGTTTTTCAATTTAAAAATAGGACTAGATATGTTTTTCAGGTGTTCTTTTTGGGGGGAGGGGATGTTTCTAGTCCTTATGGCAAAAAGAACATGATTAATGGCCTAATTTTTTCGATGTCTACTACAGGCTAAGTCCCACGACACTCTTATTCCTTCTCCAGAGTGTTTAAGATTGCAGCCTTAAGACTCCCTGTATACAGGCAATTAAACCACCAGGAAGGAGATGTTCAGCCAAACACCTTTCCTGATGTGCTAGCTTTTTATTTGCAGGGACTTAAAAAGCATCCCCCACACCATCATCTAGGCTAGGATCTAAATTATGTTTAGATCTAAACTGCGTTATGATTTGAAGAAACCAAGCACTGGGTCTAGGGCCCATTCTGACTGCCATTTCATCCATCTGCCAGGCTGTTGGAAAGGAGATACGCCTTTGTGGATAAACTCGGCCCCCGGTTCAAATAAGAAATTTTCTGTAGCAGGTTGTGCTGCAGCGTTCATTTGCAAAAGGTATTTTTCTCCCAGGGAAGCTTCTGCCTTCTCTTTTACAGACATGCAAGCCCAGATCTGGGGCAGGATATGCCCCTGGTCTGCAGGTGGAGCAAAACAGCCTCCTCCAGGAGCAGCAGGGAAGCACCTGATGCAGGCCTTTCCCCAGGCAGCTAAGTATTCTGGCCAGGTACTGGCCTGGTGGGATAGTGCACCCCGATCATTTATGCCGAGTCTCCCCAATCCTACACTGCAATTCAACTCACCTCAGAGGCCCCGACTGTGGAGGGCCGGCGGGGAAGACGTCAGGAAACACGGTGTGCCAGGCCATTGAGCTGAGGTGCGCCCAGGTACGCAAGGACAGCACCTGTGCCCGAAAAGCTCACCTAGCCATCAGTGGAGAGACACAACCGGGCGAGGGCCCCCGCAACGTTCCTGCTTTCGGGGAAACCCTCCAGGCGGAGGCAATGGCAGGCCGCCTCTTCCACTGCTTAATGTCTGTCAGCAGAAGCGTTTCGGGATAGACTGCTCCTGACAATGGTGGGACCACCGACCAACTTAGAGGGCCGTGGGGAAAAAGGAGGCTCCCATCCCACTCCCCTCCCGCAACCTGTCGCCCACCACCCGCATGCTTGGGTTCCAACTCCTATGGGCTCCAGTCGAGCCCCTTCCAAGTGTTTTCGGGCGACGTCTCCCGGTTTTCTTGAGCACTGGCCCCGGCGTGGCTGGCAGGGGATGCTGGGATCTGTAGTCGAATCCCTCTGGAGGGCGGGCGCCCAGCTAGAGGAGGCTACGTTGCACCACTGAGGCAGGAGCTGAGACTACTTGCACCCAAGTTGGGGGGGGGGGCTGGGAAAGCAGGATGGGCTTCCGGCGTACTTACCCCCACAGGCGCCGCCCGGCCCTTCCCACGGCGCCGGCCTCCCCGTTTCACCCCAAAGGGAAGCGGGAGCAGCCCTAAGAGCGGCGCCGCTCCGGCCACCCGCACAACAAAAGGAGCGGGCCGCGCAAGGCCAGCAGCCAATAGGGCGCGCGGGCACAGGCGTCCCCGGGGGTCCCGGCCAATCGCCGCCGCGGGCCCGCGGGGGGGCGGGGCCTCCCGCTCGGCTCGATCCCGGCCGGGCCCAGCGCGGCGCCTCTTCCCGCGGGGGCGGGACCGTCGCGCGTCGGACGCGGCCGCGCCCCGCCGGCAACTCGCGCAAGTGCCGCGGAGGAACCGGCACGGGCCGCCGTCGGGCTCGCCCGCTCTTGGCGGCTGCCGGCAGCCACACGGGGCAGCGCGACAGCGCCCACGACCATGGGCAGAGCGCGTCCGCCCCGTCCCCCGGCGCCCGCGGACCGAAGCCAGGCTGCTCGGCTAGGTTTTTCTTCTCCCTCTCCGAAGCAGGATTCCGGGAGATTCGTCAACCAGCTGCTCCAAGAACAGCCCGATTCCTTTGCAGGACTGAGCCGCCTCACGGGTGCTCTTCTGTCTCCCGCATTACAGGCTGGGTCACCTGTTCTTCTGCCCATGCTCCTGAGCTACCCCTCCCCAAACGGTGGTGGTGGTGGTGGTGGCAGGGCTGCAGAGACAACCCACACGTCTGCACTCCACGTCATAACCTTGAACGTCCTGCGCATTACCTGCTACTGCTGTAGCTCTGGCTCTCTCCATTACATTGCCCTCCTCAGGCGAGACAGTTGCCCAAGGACACCCCAAAGAAAAATTCTCTCCCTCTACCCAATCCATCCAACAAACTGTGGGCCCAAAGGGGCCAGCAGATAACATGTCAAGAGAGCAACAGGCGACTCATAATGCATAAAGTCTTAAATGAAGTATTACAAGCCTCCGTGGCTTTTGCTGTGGCAGCAGAGACACCAACCCCTAAAGAAATTCCTATCGGGCGAAAGAGCAATTCATTACATCTCCTGCTCCAACTGGACCCCAGAACGGAGGCCCGCAACGCACAGGAGACAAGCATCTCCACTCTCCCACCACCACTGGAAAACGAGGGTGTACAGAATTGGTGGCCATTTACCCAAAAGAGGGACGACAATGTCGATACAAACCCTCTGCTGGCCTTTTGCAAAAGAACTCGATGAAGGATTTGACCAGTTTAACCACGACGCTTTTCGAAGCGACACACACACGGATACCCACTCTGATACTGCCAGCATCTCGATTTCAGATTTCCAGCTTCATAGCTGGCAGGCTTTTTAACTCCAGAGCAAAGGGCGTCAGGAGAGGCTGCTCCACCTCGTCGAAAACTGAGCTATGTGCAAGATCACATGACCCCCCCCGACATTAGTAAGCAGCAAACCGAATGACATATATTAACAATGCTATGGTGTCACTACTGTGCCTACACCTCGGAGCTGTTTTATTTATGAAACCCTCTAAAATAGAGCTTTGGGTTTTAAATCGCTAAGATTGACCACAGTATGGCACCAGCGAAGCCTTTTCTTCCTCTGCTCTGGATTTCTTTTTAAGGAGAGATACTGAGAAAGAGGCAAACCGGTACAAAGATTTTGAGAGGCTGCCACCTCTCCTTACGCCAAAATTCTCTCCTTAAAATATAGACCCTCTTACACCTTGAGATCCTACAAGGAGGTAGAGAAGTACCTGGACATATGCAGGGAAAGAATCTGAAATGGGTCCAAAAGGGGCATGTGAAACTACCGGAATTGGGAGAAGAGGTGTTAACACAGTGCTTTTTAAATTTACTGCACATTTGGACACAAAGGAGCATTTAGAAAGACAGAGAATCCGTGAAACACGTTATCCACAACAGTCTTTCCCAAGCTTGCACTTTGCAGAGGTGCAGGGCCCTAAGTCCCACTATCCCCAACCAACAAGCAAAGAATCCTGTGCAGCAAGGAGAATATGGCAAACGAGTAGCCAAGCCTTTGGCTGCAGGTTTCTAACAAGAAAAAATACACACTGCGAACAGCTTTCTTTTCCCTGCAATTGTTTCTTACAGTAAACCAGAAAATACAAGATGCCGTTTAAAACTGGAACAGAACAGTTGCGCTCACAAGACTCCAGGTGGCAGAGAGAGGGGGACATGGAAAGCAACTAGCTCCCTGGTGTCTCAAAACACACGCAGACCGGTAACAAGAGCATGAACATAAACGAAGGAGCTTGCCGATACTGAAATAAAAACCAGTTTGAGTCACATGAGGTTGGATGGATTAAACCCAAACTGAGCCCAGTCCTCTTTCAGGGAAGGGGCGGGAAAGGCAGCATCAACTTGTGCTCACCATCGAAAAGTCATGGAATTACGGTTGGGAAGGAAAGCCAACAAGTGCCAGGAAGGGAATCTGGTGACCGTAGCGTAATGTACTATCTTGAAACCTAGTTTTAACAGCAGCTGTAGCTGCTAGACATCACAGCTCATGATAAGCACCAGAGACCTTCTATTTACAGAAAGGCCAATTTTAGGAGTGGGGGGAGAAGCGAGGGAGGGTCACGTGTGCCACGTTGGCCTGCTTAAGAGCAAAGAAAAGGGTAGTGTAGGGCTCAGCACTAAGAAAGTGGATGCCATCGGGAGACGGCCAGTCAGTCACATTCATGTTCCAAGTTGTTTAAGAAATATGTATGTGTATGTATATACATATATAAAAAACAATCCCCCTACCCAACTGTCATCCAACACATGAGTATCAAAATGCAGGAGGAACACCTGACAGTTATGTAGCTTGCCCTCCCCACGCGTCAGGTCTGCAGGTCCTCCCCAACACTTAACAGCGGTTGCTGTTCTTGGCTTGCACCGGGGGTGGGGTGGGGGGTAAGGACCGGCACACACACAACACGCAACCTCAACAAGCATCTAAGGTAAGAAGCATCAATCGTTGGTTTCCGGGTCCGTCTGGGCCATGTAGGCGTCCAGCTCGGCATCCAGGTGTCCTTTCGTCTTTGACATGTATGCATCAAGCTGGTTGTCCAACTGCTCCTTGGTCAGTGCGGGCCGGGTGGAGCCTCTGCCTCGCCCTCGGCCTCTTCCCCGGCCGCCAAAGCCACTCCTGCCTCTGCCCACCATGCCACGACCTGATTGCAAGGGAGCAAAAGCAGAGTTGAGTGCTGCCCGAGCCCCCCAGGAGGTGCTTTCCCCAACCTATGACTGCACAGGGCCTTCCCTGTGGGAAGGGAGTGCTGGCGAGTTAGTGCAACGCACCTGGAAGGTACCTGTTGCAGAGGCTGGAACAGACACCTCTCGTCTGAACAGACCAGGGACACACGTCAGCCAGCCTTTCTGCTGCAGCCCTGCCTATCTGTGTCAGGCGTCTGCCCGCAGCCTTTTTGCCAAGCATTTTAAACAAGCAAGTGGAGCACTGTGAAAAGCAAGGATCCACAGCCTTGTGGGCCCTCTTGGGAATTCACAGCAACGTGGAGACTGAGCTGACCCACCCATGAAACAGCTTCCACGATGGGTCTGGCCAATTGCAAAACATCCGTTTCTCATGAGGCGAAGTAAAAGGAAAGTAATTGGTGCAGGAACCGGACTCCAAGGCTGAGGCGGAGGTCTGAGCTCTGGAGCACAAACCATTCACTGTGCAGCAAACCAGCCTCAGTTAAAACATAAGAGTTCTAACATCTTAGGAAAGTGAAATTGAGCCAGGGAGCCTGACAGCGGATCCCAGGCACCAAGCTTGAGACATGATGTGAAAAAGAAAGTTCTCTTTCCTTCCCAGACTCTCTCTCCTGGGAGAACTGTACTGTGTAATACGTTTCTGGAGGACCAGTGCATGTGGACGTAGCAGCACCTCTGATAGGACCCTGACTGAGGTCTTCCCAGGGGAAAAAGCCACATTTCAAAGTGCAAGACCCAATCAGAAAGCAGATCATGCCAATGCTCCGCAGAGACACCGTGAGAATTGACCAGTGTACAGACACACTGGGATTGTAAACAGGCCTCTCATGATGTAGTTCTGTGCCCTCCCGCGCATAAGTGAGATCTGCCAAAGGGCAGCAGGAATAAAAAGCGAACACAACCTATTGTCAGAGTTCATCTCACTCACCTCTGCCGCCAAGTCCACCGCGTCCCATGGCTCCTCTGCTAAGACCACCTCTGCCGGGACCACCCCGTCCTCTAATGCCTCCTCTTCTCAGGCCCATCCGAGGAGCCATGCCCCGGCCTCCCCGAAGTAAACTCTGACCTACAATAGGGGGAGGAAGAAAAAAGAGCTGCCCATTCAACTTTCAGGGGCTACTTCTGCATCACACATCTTTACACAGTTCTCAAGCAGCTTAATAATTTTGTCAATAATGACAAAAAAGCAATCAAGGGCCGCTGCTTCTTTAGAAATTCTCTTCTCAACCCCTAGCTCCTCCTCTGGTCCTTGCCATCCTTCCAGCAAAACCCCCCATGAATTTCCAAATCTGTCTTGTCATGCAAGAGCCTGTGGTTTCCGGAACCAGAGTGTCAGCCCCACCATCCAATCCCCAACTGAATCCCTGCCACTGGCTCAGGCTAGAAACATAGCAGGGATTACCAGAACTTACTCCGGGATCCCAGACTGTGTCCGTTGGCTCATGACACAGGCAAGGAATATGCGGAGATGGCCAGGGCTGGTTTTAGATGCCGCTCCCACCCAGCAAAGTGCTCACTGCCACATGCCCCCTCCACCCTCTCTCAAGTTTGTAGCACATTTCTGAACCCACTGAAAGGACACTGTGGCATCGGAACCACACAATTTAGCACATGAGCCAAACAAAACAAGAACTTTCCAGTTAATGGAAAGCCTAATTCATAAACTGAGGGATCAGCTCTGGAGAACTTCTAGAGGTGTTCACTATGCGACCTGCTATCACTGCAACCAAGTGTATACTCACCTCTTAAAGGGATTCCGCCTCGTATTAACATTCTTGCTCCGCGCCCACCGCGCATGGCTCCTCGGGGCAGGCCTCGCTGACCCATCAGCAACCCTCGCCCCCCTAAGGTTCCACGGCTCAGGGGTCCAGCTGGTCGGCCTAAGCGTGCCTGGATGTTACTCTTCCCCAGGCGCTGTTTCAGGCTCTTCTGGAAGAAGAGAGTGTTAAACAGGGAAACGCTGTGCACAGACAAGCAGCGAGCAACTGGCACCAGGGGATGGGCACCAACTGCTAGGGAAAAAAAAGTTTTATATGGCTGGCAAGTCTCTTATTCAACACACAGAGACCTACAGGAAGGAAAGGGTGAAGGGTCAAGCAAAGTGTTTGTTTCTGGACAAGTGAAAGAAGTAAATATGCCCCAAACAGCTGCTGTTCCGAGAGATACATAAGGACAGCATTTACAATATTGGTGGGATCACCCGGACTGGAAAGTTGTATTATTTGCTGTATAGAGATGACATTAAACATGGTTTCCCAGCTTGCACCGCTCGTGCAATCCTGGTTCAGTGACACGTTGGCAAACCTTTCAAGGCAAAGACAAAAACGAAAGGGGGTCACAGCTGTCCACTGGAACCCCCACTCCATAGGCAGGAGACCCCCCGTTCCACTTCTGAGCTCTATGGTGAAATGACTGCCAGGCTGATATGATGGGAAAAGCAGACAAATGGCCCAACGCAACAGGACGCAGCTTCACACGAAATCTATTCTAAAAGGCTTATCATGGAGGGACAGACCTTTGGCACAGAGAGCTTATGGACAGAGCAGCTCGGTGCTAGAAATATTCAGATTTGCATTCTAAAAACCAGCACTCTTGCTGGTTCCTGCCCTCTCATTTTAAAAAACCCAGTCCAGTTTTTAAGAATGAAGGGCAATACAGTTAAGACTTTTTTTTTAACAGAACTTGCTTTGTGGCTCTGGTATTCCAGGGATCTGAAACTCCTCCAGGAGTTGCTATTCCTGAACCTGGTCTGGTCCCACGGCTCCCAACAAAAACCCTTCTGGGTTTGCAGGCAGGCAATAAATGAAAGAAGTCCTTGCCTCTGCGTTCAGCTGCACAAGCTCTTCCTTCTGAAGACGTCCTTTAGGCAGCTGACTCTGCAGAACGGCTTAACTAGCATTTACTCCACATGGTGCCAGACAGATGGTGAGGTTTATTTGTATGGGGGAACCCTCAAAAGGATGATTCTGGTTTTATGTGCCACAACTGTTTTATGGTGGCTTTTTTGGGTGTGTTTTTGTGTCTGCATTTCACATATTTAATGTACTGCACACCACCCAGACAGCTATAGATATTGATCCATTTAAAAGGACAAGCAGCAAATAAATTCTGGAAAAGATGTCTGGTTAGGGGCCAGGAGGACCACTTGGCCCCAGAAGCTCTACCGCTTTCAAAGTCAGACAGACCAACAATGATCCCAGCTAGCTAGCAAACCCCTCGGTTTCTAGGCCACACAGAGGATTGGGGCAGGGGAGCTATATTTAACCTCGCCCCTGAGTGATGCAGGGCAGCCACTTAAATAACGCCCTGACAAATAAGTGGCTCCCTTAAAGCAGGAAGCCTCTCCAATGACTCAGCATTCGGTGGGGGGAACCTTTTCTCCTCCTTTGGTAAGGAGACACCACAGAGTAGAACAAGTTGCTAGCCCTTAAGGCCATGAAACTACACCCAAAAACATGCACATGTGCGAAGATCTCAGAAACCCGAGGACATCTGAATAAGGCTTCTGGCGGTGGCTGTAGCAGCGAGAAGGCTTCAATACCCTACTAAGTGATGGTTCTTCACTGCATCCAGGCAATTCTGAAGCAAATATAGGTGTCTTCTTTAAAGATGCAAGATTACGTACATCGAGGGCTAAGCGAGCCTAGCCAATCGTGTATTAGTTATACAGAGAGCAAAACACAGATTTTCTTTGGAAAGGACCGCGATTCCTCAGCGGCAGCGTTTTTCTTGCGCTGTTCTGCACAAACCACACACCTCTGGTGACATGTGGCCACCAAGACAGGACTAGGGTGGTTTTCTGCCACGCCGTCCACTTCCTCACCCTGCCACCTGGAGTCACCGCAGGCAACAGGCACGCGCTTTGACGCACTCAGATGTCGCCTGGCATCGCTGGAGAGTTGAGGCAGGCCGACTATAGCGGCCTCTGCATGCAGTGCTGCCTTTCACCCCCAGAGCGCCACTAAATCGGACCGCCCAGTCCAGGCTAGTCCCCGGAGTGCCAGGGCACAGCATGAGGCAACTCAAATCCACCACCTGTGCGCTCAGTGCTTGCTCTCACCTGCTTGAGTTTTAGGGCCGCCTGGACAGAAGGTCTATTCTCCATCTGCTGGGCCAGCCTCCTGTTGCGGGCACTGGCTAACTGTTGCTGCTGCATGGTGGCGCGAATGTTCACAGGGATCGGCTGTTTGTTCTTCAGCATGTTAGTAAAGCTTCAAGGTCGAACAAAACGGGTGTTTAAATAAATTTTTCATTACAAACGCATTTTCAACCGGCATTTCATGGCCCTCAGAGCAGGACAGCTGCATCCCATGAACTTTTACGTAACAATGTGGTACACAGTGAACATCACGTTACTGAGTTACGGATCTTTGTTGTGTTTCCAGAAAACGTGCAAAGACAGGACATTCAAAAGGAATGGGTTAGTGCAATATATTAAAACCAGAAGTGGTAATTTTATAAAGTTTGTGATTTCAAAGAAAAGAAAAGGAAAGGAAAGGAAAGGAAAGGAAAGGAAAGGAAAGGAAAGGAAAGGAAAGAGATGGAGACACACAAAGCAATAAGCTGGGAATGGTGACAAAACGGGGAGAAAGATATAAAAGAAAGAGAGAAGCAATGCTAACTTAAAATGAATAGCAAGCAGCCAAGATAGATGAAGGCATCACCAAGTCAGATTGTGCACTAAAATATTAAGTCACCTGCCAGCTAGGATGTCCTAAGCCCGGAAAGCTGGACCACAAGATCTACCCCTCCCCCTCAAAAAGCTAGGGCCCCAGAACGACACATAACAGCTCCCTCATTGAAATGAAGGCTTACTGAAACCCCGACGTCCAGAAAGCACAGCAGCTGAAACGTGGCCCCACAATCCCTGCACCAAAGGGAGTTCAGATCTCAGCTCCCTGTGCAGCTCCTGCAGAAATAAAGACTCGCCAGCTTTCCATTCCCAGGTCTGAGGGCCTGTCCCATGCAAGCCTCCACTCCATAAAACAGATGGGGAAGAACTGTCTGGAGGCACCTGCCACTCACATCTGAGGCAACCTGAACTCCCTGGGATCAAGGCTTTGCCAGGGAGCAACCCAGCTCAACCCATCCAGGGAGCCTCCCCTCACCCTCCACACGACTCCTGCCTCTCCTGAGGCAAAGTACAGAGCTGCAATGGTGACCCAGAGCCAATCAGGCCAAATGCAGAACCCACAGGCACCATTTAAAGGACGCATGGCAAAGTTAGAGAGAGCTCCTCTGGGCAGGGTCCATCGATGCCCAGGGTTCTACCCAGTCTACCGCAGGGACTAAGTATCAAAAAGTACTCCTCCAGAATGGTCCTTCCTGATAAGATGGAGAAACACTATTTACAAATCCCAAATGTGAGAATGTTCCACATTGCCAGATGAGCAGGAGGGTGTTTTTACATTCATATCCTGCCTGTGGACTAACCACACAATGTTGAACTATGTAAGCCTCTGGTTTGTTCAAGCACAACTCTTTTTATCCTACTTGTGGGAAATGTTTTCCCAAATTACATGGAACCACGTTAAAAAAAACAACAACCTTCCCCTCTACCAAGAAAAGGTCACTGCTGACATGGCCAAACACGCAAGTTAGGAACTGAACAATCTACTCTGGACTGCTTTTAAAAACCAATCCAAGCATTTGCTGAAGAGAAGCAAGGTTTAAATATAATTTTGTTAATCTAGGAGGATCTGAACAGAAAGACAACAAAATTCACCCATTAGCTGGACAATTAAATTTACAAACTTTCCAAAGAGAAAAGGCAGAAAGAAAAGAATAAAGGCAGCCAGAGGAAAGGCAGCAGAGATGGAAGGAGGGGAACACGTGCCTCTTACAAGGTCCAAGGTCGGGGCCAAGGAGCCTTTGGGCTGATCAGAGCGGCCAGCTCCCTGCCTCTTACAGGCCAGACCACACAAGCACGTATGTCTGCCTAGGGCACAGCAGCAAGCCTCCTGCAGCTCAGGTAACATGCTACCATGCTACAGGGCCACCTATATAATGTGAACACATGTGGAAGAAAAAGGAGGGTGTGAGGTTTCTTTAAAACACATCCCACCACATTAATGTTTTCAGGTTATTATCAGACAGACCATTTTGCCCTTTTAACCTCGTGTACCACCATGTGCTGTGGGATTTAAGGCAAAATTGAGCTGCCCCTTGCTTGTTTGCATCTGGATAAATTAAGAGAAGAGCAAGGACCATGTTGCTTCTGGATACTGAACACAGTGACAATTAAGCAAAAATAAAAAATGAAAAAAAAATCTTATGGGCTGAAGTTGGCCGTTGAGTTCCTCACCGCTCGTTGAGAGACATCTTGGTGGTGCTCTTAAGCACGACTTTCGGTGCTGATTGCGCAGCCATCTCAGGTCCCCAGAATCTACAAAGAGAAAAAGCAGTAGTTACTGCTTCAACCAACCCACCAAGGATAGCAATAGTAGCAGCCAAGGAGATGATCGAAATAATCAAGGGCCAGAGCAAATGCTCCGTGAGGAGGAGTTACACCTCTTGAATAGAGGGATGCAAGCAGACAGAGAGATATCTAGGGAGATTAGTAGGAGACTCAGTATAGATAAATGGAAGCACTTCTTCACAATTACACTATGGAATTTGCTACTGGAAGAAATAACAATAGGCAGATAATTGGCTGGTTTAAAAGGTGAATTAGTTAAATCAATGAAAAATGACACCATTAAGAGCTACTACTTGCACTGGCTGCATGTGCAATGATTAGGCAACACTATGTCCATTAGCAGTTGTGGGGGTACTGTGGGCTTCCAGCAAGGCTTAGAATTCTGGAATAGAAGCCTCTGATCTGATCCAGCGCAGCTCCTCTTAAACATCCTTAAAAGGAAAGCCAGAGTGTGCACCAGGGCATCTTTTACAGCAAAGCTGGGCAACCTACAGCCCTCTTGATGCTTTGACCTTCAATTCTCTTCAGCCATTGCCAGTAGAGCCAGTCGTGAAGCTGAGGGGCAAAGCTCCACGATTCAGAAGGACGAGCAGAAAATTACGTCTTGGGGTGGAGGAGAAGAGCAGGACTGGGAGAACGGAGCGAAAGGGCACTATCGAGACCTGGCTGCCTAACCACTTGGGCAGCCTTTTTCCTCTCCTCTCCCCACCCGCTTTCCCTCCTGCACCAAAATCTTTTCGACTGCAGTCCTCCCAGGCAGAACAGCTCACCAGCAGTATCGATAAGGCGCTCTGAGAAAATCGCTCATTGATAAAACAAGTTATTTCCGACAATCAGGCCCTGCTGCGGCCCCCGCCGCACCGGAAGTACCCTGCGCTCCCCCCCCACTCTTCCCCAGGACTTCCGCTCGCCAACGTTCCGAGCCAATCACGTGGCCGGGACGGGCCTCGCGGCCTGGGCAAAGCCACCCGGAGCAAGAGGCCACGCCCCCTTGGGCCCCGCGTGTAACGGACGGCGGCTCCCCCTCCCCCGTTCACTCACCGTCGGGGGCGGGGCTCGCTCTGTTCCGCCTGCGGCCCTGGCGGCGTCGGCAGCGGCGGGAGGCTCCGCTCAGGCTTAGCCCGGCCTCCCCCCTCAGGTACCCCGAACGCAAAGATGATGGCGGCGGGGTTTTTTCCTTTGTCCACTTAAGCCGCCTCTCGGCAGCGACGCCGCTTCTACCTCGGCGCCCGCCCGTGGTTCCCTCGTCCCCTCAGGCCTCCGCTCGTTCGTCCCCTCTCCTCAATTTCTTCTCAGAGGCAGCCCGGCAAAATGGCGGCGCCGTATATTTGCTGCGGAAACGGCGCATGCGCCAGCACGGTGGGCGTGGCGAGCAGGAGGCAAAAGGGGCGGCCTCTATTGCCTATTACGCAGGCGCAGTTTAACGCTGGTTAGACAGCTGGGCGGGACTAAACTGCGTCGCACGGCGCGTAGTGATTGACAGGCGGGGACTTACCGGGGGCCTGTAAGGGGCGGGGCTGCGCCTGAGCGGCCCGCCTCCAGCTAGGCTAAAGGGGCGGGGCTTCCCGGATTGTAGGGGCGCGCGCTTGAATTCCCTACCACGAACGGGGCCGTGTTTAGCCACGAGGGGGCGCCCTTCCCCATGGCAAAGGCCAGCAGGTTTCCTCGGGAGTAAATCCTATGCCGTTAAATAGCTTTTATTGTGGGCCTCTAGCAGGCTCGGATCCAAGGGAGCACTCTGCAGCTACAATACTTGTGCAAATTGTAGTTTGGAGTATTTTCGCATGCAAAAATTAACTTTATGGGGAAATCCAGATGTAAACACTGGCAAGAAAACATTTCTCGGGCGGACCAGTTGATCGCTTCACTGCGGATCAGCGGGCTGGTTCTCCCCTTTGGTGCACCGTGGATAAGACCCCAGCTGGGGGGGGGGGGGGATTGCTAGCAATCCTAGACAGCCAAGCCACTCTGCATTAGCACTGTAGGCTTCCAAGCTAATTGTACCAAAGCTGTACAAAATAAATAATTTTTTTTAAAGCTTGTTGGTCCAGACAATTTTCTGCCATTTCCTGTTTGTGCCTTAAATATAAGTAGCCAGCTACGCATCTTCGCTCCTTGCACATACACACACACACAATATAACAAGTAATTTGCGATTTACAATTTTGTTGTTAAAAGGTCTGCAAGCCAGGTGAACTAGCCCACAACTGTTTTGGCACCTCCCCCCCCCCCGCCAATAAATCAAGATAGGAGGGGTGGTTAACTCCCAAATTAGCCTGCATATGATTGTACCTTGCAGTGCAGTTCTGCATGTTTCTACCCACAACTCAGTTCCATTGAGTTCATTCCCATGTAGCGCTGGCCTGCGCACAAGCCCCATCAACCCCCTTCTGAGCATACACAGG
Organism: Varanus komodoensis; assembly: GCF_004798865.1. NCBI lineage: Eukaryota > Metazoa > Chordata > Lepidosauria > Squamata > Varanidae > Varanus > Varanus komodoensis. Next base: position 5,525,469 of record NW_025336157.1, on the reverse strand, counting down.
AGAGAGGCATCTTGACTGCAATTCTTGTATCTTTTAAAAATATATCTTGTAAAAAGTATGGCTGCAGCATTTAATCAATTGGCTGGACTACTAAAAAGCCCCCCTATTAACGGACTAAAAAGACACCCTGATTAATCAAGGACAATATTTTGCACTTCACAAAACATCCTTGCACATATTTTGTGATCTTTTGATTGGCCTAATTGAGGTATTATACTAAAGTGTTTTCAACATTTTTCTTACGTTCATCACTTTTGCTTCTACATCTGCCTGGGCCAGTCCTTGGCCTATAATTGAATAAGGATTCTACTGAGACTTCTGCAAATCTGGTTTTACTCACTGAACAGAAGAATACAGGCCATGGAAGTGTTTTTTTTTTTTTTTTTGCCCTTCCCATCATCTCCTTTGCTGATATTCAGGATATATAGAATGGCTAGGCCACATTAGAGAAACTAAAAATACAAGATGTGCCAAGCTGAAGTGGGGTGCAGAAGAAAAAAAAGTTACATTTTAAAGGGGTGAGAGAATTCATAAAAGAAAGAGGGTTAACAATAGCAGTAAGTAGACTGTAGAAGAAAAAGTTTGCAGAGAGATTGAATGTGAAGGTCTCCTGGTCCCTGGCGATTTCTGAGCTCACTTAATGGAGGGGATAACATTTAGGCGGTTCAAAAGAGTTGGGGCACAGCTCAAAAGCTTCACGTCACATGCCATAACACACTCGGTAATCCTCCCTGTCTCACGGTTTCAAGCCACTCGTCTCCATCTTGTGGCAGTGAGTTCTGCAGATTAAATCACCCCCCCCCCCAGAGGGGAGAGTGGCCTCAGGATGCTCCCAAGAGTCTGGGGGCTCTGGAAAAAAGCGAACCCCAGCTTTCTGGAAATACAAGGTCCCATGAGGCAAGGCGAATGAATTCGGAAGGGTACATCACCCAGGAGGTTGCGCATCTCGCTCTGTCGCGTTGCTTCTTCTCACGCACGTTCCATGCGCACATGTTGAAGATCCGATAAAGCTCTTGCACCACGTCCTCTGCCTGCGAGCTCACGGCAAGTCTCTTCGAAGAACCAAGAACCAAGGGACATCAGGAGGCCTTCCAAAAACACCAGCAAGCGGGAAACGGTTGCCACGCAGCCGCCAGGTGCTCTCTGGGGGCCGTCCATGTTTTCAGAAATGTGATGCTGAAACCAAGATTGGCACTAGTCAGTCACTCAAAGTGGCAATTCAAGTGTTCAGATGTAAAAGGACCAAGATGGCGGAGGGAGGGGTAAAGCCACCGTGGCTCCCCACGTGTTCCCGGTTACCAGCTTCAGCTCTGGGACAGGCCGTGGGGCTGGACACACGAGGCGGAAGCTCCCGGGTTCTGACGCAAAGGCAAAACACGTTTTGGGAGGAACAAGAAGTCCGCTCTGTGCTAGCCCGGATTCTGAGAGCTGGAAAGCAGGTTGACGCAACCCCTTTTGGCACAAAGCGGAGAACAAATTGTCGTTCGGACACGCTGGCCTCATTCCTGCGCTTGACCTGGAGTGGCCAGGGCCAATTCAGGATGCAGGAGGCTGCGAGGGTGGCCAGGGGTCCCTGGAAGAGGACTGTTCTTTGTCAGAACCGAACCGAAGTCCTGTTTGGTTCAAGTCTGGATGAAACAAGAGGAAGGACCATGGACCTCAAACCTGCAGCGTTGCATTTAGCATCTGTTCCAATACATTTCTTTGCCATTGTTGGACAGTGTTGCTGTATCCAAAGCTGCTGCTATCATTCTGCACAAATGCTTGGAAGGAGCTTTCTGGGAAATAAAAATGGAGGTCTGCAGACCAGAGGGGGCCCTGGGCCCATGCAACTGCCCCAGGATGCCAGGTGCAGGCATCGCTTCCTGTGCAAAGCCACTCAAAACGAAGCCTCCCCAACTACAACAAAGCTTATTCTCTGCTACTTGTAGGTATGACAACACACGTTTTTTAAAAGGCATCTTCAGATTGTTCCCAGGTGTGGAAGAAAATCAGGGACAGCAAAAGCCAAAGCGTCCCTCTTAAACAAGGTCTGCCTGGGATCGCACCACCAAATGGAAATTATCTGGCAAAATCTCGGCTGACTGGCATCCCTCCTAGAGGAATTATCACAGCGCGGGGCTATTAATACTGCAGGCACGATTCCTGCGGTGAAGCAGCATTGTCAGCGGACCTGTAACCCATCCTTCCGATAAGAGGCCGGAGATCAGGTGTCCCAGCAGCTCCTCGCAGACAAAGGGGGCTGTCGGAGCAGCTTACTCAGGTGACGGATGCGAGGCCCACCTGATTCAGGGCTACTAAAAGGTTCCACACTCAATCGCTGGGGCAATAAAGGAGCCAAGAAACCAGATTCCCGGACAAACCGCCCGAGGTCATGTTACAGGGCAGGAGCTTGTGGAAAAAATTAAACCGTCCCGGCATGAATGATGCAAGAGATGGTATTGCATTATCGCGCCTGCTCGCTTTGGCTTGAGTATCGGTTTTGTCCACGTGCCTCGGTGCCGTTTCATGGCTCCAGGGCCCTAAGAAAGGTAACTCCTGTTAAAGGAGGAATCCCCAAGGCGTGGTAACATCTGTATTTGGTATGTTAGGTTACCCATGGGTAGACTTTGGGACTGTGGATTCTCTTTGGCTTTATTCATTTGTTTATTTAAAACTTTTGTATGCCGTCCCCCATGCCAGGCGTCTCGGGACGGCTCCCAATCAATACATTAAAACGATCGATAAAATCACAGCCATTAAAACAATCCAAGGGGTAAAAGCAATAAAACGTGGCTGTTACATTAATACTAGTTTTCAAAATACCGGTTAAATGAAAAGGTTTGGACCTGGTGCCGAAAAGAGTACAAGCTCGGCGCCAGGCAAACCACTCCGGGGAGCGCATCCCATAATCTGGGAGCCACAGCAGAGAAGGCCCTACTCTGAGTAGATGCCCGTTTCACCTCCTTCAGGGAGGGTTCTTGGAGCAGGGCCTCCCTCGCTGATCTTAAGGGGTGTGAGGGCATGTAAGGGAAGAGGCGCTCCTTCAGGTATCCAGGTCCCAAGCCGTTCAGGGCTTTATCGCCCAAAACCAGCACCTTGAATTGGGCCCGGGCTTCAACCGGGAGCCAGTGAAGCTGGTAGAGGACTGGCGTTACATGAGAATAACGACCGGTCCCCGTCAGCATCCTGGTCGCTCTATTCTGTACCAGCTGAAGCATCCGGACCGTTTCCAAGGGCAGCCCCACGTCGAGCGGTTCAGCGCAGCGCAGAAAGCCAGCCGAAGCGTGGCAGCGTGGCGTTTGGCGAGACTGTTGGATCGGGGACCCGGAAGACCTGGGCTCGAGTCCCCACAGGGGCAGTCGCTCACTCTCAGCACAGCCTACCTCACAGGGCTGTTGTTGTGAGGATACAGTGGAGCTAAGGAAGCTGCCTTGAGTGTCTTCCAAGAAGAAAGAAGGTGGGATATAAAGGCAAGTAGTAAGCGCAGCAGGCTGGCAGCCTTCTCCATCGGCTCGATCCCCTCCTGGACTGCAATTCTGTGGTGGCCGTTGTTAGTACGCTTATTTATTCATTTATTAAAGCATTTTTATGCCGCCCCATTCGCCGAAGCCTTGGGGCGGCTTACAAAAATACGTTACAAATAAACGACATTAAATTAAAAATATAAACATCAAAATTAAAAATACAAAAATAACAAAATAAAATAAGCCGCCCTGGCCAGATAAAATCCAATAATAGTAACAATTAAAATGCCGCTTAAATAAAAAGGTTCAATAGGTGACGCTTTTCTCCGCCTGCCGTTCTATTTCTGGAGCCACTGTGCAGTGCAAGGGAAAATAAAGATGATGAGAAGTCTCAGGAACGGGGTGTGCGAATGCTTTGTCCGGTGTCTAAGGACCCAGAAGAACCTCCCAGACCCTGTCGCATCATTTCAGGCGGCAAGCCCTGTCTTTTTAAAAAGCACATGGAGGAAAGATTAAGCCAGCGGCCTCTCTTTTGCAAGAGGTCACTTTTATTTTATTTTCCCCATGTTTTAAGACCTGGGGTTTTAATTGGGGTTTTATTATTCATCAAATTTTAGGATGCTGTGTTTGAAAATGTTTGCATTTTGTATTGTTAAGAGACTTTGGTAATGGGATGGTCTACAGAGGCTTTCAATAAATAAATATATTTTACCAAGGCGAGACAATATTACATAGATGTCGTCTCCAGCAGCGAGTCCAATCTGCCCGCAAGGTGGCCAGGACCAGTGTCTTTAGAAAAGGTTGGTGTGGCATTTAAATAGAAATAACTAACCAAGACACTGGGAGAATTGGTAAAGCAGCTTAGCTTGCAATGCCTCTGCATCATGTCTGCGTTACGGCTTGTGCCTCACAACCCGCCATAATAAAATGTTACACCAGTGAAAATGGCTCACCCAAACTCTCCACTCTACGTGTGGAATTCACTCCCCAAAGAGGTCCGCCTGGCACCGTCGTTACTGGTTTTTCGGCGCCAGGTAAAGACCTTTTTATTTAAACATCATTTTAATTGTTAAAACATATGATCTGGCCAGGGCAACTTCTTCTTCCTTCTCTTTTCTCCTCCTATATTCTTTATTTACTTATTTTATACTGATAATTTTAATTTTATATTATTATGTTTGTAACTCAGTGTATTTTTGGTATTTTTGTATTTAATGGTAATTTATTATGTTCTATTGTATTTCAATGTATTTTATTGTGTTGTAAGCCGCCCCGAGGCTTCGGCAAGGGGCGGCATAGAAATGTTATAATAATAATAATAATAATAACATGTGGGTCAGCTGAGATGAAGTAGAACAGCTCCTTTTGTGACTTTTTTCCTGCTTCAGTGCCAGGAACAGCGAACAGCCTCTGTGATGGCGTCCCAGAATCCATTTTGTATCCCCCACAATGCCCCTAGCATCATGCTAGGGCATCATGGGAGGAAATGGTGCTGTGCGTGCCTGCGAAACGCACACACACTTTACGAAGAGTATTTGGTGATCTGGTTTTCTTTGGTGGTGGGGAAAGGGAAACATGGACTCTAAAAAAAGAAAATTCTCAGCAAGTTTTGCAGGAAACTACCCCTGAAACATTTTGGCCCTGCTCAATCTTGCAACGCACTCACCGGCCACCAGAGGGCAGCGTGTGCCGCTCGGCACAAAACCTGCATTAACAGCATTCTGCCTCTCTGAATTCACCGCCGTTTACTTCGAATTTCTCCTTTGCATCAGTCCCCAACCTCTTGTGTAATTTTGCTGCAGCGTTGCAAAACACCCCTGTCATTTTTCCAGGATGGAACAATCTCCCAGAAGGTTCTGCCCAGCTCCCATCTGTGGCCTTTGGTTTAATTCATCGGCAAAGCCCCATATCCTATTTTCATTCCCATAAGAATCGGGACATGGCAGCTCAAAAAGAGATCCTGAACTCTGTGGGTTAGCGACTATCACATCTTGGCCCCAAATCTGGCTCTCCAAAGAGTGCTATTGCAGCGATAACCAAATTGCCTAGTATATTATTTTATATTGTTATTTTTTGCATTTTAACTTAATGTTTGTATTTTACAAACATTTTAATTTAATGTTATAATTTAATGTTTGTATTTTTTAACTTAATGTTGTAAGCCGCCCCAAGGCTCCGGCGAATGGGGCGGCATAAAAATGTTTTAATAAATAAATAAATATATCTTAGCATTATATACTTTGTCGAACCCACGCTTCAGTGCTCTAAGATATAATCTTGGCTTGATTTCACCCGCATGAAATTTCATTTATTTATTTTAAAATTTGTATGCTGCCCACTGATCCAGGTGGGATTTCACAGAGATGGATTCTCTGCCATATTCCGCTGCAGAGATCAAATACTGTGGGCCCACTAAAGATAATTCAGGCTCCAGAATGTCCCCTTCCTCTTGCACCTTAGCATCATAGAATAGCAGTGTGAGGAGCAGCCAAGAATGCCAGCAGGTCCAGCCCCCTGCTCAGCACACGACTCCCAGTTTCGCCATCCCTCTCTGATGGCTGTCCTGCCGCATCTGGGGTGCCTCGAGTGTGGGAGAACCCGCCACCTCCCCTGGGTTCCTTGTCTGCTGCTCCAGCCGTCAGGACATTTCCCCTGAAATCCAGCCAGAATCTGGCTTCCTGCAACGCGAGCCCGTCATTCCATGTCCTGCACGCTGGAATAACTGGGAAGAGATCCCGTCCTTCCTCTTTGTGACAGTCCTTCAAGGACTTCTAAAGCCTCTCCGCAGTCTCCTCTTCTCGAGACTAAACATGCCCGGTTCTTTCCATCTCTCCTCACAGGGCTCTGCCTCCAGTCCCTTCGATGAGGAGAGACACTGATCAGGCCTGTGTGTGAATCAGCGGCAAAGAACGTTGCTACTTTTTGTGGTCAATGATGGACGGGATGGAATTTAACCTGTCAAAGAGGTGGCGGCATTTAATTTCATGCCCTTCGAACTTTTAGGGCTTCAGAAAGGGAGTCCGATTGAACAGGAAGAAATATACCTGCGTTGAGATTCTAGTTTTCATCAGATCTGGGCCTTGATCAAGAAATGGGTTTGGAGACTAAACTTTTCGAAGCCCCTCTTTGAGTTATTTGTGCTGCTTGGGTGCACACAAGACTGCATGGGCAATCCAGGGACATCCAAATGATGGGTTGCCGCCTTTAATTTGTTGAACTAGTCTATTAATCAACTGCGGCTCTAACTTATTAATCAAGACCTGGGCCAACGTTATTCAAGCTGCATCCTATCTCACTGCACCCTTGTTAATTTGCCCTTCGTCAAGCTACTTCGGCCGGGTCATCAGACGACTACAAGATGCCCAGAGGTCACGCTCTGTTCACTTACTCATGAGCAAATCCAGCAGGGCTTTCTGATCATTAGGCCTGAGTGCAGCGGAAAAGAGGCTGCAGCCTTCCAGATGTGGTTGGCCCTTAGTCCCGGCAGCCCCACCTAGTTTTCAGGACGATGGGCACTGAGGTCCCACGTTTGGAGGTTTTGTTATTCAGCTTATTCAAAGCATCCCTTCTATTTTTCCAATAGCTCTGTAATTCCCCAATGCATATTCTCCAGCGCATCTCTTTCTGCTACAGGGCTAAACACATCTGTGCTTGAAGCGGGTGGACTGGCGAGGGCCGGGGGAGCTGTTTGCAGCTAGCTTCCTTCCCCTCCCACTCTTTCCGAGCACTCTCTCCAGCCAGTAGCATGCGCAGAGTGCATCCCACCCCTTTCCCCTGGAGTTTTGGAAGCACACAGCCAAGAAGCCGCGGAGGGATGGAGTCAGTCCAAGCTGGGGGGAAGGTGGGCTCCACGGCCAGAATGGGCACAGTGTTTTCAGTCCAGAGCCAGTGGCGAGGTGGCCGATCCACGTAACTGGAGGGCAAGGACTGCAAACAGCAAAGCACAGCTCTGCCTCCTTGGCTCTTGCATCAGGCGGAGCAAAGCCGGTCCTTCAAGCAGCTGCTTTTGGCTGGCCAGGCAGGGCAGCGAAATCCGCTTTTTAAGGGACAGCAAAGGGGAGGGAAGGGTCCCAAGGCCTGCATCCTCTCCGTTGCATCAGATTGCCAGAACGTTTTGTTTATTTTATTTTTTATTTAAAATATGTATATTCTGTCCTAATCGCAAAAAAGCCTCAGGACGGCCGTCGTGGCTTTTGGCCTTCCTCTGCTTCTTTCTGCCTGGGCTTTTTCTGAAACCAGATCATAGAATCCTAGAATAGTAGAGTTGGAAGGGGCCATGAAGGCCATCCGGTCCACCCCCTGCTGTTGCAGGACACCAGTTCGCACCACCCCACTCAGAGGGCTGCCCAGTTTCTCCTTGAATGTCTCCAGTGTGGGAGAGCCCCCCTCCTCTCCAGGCAGCTGGCCCCACTGTCATGTTGCTCTGGCAGTGAGGATGCCCAGCCTGATGCCCAGCCTGAACCTGGGTTGTCACAACTTGAGTTGATTACTCCGTGTCCTACGCTCTGGCATCAGCAAGCAGAGATCCTGACCTCCTTCCTCTCTCTGCTTTTACAAATAAAGCTTCCGCTGTGGGCAAGTAGAGAAATGAAATCAACAAAACACGCCTGCCAGGACCAGTCCTTGAGAAACATTCACACTCACGGACTTTAGGGCATGCATGACCTGACCTTCACTGCTTTCCCATGATGGATCCTCAGGCCAAAACCACTCTTGGGAACTACTCCAGAAGCTCCAGTCCTCTGCAGCAGGGTCTTATGGTGCAAACCTCATTCATGTCCCACCCCCTTCTCCGGCTCAGACATCTTTCCCCCCGAACCTTTTATTCCAGCGATATTTTGATAAGTTTTAATATTGTTTTTTTTCTGTGTTTTTAATTGCAGCCAGTGTGGGCCGGGGATTTTATTTATGTTATATCTTATTTTATGTTGTAAGCCGTCCTGAGGCTTTTTGCGAATGAGGACTGCATAGACATATTTTAAATAAATAAATAAACCTAAAAAGCCATAGGACAAGGGGGGGGGGGGCAAAACCTTAGACCTGTGAACCCAAAGCAGCCCCCCAAGGCAGAGCAACTGTGGGCTAAAAGCTTTTACTTTACTGGGTTATTTCTTTTAGAAGTTCCTCAATATACAAAGATGCCATGAAGTTTGATAAAAAAAATCATGGATTGGAATAATAAAGGATAACAAGTTTAATAACAGCAGCGAGATTAATTATAGCTAAGAACAGCTAAGCATCATAGAACACCACCTGGTAAGCCTGGGGCAGTTCGTTAATTTTAAGTCCAAAGAAACTGCTATTTTCTCTTAATTTACACAGCTATCCATTGAATTATAGACTTTCCTCTATCCCAATGCCAGCTCTATCCCAAGTTTTGGAGAGCCCTTGGACAAGACACCCTGAATAAATTCCCTCCCTGCGTCTTCCTCATCAAAGTTGTCAGAACCTTAAGATTGTTCCATTGATTTATTTACAATTTTTCTCCAAAGTCTCCACCTCTCCACAGTATAGGATCTTAGCTGGTTCCCAGTTCCTGAACTTCCTTGGGCTCAGAGCAGTACTAATTTGACACAGCCATATAAAACCAATTATAGTGTATGGAAATGAAACGAAATCCTTTTGTGGCTAAGGGCCATTCACACGCTCAAGAAAAACGTTGATCTTAAAGCAAATCTATTGACTGAGGTTCCATCCTCTCTTGTAGCAAGAAGAACTTCCACAGCTGATCTTGAAGATAGGAATCCACCAGATTCACCACCTATGCTTATTGGTACCATATTTAGCCATGAGGATGTTTTAAGCTCTCTGGTTGGTCATGCTGCAGTGGTCAAGGCCCACACCGTCCTGGATTCATGGGAGAAATTAAACTTGAGGAAACTGTCCTAGGCTCCATTAGGACATGCCTAACTGCTGGAGACTTTGGCTTCTTCAGCCTTTGGGCTCTATCTAGTTCAGCCAAAATGTTTGTGACCTGTTTAATCGATCATCCACCCTCTTTTTGCTTTGGAATTGTGGTGTCGGAGACGATTCCTGAGAGTCCCTTGGACTGCAGAGAGATCAACTCAGTCAATCCCAATGGAAATCAACCCTGACCGCTCTTTAGAAGGACAGGGACTGAAGATGAAACTCAAAGACTTTGGACACCTAATGAGAAGGAAGGACTCATGGGAAAAGACCCTGATGCTGGGAACGATTGACGGCAAAAGGAGAAGGGGACGGCAGAGGTTGCGGTGGCTGGATGGGGTCACTGGGGCAGTGGGTGTGGGTTTGGGTGGACTCCGGAGATGGGGGAGGACAGGAGAGCCTGGAGGAATGTTGTCCATGGGGTTGCAAAGGATCAGGCACAACTTTGCGACTGAACGACAAGGACGACAACACCCTCTTTTAAAAGGGTTTTCTAATTCAGCGAATTACCAGCAGTGCGGAAGAATGCTAATTTTGCTTATTGGCTTTGGCATTGTCCATTTGTAGCTTTTTTTTGGGTGATTACATGGGTACAGAAAACCTCTAACATTTCCTGAAGTACATGCCTTGATGTGCTTTGTGGATGCAATCGAACAGAAAGGAAAAAGATTCTCTGAGAATCAATTTCCCCTTCCACTTGACAGCAAATCGTCTGATATCGGGCACGCTGGAAACATGGATGCCGCATTCCTGCCACGTGATGGATGGATGCCAGTGCTGTCCGTCTCTGAAGCGGGTGGATCCGTATGCAGCTTCTTGACAGCTCTCCCTGGAAACACCCTGCCTTGCCACAAAACCTGTTCAGCTCCCATAAAGGACCGTACGGTATTGGCTTTTCATTTTGATCTGCCAAGGTGGAGGGAAAGAAATGAGCTCACAACTTTCAACTAGAGAACTGCCCTTTGTAAAGAGGACACCCTGCCCAGTCGGGCTCACCTCCATGCCCTGGGCATGATTTTGAAGTCAAAAGGGAACCAATGCTGGACATCAAGCGAATGCCAGAACATTCTCAGAGAGAGAGCTGTATGCAGCCTGGCTTGAGCGTATGCCTTCTCAAGTCTGGGGTTAAGGTGTTCCCTGTCCTTCGGATTCCAGTTCATCAGTATGTAAAAAGGTGGACCCTCACCTTCTCCAGGTGCGTACACAAAACTCCCCGAGGCTCAGACAGTCATAATCAATCTCCATTCCTTTGCCCATGATGTCACACCGTTTTTTTCCAGATGCTTCACTGACTCCCCGCCGGCTTTGCTGAAGAATTGGGAAGTGTGTGGGAAGCACCATCCCGAGTTGCGGTTACTCACTGGGGATCCCGCGGGTGACGTTCCAAGTCTCGCCTCACGTGCTTTTGCACCAGCCGCCAATGGGCGCTCCTTCCTCCGAGGCCGTCGAAGAAAGATAGCACAATCTCATCTGTCCCTGTTCACCGGAACCTGTTGGATACACCCATAAGAATGGCATGGAGCTTAACAGGTCTGGCACCCTCGAGATGAAAAGGTATGAGCGTACAGACGAGCAAGAAATGGAATTTGAGCGTGGGCATCTGGCATGTGCCGGTGTCTGCATTCCCGAAAGCCCAAGTCATCCGAAGGTCTTAGGGCGCTGCTTGGTTGGAAGGGGATAAATTCCCAAGTGGCTTTCCACTGTTACCGTGGCAGGAAGGAATAGATGTGGTAACACAACACGTCATCTGCATCTTGTTGCATGTTGCCACACCCAACGGTTGTCAGACTTCAGCCTGAGGGCCAAATTTGATTTCGGAAATGCTCTTGGGGCCACATGCTGCAGTGGGCAGGCTGGGGGCCGGCTGGATGGGGCCCAAAGAGCCAAGGTATTTTAGCTGGACTCTCTTACTGCTGGGTGACATAACTTCAGGGGAAGCAGTTCTACCTTTCAGAACAGGACAGAGAAAACTCGCACAGAAGCCAGGAAGCTGCCAACGGGGCAGAGTAAAAGGGGACCAGGCCACTGGAAGACCCCAAAGGGCAGACCGGGACCCCAATCAAATCGGCTCTGAGGTCTCCCCACTCCCTGTCATATAGGGGGGAAGAAGTGGAAAGCTTTGCTAGCTGACATGTTCTTTTGCTTGCTTGTTGGCTCCCAATTCTGGCTGCTTCGCCCTTTGTAAGAAGGGTGCCCTAAACCCAAGAAAATGTGTCCCCTTCACTGACCAGGGTGTTTTTATCACCAAAAAAGAAAATGCATAACCCACACACACATTATCACCAGCCAAAAGAGAGCATAAATCTGCAGGAAAAGCACATTGGATAATTTATACATGCAGAGCTGTAAAGTCAGAAATCTTTGGCAGAGTTTAAGCAGAAATACAAAATCTCCCCATCAACTCTGGCCAGATAACCTTTATTGTAAGCCGTCCCAAGATGCTAGTGGGGGATGGGGTGGAAAAGCTTTTAATAAACAACTCATAAATACATAAATAACTTGGAGTTGAGAAGCAACTCCAAGGTCTCCATCTCCTTTCTGGCCACTCCTGAACAGAACAGTCCTTCCAAAGAGGACAAATGGTCACCCTGCTCACTGCCTCTTCAGGGATTAGGTAAAAGGGTTCTACCGCAAAGACCGGATTTCAGAAGACCCCACACCCCTTTAAATAAAGCTGCCAGATTTCCTTGCCTCAATAGGCAGACTCACTAACTTGGGGAGATGGAAAGTTGAAGGCAGATTTGAAAAATGATTACCCCGAAGGAAAAGGGAACGAAATTTTCCTTCCCATGTGAAAAGGAACCATTTCCAATTTAATGCTTACAGTGCCAGCTGAAAATGTGAGCAGAATACTCTGTAGCTCTTTGCCCATTGCTCCAACAGGGTGATTCTGACATGCATATTCCAAAGTTATGCATTTTTTGTGAATTAAATCATGTTTTTTTATTTATTTATTTATTTATTAAATCATGTTTGAATGCCTTTTTCAAACATGCTCATTTTTTTCACGTGCATGTATCACATGTATGCAGAGATTAAATTCCAGGAGGTGCACGGATACAGAGTCACCACTGTCCAGCCACTTAACCCCAACCTAGCTGCACCACATCAGAAACATAAAACTGGGAAGAGAACACAAGAGCCAGTGTGATTTAGCGGTTAGCTGCCACGCCGCTTGGGAGACTGGGTTTCCTATGCCCCACTTGGCCATGAAGCCTCCCACACACAGCAAATTTCTCCCTCAACTCTGGTTCCATCGACTGAAATACAAGACATTCACTGAATGAATCGCTCAAGACAATTTCTCTCTGCAAAATTTCCTCTAACTAGCAAACGGTCCCTCTTGCAAACACACACCCCACAGTCATTCTCCAATGCAGTAACAATTTCTGTTTTTTTAAATGGACCTTTTGGCACGAGATCACACATTTCCCTAGAATTACCCCAAATCCCCATGAAATATGCCCTGCTATCATAAAGACGGCCAACATTCTTTTCTTGTCTTCTGGGATATGTTAGACACGCCTGATTTCTCCACAGAATGGAGGTATGTGTGTGGAGGTGCCTTTCTGTACAGGGAAGAATCTTTCCAGTAATTCTTGTCTGGTTACATGCTCCGCATGACACTGTTATCTCTCTGTGAGGCCCAAGGAGTAGTCATACTCTTGCAAAACACCTTCCCACTTGTTTTACTTTAGCAACCTGATCGACCAAACCAGGCTATTGAGTAATCTTGGCCTGGGACCGTCTAGCTGGGCATGTCGACTCTTTCATCCCACGGGCTAAATTCAATTTCAGAGAAACACTCAGGAGGTGTGTCTGGAGGGGCTGGGCTAAAAGCAAGTTTTCCAAAACTACACAAAAGCCAGGAAATCCCCCATTTGGTGGTTAGGGAATGAGGGCTGCTAGCTCTCATGTTTTGCACCTTGCATTACAGAAAACTCAGCAACACGGCCTTCTTTTTTCCATGCGGGTGGGCAAGGCGAGAAAAAGGAAAACCTCGGGCGATGGATGTTATCTGGAATAGCTGCAATATTTCTTGTACACTGCATGCAGTTTGCATGCATTTGAACTTTGCCTTCATGAACTGATCCTTTTAACTGACCCTCTTCAGTTCAGCCGGTTGCTTTTTCTCCCCATAGCTCCTCCCTGTGAAGATACACACACATTATATACTGTATTTTTGTATGTTTAATTTAATATTTATATTTTTGATTTATATTATAATTATTTTAACTTAGTGTTGTAAGCCGCCCCGAGGCTTCGGCGAATGGGGCGGCATACAAATGTTTTAATAAATAAACAAACAAACAAACAATTTCTGCAAGGTTTGGGGTTCCCCTGAACTTTTTGTTCCCCCTCTGCTTGGCCAAGGGGGCTGCCTTTTGGGGTACATGTCCACTGCAAGAACGACTGAGGCTTTGCTGGATGTTTAGTGCTGAAATACGTTTTTCTTTTAAAGACCCAGGTGTGATGTTTCCCTTGGTGCAGGACAAGTTCTGCCTCCATTCTGTGCTCCTACCCCGCAAAGATGGGGGTGGAGGGTTGTCTACACCAATTCTTTTCTCGATTCTTCCCATCCTCCTTAATTTGCCACATGCTTCTTTCCATCCTCTGAATTCCCGCTCCCTTTCCAAGGCCACCCTGACAACCAAGCTTCGATCTGGCTTAAAACAGCCATTTCAGCTACTGGAAAAATGTGACCGGACACATCCCACTGGCTCTTAGGGCATGGTGAAAAACCCCGCAGAAATGACCCTATGTAAAAGGGTACCCCGCATTATTCACTGGATGCTTTTCCAGCAACACAGTGTGGTTGAGGGGTAGGGAAACTTTCAGCCTGGCGGCCCAGTTCGATTTTGGCGAAACGCGAGACACACGTTCTGGTGGTGGGTTAGCGCCGAGGCAGATACAGCAGAGCCAGACTGCGGAAGAAGCACCGTCATAATTCAGCTTCAAGTTGCTTCTGGAGGTAAATATGCTTAAGAAGCTTTCGAACTTCTGAGGGTGGGAAAAAAAAAAAGAATTGCTCAGGAGCCAAAAATCCACCAAACAATCTGCAGTCAGGAATGGAGGACCTGGACCCAAAGACTCAACCCCAGGTCCTGAAATCCCCCACCCCTGCTGCGGACCGGGCTGGTCCAGGCAGCCAGGATGCCAACTTGGTTTAAAGCAGGGGTGTCCAAACTTTTGGCTTTTCTGGGCCACATCGGAAGAAGAAAAATTGTCTCAGGGCGCAGATTAAATACACAAATACTAACGACAGCTGATGAGCAAAAAAAAAAATCTGTGGATGATTATGGTGGTATCCCTTGTTTGCAACAGTAGGTTGAAATATGATGGAAAATAGCTGCGCTTCACCTACCAAGTCACCTTGAGCACATGTGATGCCCGATGGGCTCGATACATAATTAATAAACTAATAAATAAACAATAAATAAAATAAATAATTCGACTTCCTGCGCTTGGGAGATAGCACATTGGAAGCCACCCACCCTGCCTTTAAACTGAAGCTATGCCTGTGTACAAATAGCACACGCACGTTTATTTGACGTGGCATTACAACACAACGTTGTTGTCTACAAGGTGCGCACTCGAGAACTGAGCCATGAAGTTAGCGAAAAATTGCAATATAATCTCATAATGTTTTAAGTAAGTTTACGATTTCGTGCTGGGCCACATTCATAGCCATCCTGGGCTGTCGGTTGGACACCCCTGCTTTAAGGGGTGTTCTTTTTAAACTTTGGTGGTGGGGGTGGTGTACAGCTTTGCCTTGCACTCACTAAAAATAAAAAAGGAGAGGAGGAAACTTGAAAAACAACATGAATCACATAGGAGAATGAGGACATTCAGGAAAAACAGTACACAGTTCATAGGCTTCATTCCATCCCAAATGTTGAAGATGTTTTTAAAAAGGCTACTCTAACAAGGTTTGCATAAACATCGGTGTGTATATTCTGCCAACACACCCATTTTTGTACGCAATGTAGCCCAAGTTACATGTTTTTTTAAGTGCTTGCTGAAGGCTGTACAGCTTCAAAAATTATTTTAATAAGCAAGGGAGTGTTTGTATCCATGTCATGATTGGAGAACTCCACAGCAAGAAATGCACATTTAGAAAGATAACTGGACTCCAATTCATGTAATGCTTAAGATGGGCAGTTGTCCCTTTTTATGGAGGTCTGACCTCCGAAGTGCCGTTCTGTCCAGTTCTGGTGTGAAGATAAAACACCATAAAAATTGTTGCCCTTCCCCAGTTAGTACCTGAACAACAGACTGGAAAATTGGGCGCGTGGGTCGCATAGTCACAGCCGTCCACTCCAGTTGGATGCCCTTTTTTTAAATTAAAACTCCAATAACCATTTCTCAATTTGGATCGAAATTAGCATATACAATCTGTCTTCCTTTGGAAACATAATTGCTCTTTTCCTGGCAATTCCTAAGTTGTTGTCCAGTCAAAAAGTCGTGCTGACTCTTTGTGACCCCATGGACAACATTCCTCCAGGTAATCCACAAGTAGCCACCCTATGTGAAACCGACGAACAAAAAAGCAGATTGCACCCCACGTTTAGTATGCAGCTGGGGAGCCCGTGCGGTGCATCGCACCGGGGAGACCCGGGTTCAAATCCATCCTCAGTCAGGAAGCACGCGGGTAACTCTCAGCCCAACCGACCTCACAGGGTGGCTTTGAGGGTCAAGCGGAGAAGGAGACGGTGTGACACCCGTGGGTGAGTGACTAAAGCGGAGTGCCTGAAAAAGGAGGAACATCCTGTTTACGTGTTCTAACCAAAAAAGACCATTCCCCCGCTTCGTGTACCCCGATGAGCAAGTGCCAGCGCTCCCCCCCCCCCCGCAGCTTCCACCGAGAGCATCGCCCTGGGAGTCTCCAGCCTTCGCCTGTTAACGCAGCGCAGCCCGGGGCGCTGCCCCCGGGGCTCGGGCTCCCCCGGCTCGCCTCGCGGGCGGCCCCTTCCCCGCCTCCGGAGCGGCTCTGCCGGCGACTCCCAGGCCGCAGAGATGCCGCGCCGGGCCCGGATGCTGCGCTTCGCCGGCGGCGGGACCCGGGGAAGCGCCGGGCGGACCGGGCGGGGGCGGCGCCTGGCCGGCGCTGGAAAGCGAAACCGGACACCGGCGAGCCCTGGTCCCCCCCGCGCCCTATATAACCCCGGCCCCGACCGATATAAGGGGGCCGGAGCCGCCCCTGGCCGGCTAGTCCTCCTCGCCGCCGCGTCCTGCAGGGTAGGTGGCCGCGCTCTCGCGCGAGGGGTGGGTGCCGCGTGTGCGCGTCGCGTGTGCGTGTGCAAGGAGGCGCTCGGGCTCGCCACGGGCACGCCTGGTCCTCGCCCGAAGGTAACGGAGCTGCAGGGCGCCCTCCTGGCTGGGCTTCGTAAAACAAAGCGGGGCCCCTGCCCGCCACCATTAATGGGGGAATGCGCGTCTCGAGGCGCGTTGGTTTGATAGGATCAGGAGCGACATAGGATCAGGAACGATCCTGGAGGATCCCGAGGCGGTGAGCTCGCCTCGCCGGGCTTGCCAGGGCGTGAGGCTGGGAAGACTCAAAGGGAGGCTGGTCTTTCATCCGAAGGATGCCTCCAATGGGCCCAATCTCAGCAGTGAGCAGGCGCAAATCAGCAAGGAAGCGGCACCCGTCCCTGCGGTTTGTACTTTGCCTGATCCCCATGGTCAGGTTCTGGGAGGTAGACTGCCTCTGAACACGGGTGATCCACTTAATGGCATGGGTACCAGTGAAGGCAACAGGAAAGGCTGAATCCACCCAGGCTGCCTTCTCGTTTTCTCCCTCTCCATTTCTTCCGGCTGGTCTCTCCCTCGGTTTCCTTTTTAGAAAAAAAAAAAAAGTCAGCATGAAAACCAATACGTATCGGCATTTGCATTTCTTCTAATATCTTGCTTCTTGGATGCCATTTCACTTAATGAGATGCATCCTTGTGAGTCATTTCTAGTGTATATTTTTGCATGCTTAGTTTTATAAGCACACCGAAGGAGAACTACATTTTGTGTTGGTCTGGGAAGGGAGCATTAGCTAGGTCTGCACTGACGTGCAAAAGAGCAGTTTTCCTCTGTCATCTCTAGCATCAAATTCCTTTTAAAAGCCTTCAAAATGACTGCCTGTCACCAGCTGGGCTGCTCCATTGCCTCTTCTTTCTCCAGCTGTTGCCAAACCGGCAACCATTGGCCTTAGGCTACCTAAAATGTTTCCATCTCAGCCAGCCGTGATGAACACTATACTTTTAAGAATGAGAATAGCCAGAGCTTGATTTTTACCTTTACCCTCCACATCTGCCTTTCCTCATCTGCCAACCGCATTAGAACGGTCTGCCTGAGAGGAGCGTCGTTCTTACTACTGATGTTCGCACATTGCTCTGGGAACCTTTTTGGTGGGCTAAAAAGGCTTTAAAGAAAATAACGTCTATTTATAGCCATGCAGATAGATGGCATTACAGTTACATCTTCCTTTTATTTCATCTTTTCCTTCTCCCCTCTGTTCACAGTGCCCAACCCCACAACGCAGGGATTCCCCATCGCCCCATCCCTGGACCGACTTCCCCCAAAAGGGCACGAGTTTCTCCCCACTGCTGCTGGGAAAGATGGCCTCGGAGGAGTGGACAGAGCTGGAAGCAGCCATTCAGAAAATCGTCTTCATCTTTCACAAATGTGCAGCCCAGGAAGGCAAGAAGGGCACACTGACCACCGGCGAATTCAAGGAGCTGGTGACCACGCATCTCCCAAACCTCATGAAGGTGGGCCTAGACTGGGGGGCAGAGGGGGAAAGAGGTTTCTAAGAACACGCAAAGCACCTGTGGATTTTTTTCTAACTAATATTTAAACAATATTTTAATAAAGTTTAATATTAACTATAGGTTTTAATTTGCAGCTGGAATGAATCGGGTTTTTAATTTGTATAATCTGTATTTTTATACTATGTTTGTTTATTTTATTTATTATTTATTTAGAACATTTCTATGCCGCCCCATTCGCAAAAAGCCTCGGGGCAGCTTACAAAACAAATATATAAACAACCATACAAATACCCTTAAAAATCTGGAGACATCTTGGCATAAATATAAAAACCAATAAATAAATACAATCTACAATTAACAATTAAAATAACTTTTAAATAAAAAGGTCTTGGCCTGGCACCGAAAAACAAATAATGACGGCGCCAGGCGGACCTCTCTGGGGAGCGTATTTATTTATGTAAGCCATCCCGAGGCGTTAAGCGATGGAACAGCATACAAAACCTCTAAATAAATAAATACCTGGGCACACTCCAGAAGATAATTACACATCCTAGTGAGGGTTCAATATTGGAGGACGGGGAGGACGGACCAGGGATAAGCAAAGTCTACCTTTTGCCACTCCTGTAGAAGACCAGCCTTGCGGGGTAGACCAAGAGGTCACATTCAAACCCTAGTATCCTGTTTCTAAGCGTGGTCAGCCCGCTCCCGAAAACAGTGGCCAGCTTATGTGACTTGCCCCAACCCCTCAACATTTGAGGTCGATCCCTCCTGTGTCAGGGGGTTTATCAGGGTAAACTTTCTGCTAGTCTCCCCTAACGTTTCTTTCCTCTTTACAGGACGTAGGGGATCTTGATGAGAAAATGAAGAGCTTGGATGTCAACAATGACGAGGAGCTGAAATTCGGGGAGTACTGGAGGCTCATGGGAGAGCTGGCCAAGGAAATCAAGAGAGAGCAGAAAGGGAAGAAGTGAAGGGTGTGCCTCTGTGTCCATGTGTGAGTGAGTGAAGGGGACAGACAAGAGGAGGGAGCAAAGTCTGACCATCAGTACGTAGGGGTGGGAGTGGGGAAGGAATATCCTGGGATATATAAACCCATGTGGCCAGCTGGAACGTCCAAATAAAAGCCTTTATCCTGAGCGGTTCTGCCCGTTATTTGCTCAGTAGACAAATTAGGAATGGGGGGGGTGTTGGAAAGCTGCTGAGGAATTCAGGAAATATTACTCCCCCCCCCCCACACACACACAACTTAAACAGCAGCTGGCCTAAGTCCATTCTGCTCAGGAGGGTGGAGTGATTCCAGAAGAGCATCTGTGCAAATCCTGCCCCCAGAATTGGTTACCTGGGCATGCTCTACCCCTGCAGTCGACAAGATGGGGCAACTGTACATAAGTGCATTTAAGGACCAGCCTCTCCCACTGCACAAGACGCCTGAGCATGCCAGCGCTGGTGCCTGCTGAACCCCAGCAAAGACATCCAGCCCCATGGACCGGTCTCTTCCCATTCAGGCTAAAACCCGGAGTGAATACACCCACGGACCTCGGAGACATGGTCCATGGCTGCACACGGAAAGCCTCTCTGCTCACTCGTGTGGCAGACGAATGCTGTCGGGCCGCCTGAACTACAGCGGCTTTCTGTCGCCCTCAACATGCCCCACCCTCCTGGAAGCGGGGGAAAGCACTGCCAGATTTCTCCAGGGGGAAGGAAACTTTTTCGATGGCCTCTCTGCACAGTGCTCACGCTGCAGAGAACAGCTTCTCTGTTTACCCAGCCTCCTCCATTTTGCTTTGATTTCACGGACCCTTCCAGGGAGTGACGGCCGCTGTTGGCTCAGCAACATGGCCGCCGCTTAGCATCTTCCACAGTGACCCGGATCTCGCGTTGTTCTAGGCGCATTATGGGGGGAAAGGGAAGCCGCCATAAATACCCTCCACCGAGAAAGTGCAAGTGAGAGTGATTATATTTAGGGAGAATTCTAAATACCTATTTAGGTATTTAAATACCTAAAATTCTTAAAATTTAGGTACTTAAGAATTCTTAAATACCTATTAAAATTCTAAAACACCCAAGCAAAGTTTTTTTCTGCTTGGGGGCAGGTTGGAGAAAGCAATATTCCAAGCCATGTCCGCTGAGAAATGTCATGCTTGTTCTGCTCACCAGTCCAGAATACTGACTGCATTTCTCGAATGCTCAACATTTGATACATGAAAATCGTGACTTTGCGAAGGCAGACAGGGGAAGGAGCACCCCTTTTACGCATTCCAGCCTTCGACAGCCCCCCAGGAATTATTTTTGAAGATCTGCACACCCTGGAAGTTCTCCTGAACTTCTGATTGCTCCTAAGCACAAGCTCCGGGCTGCGGAGTGCTCTTGGACAAGGCTCTGCTCCATCGCCTGTTCCCACAAAGAGTCAACCTTCCCACCGGCCGTTTTGGCTCCTCCTCTGGCCTTCAGCAGCTGCCTTAGCATGCCGAACTTGGATGCTAAACTGGCTGCTCACCCTCCCCCGGGAAAGCAGCCGCCCGAGAGCAAAAGACAAGAGTAGATGATTCGAGATTGTCTCCAGTTTGTGGAGGACTCTCCTCATCACCCCTGGCACCAGCTGCTTCTACCAACTTGCTGGAGCAGCAAGCGAAGAGCGAGTCTGCAGCCTGGCACTCTCCTTTCCTGGCCGCTGTTCTCCGGGCCAGGGCAAGAACCAAGTTGCAATGGGCAAGACCAAAAGCGAGTCCAGGGAACTCATGAGCTTTCACCTCCTGATGGGGTGCGGGGTGCGTATACTTCGCCTATACGGACAGCAGCACTGAAAGTTGGTGGAAGGAGATGAATCCATCCCTGGATGGGCAGTGCTGAACACATATTTTTTAAAAACAGGAAAAACAAAACAAAAAATAACCCTTATAACTATTTTTGACCTTGCCACAAATGAGTCAGCCCTTCACTGAGGAAGGAATGCTCACATCCACCCGTTTCTCCTTCCATCTTGCTTTTTGCTGTAGCTTTCCCCTCCCTTTCTCTTCCGAGTGCACAACCTTTTTCCAAAACAGGGAGGACCATTAGGTTCCAATTTGGATTAAAGCCATTTTTGCGACAACGGGGGCCAGGGGAAAGGAGACGACTGCAACCCAGCCCTGCTAAGCACATCCATCACCGGTTCTTGGATGCTTCCTAAGAGAACAACACTTCCTCAGGGAACAACACTTGCTGCACAAGCAGCATCCCAAAGGATTGCAGAGACAGAGAGAGAGAATGAGAATGCAACTTGAAGAGAACTTGTGATCCTTTTTGCTCAAGATACCTAACCTAGCTAGCATATTCTCAGCTTTTCATAGCACTGCTGCATATAGAAATGGAGCGAGTCAGAAGGGGTCTCCCGGACCATCTAGTCTGACCCCGGCTCCAGCTGGCTCTGCTCTCGACATGCCCACCATGAGGACGTCCAGCCTATCCTTGAACACCCGCACCGATGGGGCCTCACCCACCTCCCGGGGAAGCCCATTCCATGCCCTCGGGGTCCTGACTGTCAGGAAGTGCTTCCTGGCATCCAAATTGAACCTGGGTTCCCTGAGCTTGGCTCTGTTGAAGCGCATCCTGCCCTCCTCTGCAGGGGAGAACAGGCCATCTAGTCTGACCCTGGCTCCAGCCGGCTCCGCTCACGACATGCCCACCATGTGCATGTCCTGCCTATCCTTGAACACCCTCACCGACGGGGCCTCAGCCACCTCCTGGGGGAGCCCATTCCACGCCCTCAGAGTCCTAACCGTCAGGAAGTGCTTCCTGGCATGCCACCTCTTTTCCATCTCCAGATCCACTGGTCACCCCCTTTCCTCCTCTCCTTAGAAACCGAGGCGCCCCATGCTCGCCTCCAGCCTCTCCCCCACAGCTGCGAGGGGCTGAGGCGAAACAGAGCAGCCCCCCCTCCCTTGCCACAGCTTTTGCTTGTCGCACAGCAAAAGACAACCATTGCACTCTTCGCACTGTTGCAAAATTGGCGTCGGCCAGGTCATCCTGGGCGCAGGTGTGCGGACAGGTACCTCCTGAACCATGCAGCCGTTTTGGCCCAAACCTTCCCATGGTGACTCCGTTGAGTCAGGGATGGCTCTGTCCTTGGGAGCATTTCCAAATCTGTTCCACAGCTCACGGCCTCAGAAGATCACCCTCCTTTCTTCGGGAGGTTTCCCAGGTCCTGAGTAATGCATTCTCGCTCTCTCCCCCCCCCCCAGCCTCCCCCACCCCTGGTACCAGATAATGGCCTTGAACCAAGGTTACCTACTTGGGAACTTTCCTGGATCTTGCAGACAGTGTGGGTACCAAGAAACTCTTCCCCAGAACCCATCGTCCGGCAACTTCTGCTCCAGGTCGTTCCTTCAGAGTCTGGCCGGAAGAGAAAGCAGCAAAATTCACGCCACTGTCACGGTCTGTGCTGAAGAGCATGTCCTCATGCGCCCGCTCGGCCACGTCATGGCACACTCCAGCCACGGGAAGTCTGGGGGCCCAGGAGCCACAGCGATGTGTCCAGCAACTCACATGCACTGCCCGGCCTTCCCCCCCCCCCCCCCCCCAGACCCTTCAAAATCCCCCCCCCCCGAAAGCTGCACTTTCCTTTTTTCAAATGGAGCCTGCAGGAACCCTGCACCTTGTTTGGATGCAAATATTTATTTATTTATGTATTTATTTTGTATGCCGTCCCATCGCTTATAGCCTCGGGACGGCTCACACAAATAAACAACCATAGTGCAAAATACAATTAAAATTTGTGCTCATCAGGTCTGCCGGGAGCTCAGTGATGTGCCGAATGAGCCGCATGTCGCTTGCCCGCTTTTGCTTTCGAGGGCACCTTCCACGAACCCCTTTTTCTGGTCACTGTCGGACTTCAGTACCGGGAAGGATGCAGGCCGGGGTGGCAGGGTCAGAAACTGCCCCGGGGCACCCGGTCCGTGCTCCCAGCCGGCCTTCGTGGCCACGAGTGCTGGCCAGGGGGCGCTGTGGTACCTCGGCATTTTGTTGGAGATGTTTTCAGAGAGGTGCCAGGAAGGCTGGCTGCTCTGCATTTCTATTTCTATTATTTTTATTTCTATTATTTCTATTTCTTCCTATTCCTAGTTCTTTATTTTATTTTACTGGTTTAGTTTAGTTTAAAAATAAAATTATTTACTTATTAAAATGTATTAAAACCTATTTAATAAAATCTATAAAATTTATTACAATGAAAATAAAAAGACATTTATTAAAATTAAAATTTATTTTATGTTTATTTTTATGCTTGTTTGTGTTTTGTTTTGTTGTGTGGTTTTTATTTTATTTTATTATTTCAATACGGCCCATCAGCCAAAGCTCCCTTAGCAATTCACAACACAAACTTTCACCGCCTTACAGATGTGAGCTGCACTTGAAGATTTCGGTCTCCAGTTCATTTCCAAATCAGAGTTTACCTGTTTTCCTTTTCTTTTAAAGGATGGTGAGAAGCCATCAAAATGCAGGTTATTTTTATGCAGCAGTCTTCCCCAACCTGGTGCCCTTCAGGCAGGCCAGACTGCAACTCCCAGCATCCCAGCTGGTTGGGGAAATGCAGTTGTGGGGGAAAACGCCAGGATTGCCTGGGGACCTTTCGAAATCCTTCTGAAAGAACCCCAAGAAACCCCTGACGCTATGGGGAAAGCACTTAAATTCTAAAGAAGTGTTTCATTTTGTGGAATGCTTATATAAAATACAACTTGGGCTTTGCAACTGACTCGTTTATGGACCGGAGAAACAGGAAGGGTTCATCCATACGAGGTACAAAATAGAGCCATGCTGGATCCGGCCAAGGATTTTGGAAGTCTGGGATTCTGTTCACAGAGTGGCCAACTGCCCATGTTCGAAGCAACTGGAGTACCCATGCTTATGGCCTCTGATACAGGCAGTTGCATATGGCAATAAGGACTAGTAGCTTTAACTTATTTAAGAGCCTATGAGCAGCCCCGCCGGATCAGTCCGAGGGTCCATCTAGCCCACCGTTCAATTCCAAAAATGGCCAAGCAGCTGCCCATGGGATCTGACAAGCAGAACTGGAGTGCAGCTGCATGTTCCCCAAAACCCAGCGTATCTAGGTAGACTGACCCTGATGCTGAAGGTAACATAGAGCCCTGAGGACTAGCAGCTTTTGATAGCCTTCTCTTCTGCAAATGTCCGCAATCCCCTTTTAAAGGGAAGCAGAAGCAACTGCTTCCAGGCCTGGGTGTGATGGCTTTCTCCGCCTGGGCTACACGCCTGCCCTCTGCTCAACAGCCACGGTTTGGAGAGGGAACCTGGGAACCCAGCATTTATTTATTGTATTATTTATTTTCCTATTTATATCCTGCCTTTTTCCCTCAAAGGGCTCAAGGCAGCTTACATCTCCTCCTCCATCTTATCCCCACAACAACAACCCTGTGAGGTAGGCTGGGCTGAGAGGCTGTGACTGGCCCAAAGGCACCCAGTTGGCTCCATGGCTGAGCGGGGACCAGAACCCGGATCGCCTGAGTCCCAGTCCCAGGCTCTGAACCACGACGCCACACTGGCTCTCCCTGGAGAGAGGGAGAGCATCCCTGGAGGCCAGAGAGGAGGAGCCGGTGACCCACTGACTCCTTCGCATGCTGCCGGGATGCAGCCACCTCTGGGGAGGGGAGGGGAGGGCGGCTGGCTCGCCCGGGACCAGCTCAACCAGTCATGACGCTCCGATGGGCGGCTGCAGGTCAGGACTGTCAATTGCCTGGCGCCGGAAATGAAGCATCCCCACTTCCAAGGCGCACACTGAATATTTTTGGAAGGGTGAATGGCATGCACGCTGGAATTTAACCCCTGGGGCACTGCTGTGCTGCAGCAGGTGACCATAATAGCAAGATTGCCTCCTGAACCCACGCCGCTTCCGAGGCAAACCACACGCCGCTTCCGAGGCAAACCACCGAGCGCATGTGTGCGCATTTACCCAGGAGGGAAAAGTGGAGCGAGACAGCAGCTGCTTATGCGCATGAAAGCTGCCCGAGGTGTGGATGTGGACTTATCCACGCCGGTGCTTCACGGGGTACACACACAAGCCCCTTCCCACCCCTTAAGCACAGGAAAACATCCCTGGATGTGCCCAAGAAAGCGACGCACGATGCACCTTCTTGCCCTGAACCCATGCAAAGACTTCCCTGGGCACATGCACAGTTCTCACACACCCAAACATCTTGACTGCCTGACAGCGTCACCGAGATGGCCTGTCCTCGTCTCGCTTTGAGGAAGGACCCCTCTGAGTTAGGCATCTGGGCCAGGGGGCACTCTCACTTGCAGTGGGCAAGCAGCCAGCATGCCTTCCCAGGGTGCACCTCTGTCTGATGCTCTGAGAAATCCCCCAGCTTTGCTGGAGTTCCAGGCAAGCCGATGCGTCACTCTGACAACCAGCGGAAGTGGGATCTTGGCCCACCACCCTGGACAGCTGCAGCCAGCCCCAGCACCCTACTCTGAGGGGTCCGTGGAGGGAGAGACAGGGTGGGCCGTCGAGCAATGGGAAGGCCCCACCGCCCACCCTTCCCGACCTGCCGCCTAAGGGATTCACCCTGCCGCACCGGCCCTGGGTCCTGGCCTGCTCCATCCGCTGCTTCCTTCATGTCTGGAACACCTGCAAGACTTGGGAAACAGGCGCCGGGCCCCGAGCGTCGCCCATAAACCAGCCCTCTGCCTTTCTATTGCTCATCCGGTGAGCCATGCCTAAAGACTGGGAGATGGGTGGCACCCTAGCGCGGCACGCTGGCCCAGGGCCAGGCAACGAAGTGAGACAACGTACGCCACCTGTGCTATCTTCCTGAGGTGTCTCCCACACACACCTTCTCGATATAAAACCGTGGCAGGAAAGACAGCCCTCGCCAGCACACCAGATCCTTGGAAGGAGGTAAGTTGGCCTTTCCCGGCTGGGCGGCTTCGGTGGCCGGGGTGTGTTTTGGGGAGCAGCCCTGAAGGCGGGGGGAGCAGGTCTGGGGAAGACCCCTTCCCCTGCCTCGGCCGCACCCTTTCTCGCGTTGGGATACCTCATGCTTTGGACAAGTTCAGGCAGCGTTCGAGCATTCCCTCTTCCAAACAGGTTGCCGCAGCTCAGGAAAGATCGGGGAGAGGAGTGGGGGAACGCAAGGCAGCGGAGGCCAATCACGCCGTTAAAGAATGCTTTTGCTCCCTTCTGTTGCCTGCTCCAGGGGAAGTCTCCGCACTGACATCTGAGCCGACCGGAGGACCCAACTCGGTGCCTCTCCAGGAGCCGACGGCCGCACTGAGCTCCCGAAGGGGGATTTTGCCGACGCTCCGAACCAACGCGCTCAAGGAACGATGGGGTGCAGATGCTGCAAGAGGAGAAAGGTCATTCTTCTGGGGGAGGGAGCGGTGGGGGGATGTGGGTGCGCTTTTTGGCATGTAGGCAATGCCATTTGGAGCCCTTTCCCAAAACAAGCTCCGGGGTGGAGAGGTTCTTCTCTGGATTTGGGAGGACCAGATAATGTTGTGCTAGAGGGAATAAGATGGCATCGAACAGAGATGTTTAGGGCCGACCTCTTTCCTTAAGGTACCAGGGCGCCGAAGAAAGGTGTCTTTATTGCTTGTGCAACATTATAGGGTGGCTATAATGAACGTCAGGATCTTGCTGATCAGACCAGACGAGTTCGCTCTAGCGCCGTGGCTCTTGGGCACTGGGGCCTATAACGACTTTATTAGGTTCTCGGTTCTTCCCAAAGGGTTTTCCTTCGGAGAGGCACTGAAATGCTTCCCCTAGAAATGTCCCAGTGGGAGTCTCAGTAGTTTGAGTGTCCAAATGGGAGCAGTGCTTCCAGAAAGAGCTGGGATTGTGGCCAACACTGGTGTTGACTCGGACTGAGGACAAGAAGACCAGGATCTGGGAGAAAGCAGGAGAAGGAACGAGGTGGCAGGCATTGCAACGAGCAAGCTGTACTTAAGCTCCGTGCAGCGACTGCATACAGGCGACTCTATAGATGACTCAGTTGCTCATCGCATTGGGTCGACATACCAATAGCGTGTTGCAGTCTTCGCCAACCTGGTTTCCCCTGGATGTTTGGGGCTACAGCACCCATCAGCCCCAGCCAATCTACCCAGTGGTTGGGGATGGTGGGAGCTGTCGTCAACACATCAGATGGCCCCGGGTTTGGGGAAGTGTGGGTCCCACGTGAATGTCTGTGTGGCTACAGGTTGACCCCAAGTTGATCCTCTGTGTGAATGAGCATCAAGTGGAAGGAGGTTCGTTGAGAATTCCCCTGACATTGGTGCTTCTCGCCATATTCAGAAAGGGTTTCTCTGCTGAAAGGGACTTCTTGGCGGGGAGCGATTTACTGGAGTCACACGTGAGCCTAGCACAGCGCAGGAGCAAAACTGCCACACCTGCGAGGTTTTCAGAATGTTTGATGGGGCTTATCCTTAAATGCACACCGGGGATTTGCTGTTAGACGTTCAGTGCGATCCTGCGCCCTGTGTGAGGATTTTTCGTGGTCCTGGCAAGACGCCGATCTGGAAAATCGTCTCTGTTCAGTTGTGCAAAGAGGGCACGGGCTAGAGGTGCTGAATCTTTTCCGGTCTGCAGCCCGAACTGAATTCCAGTTTCAGAGAAGGGCTCAGTTCCAGGATGCGGGAGGCCGAAGGCAACACAGGTGAGGCCAAAAGCCAGCCAGACACCCCCAAAGCCTCAAACACACTAGCACATCTGTGCTGAAAGCTCTTACTGTCAGTAGCAAAGGCTCAAGAAGAGGCAAATATGAACCATTCATGACCTGGTGCTTGTGGAAAAGGGCAGGAATCGGCTGGTGAAGTGGCAAGGGGGACCTGAGCTTCCACGCCTTTCCTGTGCATCGCCTCTGCCCTGCTTAATATAGTTGGGGGCAGGAGCTGGTACCTTCTGAGCACACTCGGGTCTGCCATGGGCATACACACAGTGAGCACCTGTGTGCATCCAATACGCACCTGAGCTTACCTCGTGCTCTCAGGTGCAAACAGCTGTCTGTAGAAAGAGGGTGGATTCTCTCCGAAGGATTAAAAAGGATTTGGCAGTGGGATCACCCCATCCAGTGCAGTGAAATCTAGAATCCATTCTACTTGGGCACGCAGAACAGTCCTCAGTCTGGCTCCTCGGGTGTCCTTCTGACCTTCTCCCCTTCTTGGAACAGACCCTCATTCTGCTGTCCTCAGCCAGGTGCTCTCTAGATGTTCTGAACTACAACTCTTATCATCCTTGATCACCTGCATGCTGACGGAGAGGGCGACGGAGGCCGAGGTTCCAAGTATCTGGAGGGTGTATTGCTGGGGAAGGCTTGAGCTAACCAGAAGAGAAGAAAAATGGACACCACCAAGTCCTGGGATGAAGTACCAAAAGCCTCTTAATTTTGGGAGAGGATAAATTGATCAGGAGTTCACCAAACAAGCCTGTGGAAAATGGTGGATGTCAAACTGTATGTTTTCTGCTGCCCTGGAAGATGTGATACTGATCCATCCCGGTCATCTTGGGTTTTATTAAACGGATGCAAAGAAAGAGGCTTGTGCACGAGTTAACTTCCTATGTGGGATGATAGGAATGGATCTTTTGGTGTGAGGAAGAGAGGGGAAGAGGGGCCAGCTCTCCACTGGTTTGGAGTGGAGGAGGAGGTTGCTGCCCTTCATGATCGACTGGTTTGGTCTGGAATGGAGCCAGACCGCCTGAATTGCATGTTTGTGGGTGGAGAAGAAGAGCGGATATCAGTTTGAGATTGTGCTGGTGCGTAATCTTGGGAGTTTGAGGATGCCACTTCGAGTTTCAGGGAGTTGTAAAACTATGGTAGGCGGGAGATTGGCTGGTTCGACAGCTTTCCTGAGGTCTCAGACTTCTGCTGATAGCTTGTCTCTCACAATAATTCTGTCTCCACCTTTCCCTTGTCTCTCCCAACCATTCTGCCGGCTGCAGGACTGCCAAGAGCTCACCGATGTGGAGAGAGCGATTGAAATTGTCATCAACAACTTTCATTGTTACGCTGTGAAGGGCCGCAAAGAGTGCCTTACCCCCAATGAGCTGAAGGAGCTGGTGGGTCAGAGGCTCCCGCATTTGTCCAAGGTGAGGAGAGCAACCCGGCCAATCCATCAGGTGGCGCGAGGCAGCCGTGGGGGTGGGGAGCAAAGCTGGGGGGCTTCATGCCTACATTGCCCTACATCCAAAATGAGGGGTGGGCAACCCGG
Organism: Varanus komodoensis; assembly: GCF_004798865.1. Lineage (NCBI taxonomy): Eukaryota > Metazoa > Chordata > Lepidosauria > Squamata > Varanidae > Varanus > Varanus komodoensis. The sequence continues at coordinate 5,496,164 of NW_025336157.1, read as the reverse complement.
CACACTCCAGAAGTTTTGGATGGAAACTCCCATCATCCACGACCATTGGCCGTGCCGGCTGAGGCTAGTAGGAATTTAGTCCAAACATCCAGAAGGTGCCAGATTGAACCTCCTCAGGTCAGGAGGCGATTGTAAGCGATCGTGTACCTGCTCACCTGTGCGTTTGGGGTTTGACGGCTGCTGCATTTGCTCTTGCGCCATATGAGTGAATGGGACAAAACGCGCTGGTTCGCTCAGATGGAACAGGAAAGCATCAGGTAGATCCGGTTTCCTGTCGCTTTGGGGAAGAAGAAAAGACTGGAAAGGGCATCGGGAAATATCCAGGCTCCCTGTAAAAAAAATCCATAAATGAAGCTGTGGGAATGCACAGCAGAAGTCCCGTCTGAAAGGATCTTCTGGCTGGAAATGATCCTTCAGAGCAGCATCTAGAGGGGTAAAAGGTCTGCTGAGATTAAGGAGGCTTTAGATGCTTGTCCAAAATGGCTGCCCACATTTTGGAGGGCTGTCATTTGGGTGGCTTTAAGAGAGGATTGGATACATGCCCGGAAGAGAAAGCTCTCTGTGGCTGGTAGTCTTGGTGGCTAGAGGTCATCTCCGGAGTCAGTCTGCCTATGTCCACCAGTTGTGAGGGAACATGGGTGTGGGAGTGCTCTTGCACTCAGGCCCTGCTTGTGGGCTGTTGGTGAGCTGCCCTCTGAAGAGAATGCCTGACCAGGTGAACCCTTGGCCAGACCCAGCAGGATACTGGGTATGTTCTCAAGAGCAAAATAAGGGGAACCCTTGGAAGATTTGCATACAAAGCTTCCTGCATTCGTGTATATGCATAGATGCAAATCCAGGAACTGATATTATATTTAGAACAGAATACATCTCGCCACAGTGTGAAAGGTTGTGACCAGGTGACCTACATACCTTGCTCTGTCTGCAGTCCAGGTGTTGTGGATCGGCAGCTTCAAGGTCCAACTGTTCCTTCCGATGGTCCTTTATTTTTAAACCCGACAGGGACTGGACAGTCTTCCACCTGGAGGAATCCTTCAAAACAGAGGATTACTCTCAGTCCTAGAGGACAGGTGGTCACTCTGCTTCGGGTTCACCATTGAAAAGGTCCTCTCATACCTATGTTGTGGTAGACAGGTTCTGTAGACCTTCTGTAGACCAGAAGAAGACATTGCCGGGTCCATGGTCCCTCTGCTGAGTTTTGATGGCTCTCTCTTCTCAATGCAGGGTGTCGGGACGCTGGATGAGAAGATTGAGTGTCTCGGAGATAATGACGAGGCCAAACTGCAGTTTGGGGAGTACTGGGATATCATGGGAGATGCGGCCAAAGGGTGCAGAGTCCCAGGACAGAAGAAGTAACCTGCACCAAGGGAAATCAGAACCACAAGACCTCGGATCGTTTACAGAGAAAAGTAAAGAAAAAAGACAGTCCTTTCATGATGTCAATGAGTTGTCGACGCAGTGTTAATATTTGGGGGACTCCCTCTAACTTCTTCCCTCCCCCAGTTCTGGAAGATCAAAATCTAGAGCTGATCTCTTGTCCTTCAAGGGAAGGGCCTTCCGAGTTCTCAACCTGCCCCTTGAGTTTGCTCTAGAAAAACACTAGGAGCAAGCCTTCCAGAATCGTGACATTCGGGGTTCCTGAACACTCAACTCTAGAACCTTCAGAGAGGTTTTGCTGGGTGAGCTCTGGAACCCAAAGAGTGCATTTTAACATGTAGTCTAGAATGCTCTTGACTCCATTTTCAGACTGTAGGTTTTCAGGGTCTGATTGCAGGATCTGCAGGGCAATACTGGTCTCGTTTGCATACCAGTTCATTTGCAACCATCAAATTCCACCTCTAGATCTATGAAGCACTAAATCCCTTACTCTAGATCCCTCAAACACTGTGTTTTCCCTCTTTTTTCTAGATCTGGAACTCAGAATCCTAAAATGTTTTGCTCCGGGTTTTTTTTTTTTTTTTTTACTTTTTAAGAAATTGAAACCACAAATGTAAAGTTTTGCTCTCCCCAGATTTAGGAGTGTTAAAGAATGTCTCAAATCAAATATGTTTCTGTTTGTCTTCAGGTCAAAATGATGAGTTTAACTGATCTTTTCATTCACCACATCAGCATAACATGGATGACTTGGGTTGGGTCAAAGAGCGGAATTAGGGCCTGTCCTCCAAATTCACAAAGAGACTGTGCCACGCAGTGCCTAAACTGGGGGTGTTGAACGTCAGAACTGTGGGCCAACTATAGCATACCTGTTCTCTTCCGGGGTTCTCCAGGTGTCTACACCTCTTCCCCAAGCCCACATCCTCGGCCACCACCACCACTGCTGCTGGTGCCTTCATCTCCCATGCTTAGTCACTAGAACAAACACTTCAGGGTGAAATATGCTGGCATTTCTGGCCTCGCTGCATTTGCTTTGGGCCCTATCCACCACTGGAACGCGGCCCCCGAGTGCTTCTCCGGAATGGAAGCCCTTGCTGTGGCTGGAAGTGGCTCGGCATCTCTGCCTCATGCCTTGGCATTTGGAAATCAGAGTGGATTTGTCCGGACAAGCAGGGGCTGGCAAAGGAGAGACGCTGTGGAGGTGAAGGTGGGTGGGTCGAGTCTAGGCTCATTGTTCAGTACTTGTTCAACCACAGGGAGGAAGATGGAACAACTATGAATAGAAACGGAATGACGATGCAGAGGCTTCCTATTGACAGCCAACTCGCCTAACAAGCTACACTGCTGGGAAAGCCTGTAGTAACTTGCACCTTGACTAGAAGAGCTGGCAGCTCCAGGCTCAGCGTCTAAACCTGACCAGTTTTTAGTTCTCGCTCTGCCCCGTCCACCAGAATCCCAGCCCGGCTTTGCTTCCAAGCCCCTGGGCCTGGGGCTCTCATGGCCAAGGGAGCCTCCTTTGACTCCCATGTCAGGATTCGATGCATTCGGAGGAAAAGTGAGACCCTCCTTCACTTCTTCCCAGTCTGAGGCAAACATGTCCATCTTGGTAGAGCTGGAGAGGTCCTAAATATCTAAGTTGATGTTGTGCATTTGGAGCCGGAAAGTCACATCACCGGTTGCTTTGGAGTGGAACTTCCCAGTTGCCACCTTTTGGGGAGGGAAGCAAAGTCTAATAGTTTGAGCAAGAGGCGAGGAGTTAGGACTTTCTATGATTCTTGGCCTTGAGGGGAGGGGAGGGGGGGTATGGTGGGAGATAAACAGCCTAAATCCCAAACTGATTTGGGCTCCATGGATCATCAACTGCACAGCTTCGGACTAGTCACATGGGTTCAGGGCTTACTCATTATGAATTCTCATGTTCTTTGCCAGATCGTTTTGTAGAAACTGATGGAATAAAAAGAGGAAAAATGCAAGAAAAACATAATCAAATGCTTTGCGGCTTGTTCTTGTTCGCATCTTGTTCGCATCTCAATGGGGCTGTTGGGGTTTGTACTCCTCCATCTGGAGGCAAGACCGTCCGCAAGATACCCGGATAGGGTGGAAATGTTACGTAAAATGTGTCCATCAGAACCATGCCTAGGTTTGGCCTGTTTGCCGCTGCACAAAAATGTTAACACAAGTGTGTTATTTTAATGAGTGAAACTGGGAAGAATTTTAAACCGTAGCTAGATTAAAATCTGGCAGAAATTAAAATCTGGAGAAGATTGCTGGTGGTCCTTAGGTCAGGGGTCTGCATTTCGACACCCATCGGCAGAACCCACAGGAACTGCCAACAGTGCTCACAAAACTCTCCCTTCCCTGCCCCTTTCAATTAATTATTTGAAGAAAAGCTTTGGATAATGTTGGGTCAGTCTTTCTTCTCCCCGCATCTAGCCTCTCCCCATGTTTCTTCTCACCCGCTACCTTCGCCCCCTTAATTCATTTTTGGAAGACAAGTCCCTGTGGTCTATTATGGAACTAGCCACATGCATTTTTAAAATTCCCAAATATGCCCAAGGGTCCAAACGTTGGGGAACTTCTGGCCTACTTGGGCTTCTGATGGAGATTGTGGCTCCACATTCAAGAACAGATCTTCTGTTTTACATGGAGATGTTCGCAAGTTCAGTCTGCACCATCTCGTTTTGCTTGCTTTTTAAAGAAATCAAGCCACAGCTAAGTGGAGAAACTCACTCATTCTGCATTTTAATGTAGACTTACCTAATTTCAGACACGTACACTAATATTCTAATTGCGGCTCAGTTCAAGTGTTCACTCAGCCATAAAGCTCAACAAGTGAGTTGGGGTTCATCACAGACTCACAGCCTGGCCTACCTCCCAGGGTTGTTGTGAGGATGAGGAGGAGAGGAGGAAGATGATTATGGAAGCCATCTTGGCTCCTTGCCGGGAAAAAAGTGGTATGCGTGCCTGTTCATTTTTTAATTTTTTTTTACATTTATTTATTTAAAACTTTTCTGGACCATCCCTTACCGAAGTCTTAGGAAGGTTTAACAATACAAAATGTAAAATAAAACATAGCATCTTAAAAATTCAACTAACAATAAAACCCCAATCAAAACAATCAGATGTTGAAACATTGGGAAAATAAAAAGGGTTTAGCCTGGCACCAAAAAGAATACAGTGATGGCGTCAGGCGAACCTCTCTGAGGAGCGAATTCCACAATTGGGGTGCCACCACAGAGAAGGCCCTTCTCCAGGTAGCCACCCTTCTAACCTCCTTCAGGGAGGGCACCCGGAGAAGGGCATCTGCCCCAGATCTTAAGAGGTGGGCAGGCATGTATGGAAGGGGATGCTCCTTCAGGTAACCAGGCCCTAAGCCGTTTCGGGCTTTATAGGTGATCACCAGCACCTTAAATTGGGCCTGGGCTTCAACTGGAAGCCAGAGTAGGTGGAAAAGAACTGGCGTTGTATGTTCATACCTGCCGGTCCCTGTTAACAACCTGGTGGCTCTGTTCTGGACCAGTTGAAGTATCTGGACCGTCTTCAAGGGCAGCCCCACATAGAGCATGTTACAGTAGTCTAATCAGGAAAATCTCAAAATTCGGGGTGAAAAAACTGGAAAATGAGAAACGGGGAGAAAGCCAAATCAACAGGTTCACCACCTGTGCTAGCAAGGCATGTGAAAGTCCTCCCTTTGCCAGAAAGCCAGGAAAAATGTCGGCATCTTATAAAAATGTGCAGACTGCATCTCTTCCCCTGCAGGTAGAAAAATAGCTGGGGATGAAGATGCTGAGATGGTAGATTCATGAAGGGGTGAGGAACCTGTCGGCCATGCAGATGCTCTTGGATATTTTATTTTATTTTATATTGTTACTTATTTTATATTGATATTTTTATATTGTTATTTTTTGTATTTTATTTCATGTTGTGAGCCGCCCCGAGGCTTTGGCGAATGGGGCGGCATAGAAATGTTTTAATAAATAAATAAATATGCTGCCTGGGGCTGATGGGATCTGTCCAGGAACATCTGGAGGATCACAGCCCTGGAAATAAAAGGTTAAACGGCTTCTCTCACTCCTTGGCTCTCAAGAGCAGTACAAATGACTGCTTCAGTGCTGGTTTTATTAAAAAGGTGCAAGAAAACACAACTCCAGAGTTCCAGGAAAATCGCTCTTCCTCCTCCCTGTGGAAAAATTACCCTAGTTATAGCCTACCTTGGAGGGCTGTTGTAAAGAGAAACCAAAAAACATTTACAGTTTGCGGAAAATCAAGCACTTTCTTGTAGGGCTCATGTGTGTGTGTGAAAGAGACAGAGTAGCTCCTTCTCCAAGCACCAACCAGTAGGGAAGTGGGCAGGGGGAGAGGGTGAAAGTGAATGGCAGGGCCTTCTCTGTGTTGGCACCCCATCTCTGGAACATACTCACTAAGGTCTGCCTGGCACAGTCACTGTTTTTCTTTCGGCGCCAGGTGAAGACCTTTCTGTTCACCAGAAGTTTTAACAACATTGCTTTATGCGAACTGTTTTCTCAATTCCACCACGAGTTGTCCACCACGAGACTCTATTTGGCTTTAAATCATTGTATTGTTTGCAGTGCTTTTGCGCTTTCTGTGTTTTTTATCTGTAAACCACCCTGACAGCCCCAAAGGCTATGGGGCGGCATTGTTATTCAGTCGCAAAGTCGTACCCGACTCTCTGTGACCCCATGGACAACCTTCCTCTAGGCTCTCCTGTCCTCCACTGTCCCTTGAAGTCCCTCCAAGCCCACACCCACCGCCCCAGGGGCCCCATCCGGCCATCTCATCCTCTGCCGTCCCCTTCTCCTTTTGCCCTCAATTGTTCCCAGCATCAGGGTCTTCTCCGGTAAGTCTTTCCTTCTCATTAGGTGGCCAAATATTTGACCTTCATGGAGTGGCATAAAAATGTAATAAACAAATAAATAATTTTCTGCGGCTGAGCCAGAAGATCTCCTGAGTGTTGCTCTCTCTCGCTCTCGCTCTCTCTGGGAGCCAAGAAGCAGATGTCGTATTGTGACACGCAAAACTGGGGGCCGCTGTCAGACGTAGCCCTGTTCCCGAATCTGTGCACACGAGCGGGCACCGGGCACGGGCCAATCTAGACCGGGGGGGAGCCTCGACCGAGCCCAGCAGGGCCGACTCAAGTTGTGCTGCCGGTCCCCTTGCTTCAGGGGAAGATTTCATCATGGGATTGCCCTGTTTCTCTCAGCCTCCATGGGAACTAGTAAATAGATATTACAGGGCAAGGGTGTGGTGTGACTTTAATTAGGAAGGAAACCTGCCATGGGATGAGAAGGGGTGAGCATGCCAGGAGCTGAAAATTCAGGGTGAGCGCCTGGGTTTAGTGAAGGGCTGTGGGAAGTGTTTCTATTTAAGCAAGACATAGAAACAGAGAAGCAGAGCGAGTCAGAAGGGGTCTCCCAGGCCATCTAGTCTGACCCCCGACTCCAGCCACTCCGCTCACAACACGCCCACCATGTGCACGTCCAGCCTGTCCTTGGACTCACAAGGACTTGAGCCTTAGAAACAGGCAAATGACCTTCACTGGGGGCTCCGTTTGGTTTCCTTGTTCTTGTTTAGCACTCTGCAAGTTAGGGATGGACGAACTGGTGAATTTGGAGGAGCAGGAGAGGGGCTGCCATCGCACTTAGATCGTGCTTGTGCGTTTCCGCAGGCCGCTGGTCCACCCTGGTGGAAAGAGAACGCCGGCTCAGATGGGTCGTTGATCAGATCTGGCTTCTGTTCGTACGTGGAACCCGCCACGTCCAGTCTGCTGACCGCTGAGTGCAGTTCTTCAGGGGACGGCAGATATTCCCCAAGTTCCTGAAGGCAACTCGTTGGAGAGGAACCAGAAGGTGGAAGATGACATGATTCGAGCAAGGCCTCCTTACCTCACGTTCTTATGCAACTAGGGCAGGATACCTGGATTTCTTCCCACTTCGAAGAAACAAGCGTGATCTAATGCTCCAACAGGTCGGCAGAAACCCGGAGCAGCGACCTCGGAATTGCTGGCACAGAGATGCCGACTTCCTCCGGGGACGTAGCAAGCCCCTTTCCTAGCCTCTTCAAACAGATTCCGCCTTTCTTCTTCTTCATCGAGTCTCATCTCTGAGCGGAAGGCGCCGACTTATTCCAGGAATGTTTAGAGAAGAGCTTTGCTAATTCACGAGGATAAAATGAGGATGAATCAGACGGAGCTGTTCATTTGCACCTTCCAAGGAGTTTGTCAAGGGGGCCCCTCCTTGCTGCTGTTAAAGTTCTCCCCACTTCATCTTTTGGATATCAGGGTGACCTCATTCCTAGGGTTTGGAGAGACTGTGGGGCCGGGGGCAGGGTGAGAAGTTAAGGTGACATACAGTGACAGATGCTTTCCCCCTGCCCAAAAAATCCACCTGCCTCTATTATTCTGACCACACAGTACCAACCTCCTCACTGCGAATTCCTCCCGTCTACCAAGCAGGAAAAAAAATAGCGGCCCCTGCTTTCGAAGCCCTTGAGAGCAATCCTGTTTCTCCAGGACGAGGGTGGGGGCAGGACTGAGTTTCTCCTTGGTTTTCACAGGAATGAGTCAAAACTGGCAGAGAGATCCGTGCACAGGACAAAAAGAAGAGGAGGTTTTTGAGAATCTGAGTGTGGGAGAAACCAAAACTGGCAGATTAGACTGTTGAAAGCCGTGGGCTTGGAGAGCTCATTCTTAACAAGTCTGCATTTGAATCCCAGCCTAACCAAGTTAGCGCTGAAGTAACATTGCCAATTAACCCGTTGCTGTGCACCATGGATGCTTCCGTACTGGAAATCGCCAGAGCTCTTGGATTTGGCTGTGCAAGTAGCCAGTCTGTTTCTGATAGGAATTCGCCAAACTTTGGAAGCTTGAGATTTAAAAAGTCAGGTGCAGGAGAAAGCAAAATGGAGATAAGTCTGGGATATTTTGCCAGTCGAGGCAAAGAACAAGATGGCGGGCCCCTCCAGTCCATGCACAAGAGAGGACTTACCCGGCACAACTGGGGCTTTTACCTTCGGTGCTGCCCTTGTAATGGCGTCCTCGGCTGCCCCAGAAGGGCCCAGGGGGTCGCTTGAGCGGTGCAGAGCCGGCTGTGATGCACAGCTCTGCCCTCCAATTACGGCTGAGGATCAGCCATCTGAGAGAGGCGGCCTCGTCACTTGGCCGAACGATAGGGCCAGCTCTGCTTCTCTCTTGGCCCTCATACCTTTTCCTACAGTATCACCCTCTCCGGATATTTAGGGCTCCAACTCCCATGACAGAAACCTAGAAACAGAGCGAGTCAGAAGGGGTCTCCCGGGCCATCTAGTCTGACCCCCGGCTCCAGCCGGCTCCGCTCACGACATGCCCACCATGTGCATGTCCAGCCTATCTTTGAGCACCCGCACCGATGGGGCCTCAACCTCCTCCCGGGGAAGCCCATTCCATACTGAGGGGTCCTAACTGTCAGGAGGTACTTCCTGGCAGCCACCCTAAATCTTGGCTCCCTGAGCTTTGCTCCGTTGGAGCACGTCCTGCCTCCACGGCAGGGGAGAACAGGTCTCTCCCCACCTCCGTGTGACACCCCCTCACGTACCTGCATGTCGCTAGCAGGTTCCCTCTGAGCCTCCTCCCCTCCAGCCTGAAAAGACCCAGCTCCCCCAGTTGCTCCTCATATGGCTTCCCCTGCAAACCAGCCACCATCCTTAGCGGCCTTTCGCTGCACTGATTCCAACTCTGTCCATGCTGGCTGGGGCTGATGGGAATTGCAGGCAGCCTACTCTGGATTATATAATTATGCTGATCCAAATTTTTCCCTTTCCTGCTTCCAGATCACTGGCCAGAGGGCAGTGGGTGGGGATAATTTTTTACATGGGGATCTGGGAAACTAATGGGGTGAAGGGATGGCTTTCCCCACTCTTCCTGGTGACTGCCATTTTTTCCCCAGAATTCCCCTGGGAGGGACATTATTTCATTATGTAGCATTGCTCCCAAGGAGTTCTATTTGGGAATTACACTTCCGAACAAGCAGCTTTCAGGATAAGATCTCATTTTTGCACCCTCACCTGCCAAATTCAGTCACATCCCATTGGAGAATTTTTTAAATTCAGTCCTTACACAATACACAGCTTCTGAATTAAGAAAAAACATTCTTTTTTACAACTTTTGTGAGGGACAAAGAGATCCTGCTCTCCTTTCCAAAATGTTTTCTTTCTGCATTTCTGTTTGCTTTTACTGGTCCATTACGGACCACTTCAAAAATCCACATTTCCATCTCCGACAGACCTACGTCATCTGTTGTCTTCCTTGAATTATGAGCAGGTGTAAGAGAGAAGATGCACATTCCAGCCTTATGAAAAGGAAATGCTTTTGGAATGGGACAACATGGCAATTAAACTGTGGAACTGCCTGCCACAGGATATAGGCTGGAGCCACGTCTTGGGAAACCCTCAGATGGACCAGTACTGGATTGATGGCGCAGCCATCACAACAGGAATTTAAAAAAATAGTGCATGCCATGAATATTTCTAGCGATGGCATTCTGAGGCTCAGACCAATTGCTATTTATCCTTCCCTGCCTGTATTCAGCATGCAAATTGTTTTTATGACTCTTTATCTGCCCTGAAATCTTCTGAGACAAGGTTGGCTGAGAGCTGGAAACTGTCCACCCACACAGTTCATAAGTAATGTGGCTCTCCCACACCTAAGAATGCAGCCAGCTAACCACTGATACATACTGCCCTGCAGCTTATCTTCACATGCTTCAAGGCGAGATCTCTAAAGAAGGAAGCGTTCGGTACAGTCATCTTCTCTGGGCCTATGACATATTGATTACGAATTCAAAAATATTCTCCTCCCATGTGCAAGTTTTGGGAATGGGCTAATTTTGGAGAGGGTTTGTGCAACTTAGCAAAAAATCACGGCACCATTTATTTTCTGGGCTGCCACCATTTTTTTCCCAGAAGTCTTTGGAATGATGCTTGTAGTTCAGGGCATGCTGAGAAAGGAATTGCTTTCCCAACTGGTGGCCACTGAAGAAGAAGAAGGGCTGAGGGAAAGAGGGAGGCACTGCGGTCCACAGTAAACCCATCCCCATGAAGTCTTCCATTTTGTCCCCGCAAAAAATTGCCTTTGGATATTAATTTATCTTTATATTGTTTATTTATTTTATGTTGTTAATTTTAATTTTATATTGTTATTTCTGTATTTTATTGTATTTTGTTGTGTTGTAAGCCGCCCCGAGGCTTCGGCAAGGGGCGGCATAGAAATGTTTTAATAAATAAATAAAATAAATAAATTTATTCAAAACTTTCCTATACCCTCCGATACTTAGACCTCTCGGGGTGGTTTACAACAAATTAATCCTAAAAATAGAAATCAGAATCACAGTTGCCCCGCAGCCAGTGTTAAAATACAAACCCGCTAACTAAAACAAGTTAATAATTAAAATACTGGGAGAATAAAAAGGGTTTCACCTGACGCCGAAAGGAAAGAAGCGTCGGCATCAAGCGGGCCTCTCTGGGGAGCGTGTTCCACAGTCAGGGTAGCAACACTCCAGCGAATTTGCCTGTCCAAACAGTACACTAGAGCCTTTGTCTTGGCATGCTAGCTTTCTGCAGTCAGGGAGAGCGTGACATCAGAGACTTTTCAGACACATGACCCCCGCGTGCGCGCACACACACACACACACACTGCCCTGCCAGCATTTTGAAATTTTGCCATCATCCGGGGAGAGCTAGATACGTAACCCCCACTTCTTCCCCAAAGGTTGTGGCTCAAATGAAGCTTTGAAGCTAAAGTTGGGCACTTTTCAACCTGCCCACCTGAAAGGGCATTGGGCAAATAACAGAACGCCTCCATTACCAATATGAATACACATGCGGGGGGGGGGCGGACCTTGGTTGTCCAAATGGACAGCATTTCAGCAACGGCAAAGGAGCTGAATATCAGATATACTTACCCTAACACCAGAGAATCCACCAGTAGACCTCAAGCAAGAGACAGAAATAAATAGGGCCTACCTTTCTTTTCTTCTCACTCCAATACATCAAGACGCAGTGTGGCAGACTGGCTTGAGTGCTGGATTGGGACTCAGGAGATCCGGGTTCAAATCCCCACACGGCCATGAAGAACCTGCATTCTCTGGCCAGACGCTCACTCTCAGTCTAGCCTTCCTCACAGGGTTGTTGTGAAGATAAGATGGAGGAGAGAGGACCATGTGAGCTGCCTTGGATTCCTTGCAAGAGAAAGAAAGGCAGGTTATACTTGTAAAATAGCACTGATATCACCTTGGTGAATTATAGCAGCTTTTTTTGGGGGGGGGGGGGCTTAACACTTTCTGCATGCAACATTAAAAAATAATTTTCTGATGTGTTCATAGAAACAGCATCTCTTCCAGCAAAGGTAAGCCTGATTAGGCTATTAGGGCTGAGAGCTGAGTAACGAGGAAAATATGCCACCAGACACACCTTGCTTTGCCTCCACAATACAACCCACAATGGCCGGGACACCAGTCCCATCCCTGTCAGCCTGGCAGGAGCAAAGACAAGATATTCTGACATGTGCAACCCGCTCGGTTCACAAAAAGTTACTTAAGGCTGCATCACTTCGCTGACAAATCAGTTAAGCTCGGAGCAGAGAGAAAGGGGTGTTACCCATCTGAGGTGTGCTGACCCGGATTAAGACCCGAGGTTTCCCACACTGTGCTTAGACTCACCAATTGGAACTAGTTAAGATTTGGACTAGTTAAGAAGAGTAAGAACCAGTTTAAGGACTAGTTTATGACTAGTTTAAGGCCTGGATGAAGGACTAGCGAAGAAGACTGAAAATTGATTTGGGACTAGCTAAGATGCCCCGATGAATTGGACAATGAAGTTTGTTTCTGTTCCGTTCCATTCCATTCCTTTCCTTTCAAAGCTAATTTTAAATGCGACCACTTTTTTAAAGCCCAGCTTGCATCTAGTTTTACGGATTCATTGTTTCATTCCAGATATTTAAAAGCAAGCCCTAATGAGGAACCTTTAAGAAAAAAACTGCTTTGAAACACAGGGGTTGTTTAAACTTTCCAAGAAAAAAAAAAAAAACACTGTGAAGAAATACATTTCCAGTTCGAAAGGCCTGTACTCAAGGGGCCGAGTGTAACTTAATCTGAAGGGAGTTCCAGAATGGAGGGGCTACCGCTGAGGAGGCCCCGTCTCTCATGCTCGCAGGCCTAGTAATGGTGGCCTTTAAGGTTATCTTTTGCATCAAGGGGACTTTCTGAACAGTCTTCAAAAGCCACCCCTTGCAAAGGGCACTGCAGTAGCCCAGCGAGGTGGCCAACTAGAATAGGGAGGCCAGCCAGAACGCGGCTGCCCTGAGCGGAGAGAAGGTCCCGTATCTCAAAGGGAAACGCTGATGGCTGCAAAAGAGGCAGGCCACTCCTGAAAACCACAGAGAAAGCTCTTCACACACACCCTCTGTCGGAACAAGCTCTGCTTTGCTCTACACTTAGCAGCAAATGCCCCCCTTTTTTAAAATAAAACAGCTTCTTTTACAACATGTCCTTCCATCAGCTTAAAAACAAAGACAAGGTTTTTTTAAATCAGAGTGACAACAAGATTTATATGGAGATTTAGGGCTAATCATTGAACTGAGTCATCAGTTAAGACTCCTGTTATGAACAGATCAAGATTTCTTTAATTGGCCCTAAGAATTTTGTATCGAGACTGTTAAGATGGTGTTAGTTTATGCTGCAGTTCTAACTGCTTGTGGGCGAATTCATTTCCCCCCCGCAATTCAAATCACTTTTGTGTTTTCACCAGTAAATCGATTCCGTCCTTTTCCCACATTTATTTAAAACCTGCCCCTTTTGAGCGGTTTAAAAAAATCCATAGGAATATATGCTTTTAAATCAAGCAATTTTCTCTAAAGTAAAATATGTCAGTACAGTCAAGAAAGAGAAAAACACGACCGATAACTACATTCAGAGAAGTACAAGGCAGCTCAGTTTCGTTCAGAATTTGCAGTGTCCGAATCTGCCAAGCATCGCTAGTGAGTTTTGTCAAGATTAAATAAAATTCCGGACCAAACTTGAGCCTTTGAAGATAGCCTGGAAACCACTCTAAAATGAGGCAGGCAGAGGTGCATGCGTTAACAAAACCAAACCAAAAACTATTCTAGAAATACAAGACACGAAAACAAGCAAACAGCCATGTAACATGCAGAGAGGTGTGGGGTGACAAAAGGTATATTTGTGTGGAAGTCCAACACATCCCACCTTTGGGCTGTATCTAATCACAATCTTTGTTTCGTATTTCTGCATGGAAATTCATGCATCTTTTTGTGTACATGTTCTCAAATACGCATTTCAGTGGTTTGTATATTTAAAATAGATACATTCTTCTCCCATTGATTCAAGGGTGTTTGTGTATAAATCACACTACAGTCTCAAATAAGCATTCCTTCCAACAGCAGATTGTGTTTGGTTCAGGGGATGAAAACAGGGGAGATCTGAATCCACACCAAACTGAAACAAAACTTTCTTGCCTCTCTACTCATGCCTGATTATTCCTCCAAACAATCAATCAATCAATCAATCAAATTCTGTTAATTGTCCATCAACAACCACATCACAGATTTTCAGAAACCACCCATTCACAAAATGCCCTATTTTCATTCTTGAGCTGAAGAATCCAAGATTAAGCTTCCTCAGTCAATTAGCTGTTCGCTTCTGGGATCAATCCAAAAGGCTGGGATTCACCTTTTATGCTCCAAAGAGTCTAGAAATACATCCCAATTTGATTTCTTCTTTTTGAACCTACCTGTGTAGGGATGGGAATATTTAGGAATTGGAGAGCAAGCCTTAGCCCTCAAAATATTCCTTTCTTTAATTTTTGTAACACACACTAAAATGCAAATGTTAGGGGAAATAGCTTACAAGCCTGTGTTATACTAGGAAAATCTGCCACCAAATTTGTGTGCATCAGGCTAAACTGTCAATAAAACATGTCTTTGGAGCAATGGACACAAAACAGTCTTCTAAATTTTTGTGCAAACTTTAAAAAATAGTTCTCAAAGTTTGGGGACAAACCAAACAGGATTGGAAACATGCAATATGGCAAGGCCACAAGATGGAGAGAATAGGGAAAAATAACCATCAGGACTAGCAGACACTGAGAAGTTTCTTCTTCATTAATTTGTTGAATCCCCTTTTAAATTGTGGCCATCCCCACATCTTTGGCTAACGAACTCCACGATTTAAGTATGTGTGGTGTGAAGCAGCTCTTCCTTGGATCTGTTCTGAATGTCCCCCAATCGGTTTCCTGGGATGGCCCCTCTGGGTTCAAGAATATGGAAGAGGGCGAAAACTCCATTTTGCTCTTCCCTCACACCAGCCATCCGTATATGCACAGTGAACATGCTTCCCTTTCGCCGCCTCTCCAAATCAGCCATCCTCCAAACCTATGGCTCCCATCAGCAAGGCCACTCGTGACGGATGATGGGAGCTGCTGTCCCAGACACTTGATGGAAGCTACACAGGGGAAGACGGATCAAAGTCCAGCGACCGGAAAGCCAAGCAGATGCCTTCAAGACACCCACCCTCGCAGCCTGGGGAGTCCGACACTGAACCCTCATTCTAACGCAAACCATTTGCTCAGTCTGGGATTGCTTAGAGGCAGGATGTTTGCCTAGAGACACGGAATCTGTCCCAGCTGCTCCGTGCTGTGCCATACCATGGACTTTACACACCAGAGCAGAGTGTGGGTCACTGTGTATCACCAGCAGGAAGAACGAGCTGGTCAGGAGACAGGATTCCTCCGTTTTGCAACCCAGTGCAACAGGTGAGTTGAGGAACGCCCCAAAGATTGGCAGGCTCCTTCCAAAACAGGTGGGGGGACGTTCCTCTTTAAAACGAAGGCCAGGCCGGCCTCGTGACACAGACGCTGGGTAGACGTAAGAAGTAGGAGGTGTCGTATCTCATATTGCTAAGTCTTGTACAGACAGGAGACGCTGGAAAGCGAGACGGACGGACGGACGGGTGCAGAGGCCTTTGGCAGGAAGAACAAATAGACAGAGAGCGACCCCCGCACCAGTCATGCAAGGTGAGTGGGAACGGAGCGTGCAGCTAGCCAAGGACACGCACTTTTGTCTACGGAAGGGGTGGGAAGAGGCAAGCCTGAAGGGGGCATAGTGCAGGGGTCGTTTCGGATTGAAGGCACAAAGCTCGGAATTTGGCTGGGAACATGCCAAGGGGTACGACGTGCCCCTACAAGTCCTGGCGATAAATACTCCATTAGTTAAGCTTCCTGACAACAAAACACATTTGGGACAAAAGGCGAGGGTGCGGGAGGAGAGGGAGAATTCAGAAGTAGGCAGTGAAGGGCCTTTGGAAGGGAAGGCGGTGGGTTTTGCAGACCACCCGGTCTTTCCTCTGCCGAATATTTGTTGGTCTAGTTAATATCCCCCCTCACGTTCCAATGGGCCACTAATGCATGTTCAATTCACACAAAGAAGGCTCTGGCTCTCTTCCAAGCGACGGGCTTGCTGAATCGGTAGGCTCTGATCCCCACTACCGAAACACTCGCTTCAGAACACCACTTCTTGGATCAGAGAGTTCAGTGGGGCTTTCTACTGAATAGAGACTTTGTGGGCAAGGGAAAGCCTTCTTTTAAATGCAGATTTCTCATGTTCTGCGCATCTGATGAGGATGGAAAACACCCATTCTTTTCTGAAATCTGCATTTATCCGAATTTTGTAGCAGAGTTCACCTGATCAGAATCTGGAGACAGAAATGTGCCTGTAACCAGAAATAATGTTTTAAAGGCATTCTAATAGGGGAATGGTTTGCAAACATTGGTGTGTGTGAAGCAGCAGAAACTCTTCATATGGCCAGGTCCTTATTCCTGGTAGGGTGGTATAGTCAGCACTGAGCTGAATTGGCTCTCCGTATTCCAGGAAGGAATATTTCCTAGTTCTGCTTCAAGAAACCAGACCTGGCACCTGGAACCTTCTGAACTAGAAGCACAGTCATAACCACCAAGTTACGTCCTTTCTCCCAATTCTCATCTTCATAGAAATACGCACAAAAAATGCTTACGGATTCTTACACAGACTCTTAAAGGATCTGAAAGGTTGGGATGAGCTACATAAAACCTCTGAGACATTTCCAGCGTCCAAGAAAACCTGCGCTTAAAATGGGAAAATTAAGATACCGAGCTTAACTGAAATTTAGCAATTCCAGTACTACAACATGGTCGGAAGCCAATTAAGTGGGTTTAGGATCTCAAGGCAAAGAAAAAGATGTGTTTCTCCAAATTGTCCTCTTTTTTTCCTTGAGATGCTGAGGGAAGCTTTGCTTTAGTCCTGAGCTCACGACATAATGTAAAGATCTTGTGAGGTTCAAAGTAAATACTTTGTCTCTTATGTTGCCAGAGATTTGGGGATGAACTGCTTGCAGGAACCTCGTCAGATTAGATTGTCCAGAGAGTAAGGACATGCTGTGACAACAGTTTGTATTCTTTTGGCGTTTCCGAGCAGAATGATTGAAATGGGTTGTGCAAGTAATTTGGCTTAAGGTCAGAAAGCCACTAACTTAAAAACGTTTATTTATGTATTCATTATAGTTGTACCCCACCTTTTTCCTTCTGGCATGGATCCCAAAGCAGTTCTGGTGATCCTCCTCCTCCATTTTATCCTCAAAACAACCCTTTGAAGTAGTTTAGCTTGAGAATCCCTGATTGTCCCAAAGTCACCCAAATAACTTTGTAAAATAATTAAAAGCAAAGTTGGCTGGTCTTCAAAATTCACAATCCCCTGAATGTTTCTGTGGAGCTCGTCTCCAAAATGGGTGAGTTTGGAGAAAGTATATACAAAAAAAATGTTCAAAACACTGGGCATCATATGAAGAAAAGCACTCATGTAGAATTTGTCTATTAGGCAAAAGTGCAGAGAAAAATCTAGCTTTTAGGAGAAATTAACAAAAATGTGTATGAACTGTTAAATAAACCTAAAAAATAAATTTCAATGTTTGGGACAAACTAGAAAAATGAGAAGCAAACCAAACCAAAACTGACAGATTTATCCATCCCTAAGTGTTTGCAAGATCCAATGTAAAGACAACAGGAGCCAAGATATAAGAAATTTTGCTCAAGACTCTAGTTTTGTTATTTCCCAAGGAAATAACAAAGGATGACATTGGATTTTTCATTAGAATGGTTAACTCTTGGTCAACTATTTTGACTGGAGTAGAGGTTTGTGTATAATGTTCCTTTGCACTCAAAAAGATTCTGACTTTTGGAAGGTATATAAAAATTCATTCCAGCTCAAGTGATCAACTAACTCAGATGGAAACAGAGGCAGGATCCATACATGTACAGAAGCAAGGCACTCTCATTTTGGCTCCGCGTCGTCCACATGCCGTCCCCAGAAATGTTGTGCTTGGTCCTTATATTGCTGGGTTAGGGGACTATCTGGTTAGCTCATGCTTTCTGTTCAAATCCTGTCTGGAAGTGACTGATAACCCTGAAACTTTTCCCCAAATTTCGCCATATCCTGCTGGTGTTGTGACAGCTCATTACAGCACGCTTTCAAAATGCCTGCCCTCTTGCTCAGAGACTCAGACTCATCTCATCAACGCTCTGTGATTTCTTTTCATGATCATTTATGTTTCAGAAAGTGGCTTTAAGGGTTGAGAACAGAAGAGTGTAGAATAAGTATTTTAAATACATTTAACATTTAAAAAGGCGATGAGCTGCGAATCTCTCAATAGATCATAGCCACAGAATGTATATACTTGACTGTGTGGCTTAGGAGAAAATTGAATGAGGAGCAGGGCCGTCACAGACATCCAAAGCAGAATGAAATAGGTTTGATTTTCTGCTAAGCAAGTTCATTGTTTTTGAACCAGAACTACTTCCATGGGCAAATTCTGTGAACAGAACCAAAAGTTAGCTGAAATATATTATGCACGTCTGAAAAGTTACGATAATGTATATACAATGCTTAAGGCACTTTGTTCTTTCCCATGGATTTATTTCCATAATTTTCAGAGCAGGAAACAAAAATCAGATTTCATATGTTTGCAAAGCCTGGAACAGACAACTCCATCCCATTCACACAATTAAATTGAATCCAAACATCCCCAGTAACGGGGATGATGGGAAACATGATAGAAGCACAAATTAGGCGTGGCATGGAAGAAACAGGGAAAAGAGGGGGTTTTTCCCGCCCTTGTAATACCAGAACCCAGAGGAGTCATCCCATCAAGTTGATTGATGGGAAATTCAGGGGAGAACAAAGGAATCTCATCTTCATGCAGTTCATTTATGGGATTCACTTGGATGAGCTGGAGTGGCGGCCATCTTGGATGGCTTTAAGGGGAATTACACCAACAGCTCCTAGTCAGAATGGTGATGTCATACTTCCAGTATCAGAGGCAATATGCAGCGACGTGCCAATTGCTGGGGAACATGGGCACTCATGTCGTATGTGTGGATGTCCCGCAAGCCATGGCTGGCCACGGTGGGAACGGAAAGACCTGGGCACACCTGAGGTTGATCCGGGCTGCTCCTCCGAAGTTCTCCACAAGCCCCAGCATGTTCAGTCTTGGGTGCCAGGAAAGTAAGAAAGTAGAATCTGCCTTGTGCAGAAAAGGGAACAAAACGTTTTCGTTTCATCCCGCGTGTACGCCCCAAAAGGGAAAGATAGGCTTGGGACTCGGCCGTTACATTCCCAATGTGGTAGAACTGGGGATGGCTAAATTACAAGCAGCAATTGGAACATTCCTCCCAAGGCACCAAGAAATCAAGCTCAGCCTGTGCCAGCCACCTGGCTGGAAACTGAAATCTGCTGGCAAGATCTGGAGAAGGAAGAGAAATTCAGCTGTAGAGCCAGTCAGCCTTGGGACGTGCTTAGCATGCCATGAGTTGGAACAGATGTTTGGACTACAACTCCTATCATTCTTTTCAGCCATATGGGCGGGGGAGCCAAGGTGGGGAACACCTTCATCCTTCTGTATGTCTGGTGCCCTATAAGGTACAACCCCAAAGAGTATGCAAGTCCCCAGTCCGAGACTCCTTCCAAGCTACACACCACAAGCGAAAAGAGTGTCAGGAGGAGGTCCGGTCCATAAACTAAACGATGTTGCTGCAGGAGACAGGACTTCCCACTGATGCCCCTTGCTTGAACCCCATTCCATTTCATGGGGCAATCCTTTAATCCTAGCAAAGCAGCATGCTCCAACTGAGGCCCAGTTTAGGCCTTCAACTCCCACCAAGATGAGCCCACATGGCCAATGATCGGGAATTCTCGGAGTCGTTCCCTAAAATACCCGGATAGGAACTGGCTTGAGAACGCGGGGCAACCACCTAAATTTGAATACTGGCGCTGAAGGGAAACCAAATCCCATCCAGAAGAGATCCGGAACTTCATCCCTCTGCAAACGACTGCCTCTCTAAGGGCAAAATAGCTGCGAGATTAACCACATCCCATGTGCATGCCAGAGGGAGGGACCTACAGGTGTGATGGAGCGAGTCGCGTCTTGTTTGATCTGATCCGCTCGGCAGAGACGCCTCACACCCCTCTGGTTGCTTAACTTCTCTCCAGCCATCCACTGCAGGAAGAAACAGCCCGATCTCTCTGCTCCATTGAGAGAAAACCACAGGTTCTAATCCTGCCTCAAAGAGGCAGCCCTCTCCAGATTTCAGTGAGGTTTAGTCCCAGCGAAGGAAGAGTAATCATTGCAGCTTTCATTCGGAGATTTATGAGAGCTATCCTGGGTGCTGAACCATTTTTGGGGATTGAATTCCACACCAAAGATTTGGTCTTTTGGGGCTCCTTAGATACACACATCCCTTTTCCCTGACCCCATCCTCAATTGTTTGGCGTTTCTGGCTTTTGTGTCCCCCCCCCCCCCCGGCATTCTAAAAAGCCTCTCTTAAGGGGTAGTTAGCTAAAATTTGCTGGCATGGGGGCCACATTTTGCTTTTGACCACACTTACCAATGGAAAGTGGCCCTTGAGAATTTCTGCAAAATAGAATTTGGCCCTCAGACAGAAAGAAGTCCGACACTCCAGATTTAAATCATGTTAGGTACAAATATTTGCAATATTTCTGGAATGCAAGGGTTGACTTTGAAGATGCCGTTCCCTCCTAGGTGGAACTAGAAAGGGAAGGCCTCTTTCAATGAATACATCTTTAAAGGGTTTTCAGAAAATGAATGCATCCATGCCACAGTTGCAATCAGATCAAACACAGTTGCATAGAAATGTAATAATAATAATAATAATAATAATAATAATAATAATAATAATAATAATAACAACAACAACTAAAATCCAATAAGAACAGGGGAGCCAGTGTTGAAACAGAAAGAAATTGCCATGCAATGCTCAAAGAACTTAATCATACAGAGAGCAAAAATAATGTCAAAGGGGTTACTTACAAAATCCATCCGATACCAAATGTCAAAGCAGGGGAGACAAAAGAAGGGGCGCCTCTTTGGAGAATGCGTCCTGCATCACCACATCTAAAAAAGCAAAGAAAATAAAAACTGTATTGCTTGGAGCAAAAATGGTGTGCCATGTACATCAAATGTATGGGATGTCAAGCCAGGCAATGACATTCCAGAAAATATGTGGGAGTAAATGAGTGGCCATTTGCCTTCCTTTCAAGACAGCCGATTTCTACTCCCTGAGGTCTAACATCTGGCCACCCGCGTCTGACTTTAGGCTGGGTCAGTCCTCTGTTACCCATTCGGAATGGCTGCAGATATTTATTTGTTTATTTATTTTTCAATTTATATCCTGCCTTTCTCCTACAAAGGGCTCAAGGCAGCTTACATCCTCCTCCTCCTCCATCTTATCCCCACAACAACAACCCTGTGAGGTAGGTGGGGCTGAGAGTGTGGGACTGGCCCAAAGTCACCCAGTGGGCTTCATGGCTGAGCGGGGACTAGAACCCAGATCTCCTGAGTCCCAGTCCCTGAACCACAACACCACACTGGCTCTTATGCTCCTAAATCGAGTAAGGACATAATCCTATGCATGTTTAGACAGAAAAGAGGGAAGAAACTGAGCAGCCAGAACTGTGTCCAAGGCAAAATTTGAACACAAGGTTCCAAATCCACTTTTGGCCACTTCACTGTCGCTTTGCTAAAAATACAGGGAAATTAAGATAGCTCAGCTTTAAGGCTGGCCAAACGTGGAGCCAACCTAATGAAAAGAACAAGCTTCGTGTGATTTCCACTGCTTGATTTCTCTTGTGGGTACTTCACAAGATACTCAGATGCATGGATCTCATTTTGAGAGATCGGATTTCCTGCTCTTGGAAGAGGACTGAGCCTCCAACCCATATTCTTTCATGCTGGGCATGTCATTACCGCCCACGCATCCCGCTCTGTCACCCTTCATCCACAACAGAGCGGCTGCGGTGTATCTTGGAGTCCTGCACACACACACTGGGGGCATCCAATGGCAGCCAATGCCTGAAGCGAGGGTGGGAATTCGTGGGTCAAGAAAGGATGACTAGAAAGTCTCCAAGATGGCATCCGCAGGGACTGGAGTACTTTTTTAAGCCTGATCCAACAAGAAAGATTGGGGCCCCGAAGCAGGACGTTGGCACACAAGGAACACGGAATAAGGACCTCTGTCATTCCCACAAAATTTGTTATTTTGAGTCTTCAACTCCTGAAGTCTTTGGCTTCTTTCTTCCTAAATACTTTTTTCTTTCTATTGTACTTTCGGAAAATAAATGAAAATATTTGGAAAAACAAATACGGAGTCTTTACAGGGCTGACTTCAGTGTCCTAGGATTACAGATGGAGGAATTGGTCGGTTTTGGTTTCACCCCATTTCCCATTTCTCCAATCTTATATTCGAGAAACAGAACACTTTAAAGAAAAAGGTTTCCGTGAAAACGTGCGCGCCATTAGGGGAAATGTGTGTTAATGCATCCCATTTGTGTTTGAAAGTTTGCCTAGTGTGCATGAGTTTGGCATGCAATGCCACTAAAATAATGTATCTTGAAATATTTTGGCTTTCCTGTTGTCAGAACCACTGTAGGAACCAAACCCTGGACAGATTTAGTCTAAGCAATCTTCTAGCATGAGGTTTCTTTCTGAAATTCTATGTCTGCTTTGGGTCAGAAGCATCGATTGGAAGCATTTAATTAGGAAATGAAAACTCCACATTATTTAAATGGTGATAACCTGGGATGGGAGATTATATTTTACTTTGGAAAATTAGCACTGTAGCGTCATAGCACTAGAAATGCTTTATTTAAGCCACATTTTGCTAAGACTTTGCAATGTTGTCCTGTGCTTTCTTAGTGCTGAGCATTTCAGCACTAAGACCGGATATAAGAGGGTTGTAATGCTGTGCCGGCCACAAAGGGGTCTCATAGGTTCATCTGCCTCATGCATCAGTGCGGTATCAACGCTACAAGTGGGGTAAGAAGCATTAGGACTGTAGCATGATAGAAGAGGACCATGTAACTCATGGTGACTCCACATTCAACAGCTCATTTGGAAGGGCAACGCAGGCCTGTGCAGTATTCTGGAGACGGACACCTCCGTTCTGGCTCGAGCTTTTCTGGACCCTCCCCAGTTCATTAGATGCTGAAAGCAGCCGTGGGGTCCTTCTAGGTATTGGTGGTGGCGGCACCTGGGCTTATAGGAACCTAGTGCTGGGACTTCATGAGGGCCAGGATGCTGACATCGGCCATGCGCTCCGATTTCCCTGCTCCTGCCTCACAGTATGTAAAAAGAAAGTCAATTTACATACTGCCTCACAGTATGTAAAAAGAAAGTCAATTTACATACTGCCTCACAGTATGTAAAAAGAAAGTCAATTTTTCCAGTTCTGGGCCCCTCATTACAGGAAGGATATAGCCAGGTTGGAGTCAGTGCAGCATAGGGCCACAAGGTTGGTGGCCGGTTTGCAGGGGATGCCGTATGAGGCGAGACTGAGGGAACCGGGTCTCTTCAGCCTGGAGAAGAGGAGACTCCGAGGGGATCTCTTGGCGACATACAGGCATGTGAGGGGGTGTCACACGGAGGTGGGGAGAGACCTGTCCTCCCCTGCAGAGGAAGGCAGGACACCCTCCAATGGAGCAAAGCTCAGGGAGCCAAGGTTGTATTTGGATGCCAGGAAGCACTTCCTGACAGTCAGGACCCCGAGGGTGTGGACTGGGCTTCCACAGGAGGTGGTTGAGGCCCCACCGGTGAGGGTGTTCAAGGATAGGCTGGACGTCCACATGGTGGGCATGTCGTGAGCGGAGCCAAGCTGGAGCCGGGGGTCAGACTAGATGGCCTGGGAGACCCCTTCTGACTCACTCCGTTTCTATGTTTTCCCTACCATAATGCACCAAGAGGGCCACCTAGGGATGCCATTGGTGGAATAGGCGGCATGTAAATATAGTTTTTAAAATAAATATGTGGAGGTGGCCTGCTCCCCAATGGGCAATTATGACCCACTGGAATTACAAGATATGCTCCCGAAGCCAACAAGCTGCCCAAACTGGTTCTTGTGGCTACGGATTGACACAGTGGCCTGAATTCTTGGATTCTCCTTGGAGGGCATGGATCCCATGGGTGCTCGTCATGGATGCAGAGAGACCTGCTGTGCAGTTTGGAGGCGCATGACACACAGATAGGATCGTGGCCGCAATGCTGCATGTTTGGAATCGGAATGTGTTTTCCGCATGCAATGGAACATCGTGTGCAAAGGAAAGCAAACGAGATACGCTCCGCTTTTCCCCTTCCTAAGTCAGGAGGTGAAGGCTGGCCCAGAAAGGACTCAGGAAAACAAAGCAAGCAACAACTATAGCCTTATCCGGTATTGGTGTGGGTTTGCGACTGCGAGACAGAGAGAGAAAAAGAGTGTTTGGGGCTGCATCCTGTATAATCTCTCCACCCAAACTTCGCTTCAGACAGGCGTGTGGCCACACTTTCTCTCTACCAGGCATCTCTACGGAGTTTACTATTCCTTTTCTGGGAAATGTGGAGTGCAGAATCTACAAGGAAAGAATCAGATTTGGCAGGTAAAGAGCTGCTATGCTTCTTTTGAAAAATTGTTCTCCTCAAGTAAAGCAGAAATCCATTCTTTTCTTGGTGGAAAGCTTACTGGAGGTGTATCTTGGTCATAAATTCAGGGGCGGTTTTAAGGGGTTACTAATCCACTAGTCCTCAGTTACACACACAGGAAGCAAAAGCCTTCTGCCAGATAGGAGGAGAAGTAAATCAGTATAAATCAAACGCAAGAGAGCCATTTTGGCTAAAGGGCGGGATAGAAATCTAATAAATAAATAAATAGGATTGGTTGTGCACACTCTTTTCGGATATTAGAACAAATGTATTTCTGTAGGATAATTGTTCAAGGAAAAATGCAGGGCTTGGAATTTTTCTTTTTTTCTGGTGGAGGAAATAGTCATATGGTTTGAATGCACCCAAAATCTGTGTTTTAATTTAACCGCCTCCCTTTGATTTCTGAAGATCCTCTTTTCTGGTACGAAAAGCTAGATTTGGGAACACAGGAAGCAGCTGGTGGTTTGCGGTAGAGAGACTTGAGAAAAAATACAGTAGCAACGGAGATAGACAGGAAAGCCACCTGAAATGCCATGTGAAAATTGTGAGCGATCATGACAGGCAGAGAAGATGGGAGGACAAACCTCCCACCCCATGGACCACATCTAGTTCTGTGGGAACCCCAGAAGGTCGTCTCTCCCTTCCCGGGGCTCTTTCCCCACAGAAGCATATTCTGGAATTCAGAGCTTTGAGCTCAAGGAAGGAGGTATTTTGGCTTCGCCCCATTCAGGCTGGAACCGCCACCAGCGTGACTGGCTATGCAGAAGGGGAGAGAAGGGAGGAAGGCCAGATAGCAGAGAGGGACCCCACAGAGTAGTTGGGGTACCTTCCCAGCAGTTCCCAGAGTGGGCTTGAGGGAGGGCAGATGCAAGACCGTATCCCCAAAGGGGAAGCCTTTAGTTTAAACAGAAGCCGGAGTCTGATACAGTCTTGGAAACAGGATCGCCTCCCCAGCCCTTCCAAATAACACCAGTGGCTCCCCAAGGACTAAACGACCTGTTATGTTGAATCTGTGGCATGCAATTCATCCTCACCATTTTGGTTTGCGGGGAGCTGATCTGGGTTTGGGTCACCATGTGCGGGGGGGGGGGGGGGGGCGGGCTGCCTCCATTGCAGCAAAATTCACTGCACAGAAATGCCTCCCCAACTCTAAACCTTCTTGCCCGACCCCAACAACAGACACAAACTGAATACTGATCCCAGTGCCTCAATTATGAGGTGAAAAAAGCACAGAAGAAAACCCCAGTGAAATCCAGCAATCCCAAAAGGAATGTTGCTAGATCAGATCAGTAAACTCTCATCCCGATCCTCTAGAAATCTTATGCAGCTGTCTGATCAAGCAGGGGCCATCTCTGTCCTTGCAAACAATTCTGCATGCCTCATAAGGACTAGAAACTTAATTTTTAAAAACAAACATGGAAGCAAAGACTTTTCAGGGAGTTGAATTCTGCACACAAGCTACACTCCTGGCTGTGATCCCATAACAGAGATATCCCTAGTTGCCTGCTTATTATCTAGAGAGTTACCCCAGACTCAACACCCCCTTTGGAAACTGGAGTGTAGGAAGCTTAAAAAGTGATGACCGGAGACAAGTCTGCTTCTGGCTGAAGGTAAGTCTCCAAGTCCTGTGAGGGAATTATTTGCTTTTATTATGCAAAAAAGATGGAGCAGAGGAGACCAAATCCCTGGGGAATTTTTATGGCCCACCTGTTCAAACAAGCCAGGCAAACCCCTCCCTGCTCTCTGGGAAAATTCTTTCCCTACCCCAAACACTGCAGTACAGCTGAAAACCTTTCTCCCCACACTCCTGGGCGCCTGGCTTTGCTGAAACAACTTTTCCCACCGTTGCTAAAGATCAGCCACCACAGCCCCTCTCAATGGAAGCCAAGCCCTGCCTTTCCCAGCATGCCCCAACCAGCTGGCTGGGGCATGCTGGGAAAGGCAGGGCTTGTTTTATTTAAGCATGCATCAGATGGTTCCGCAAGTGCAAACGCTTCACTCCGCCACTTTTGTTCTCCCTGTCTTTCCACCCCGCCTGTGCGACATCCGTCTATTTTCTACCACGTACAAAGCCGCCCATTCTTCCTCTGCCCGTAAACGAAGAGCTTTTTCCTCTGGAGGAACATTCCAGCCCTCGCTCTGCCTGCAAGAAAAGGGACCGGGGAACCCGAACTTCGGGAGGGCGAGCAGACCAGCAAACCCCGGGGAACCCCGACCGTCTCCCCCAGCGAGCGAGGCCTCTGGCGCAATGGGGTCGGTGCGCTTTTGAGCACAAGGGCGCATGAGGCTGATGCGGCTGCCACTTTCTTTTGCACAGGAGCCAAAGGAGGCGAGCACATGAGCGGGGACCCCTCTGAGCTGGAGTGGGCCATCCAGACGCTGGTGAAAAACTACGACAAGTACGCCGGCAAAGGCTGCTGCTGCAGGAGACGGCGGGGGATTAGCAAGAAAGATTTCCGCAAGATGCTGAGCCACGAACTCAATCACATGCTGACGGTGAGGCAAGGAGTGGGGGACGGCGGGGCGTGCTGGGCGCCCCCATATCCGGGATAAAACCGTGGGTCTTGTCTACGCCGGGTACAGAACTCGGGGTCCTCTTGACACTGCCAAGCCCTAACTTCAGTCAGCTTTGGGGTCAGTGGTTAAGGATGATGGGAAGTGGAGTGGGACCATCTCCAGAGGACCGCTAGCTCGGTACTTCGGTCTACCCTGACAAAGGTTCTGGAAGAGTCTAGAAAGGCGTCTTTCCCCCACTTTACCAGGAGGAAAGAGATTGGGGACTTGTGTACGTCAAGCACTCTGTGCAGATGGAAGTCAAAGGCAAGGCAAACCATCTGGCTTTAGAAACCACAGTAAGAATCCACCTCCTTTCCATTTTGTCTGAACAACAACCCTGCGAGGTAGGGTAGGGCGAGAGTCAGTGACTGGCCCTGAGCCTCCCAGCAAGCTTCATGGCCGCGTGGGGGCTAGAATCTGGATCTCCTGAGTCCTACTCTAACCACTAGGCTACACCGGAGAATTACTGCACACTTCAGCTAGGAGGCAAAATAACACGCAGACCCACTGCATGTTAAAAACTAAAAAACTGCATCTCTCACTTTTGCACGCAAGCGTCTATCACACATAAAGGCACTTTGGGGGTGAAAAGAAGAGGGAGCGTTATTTATTGTACTTATTTATTTAGAGCGTTTGTAGATTGTCCCATTACCGAAGGCTTGGGGCGGTTTAACAATATTTCAATATTGTTAAATATAACAATATTTCAATATTGTTAAATATAACAATATTCCTTTTGTGTAAGCCGTCCTGAGGCTTTTGCGACAGGACAGCATATAAATATCTTAAATAAATAAATAAAATGAATAAATAAACTCAAGGGAAGAAGCACAGAAAAAGAGGTGGACTTTCAGTTGGAAGGCTTCCGATCTGACTTTTGGTTCCAGACTCACCCACCTGCTTTTCCCACCCGCAGGACACCAAAAACAAACACGCTGCTGACAAACTGATCTGTGATCTAGACGAGAATCGAGACGGCCAGATCAGTTTCGATGAATACTGGAACCTGATTGGGGGCATCGCCAGTCCCATCTCATGCCTGATCCGGCAGCAGGAGGAAAGCGTGAAGTTCACCAAGTAGATTGTGCCCGGCACACGTAGCGACGACAATCAAGGCCACGGTGCTCCACAGCCCCCTTTCCCCTTGCCATCATGCCGACCTGGACCATGCCCGACATATGCCATCAGCATATCAATGCAAAACTGGAATTCACTGCAAAAGCCAACGTTTCCCTTTCAGCAGCTGCACTTGGTCATGTGCCATAGAGTGCAGCAACTGCCTGAAAAGCCTCATAATAAAGTCTGGAGTTGGATCAAAGCCCCGTAAAGGTCTCTCCCTCTGTTGGTAACCTTTCTTGAACAAGCTTCTAGCCCTCATTGAGTCAAGGAGGCAAAGAAAGCCTTTCTGGATCAGAACAATGGTTCTTGTAGTTGTCACCCGCTGTTCTATTCTTAAAATATCCCTCAAGTAAAAAATATTGCTCTTTGTTTGTAATATCCGGCCAGCAAAGAGAGCCTGCTTCACCTGTCTCAAACTTGGGCAGTGGTAGCTGGATCGGGCAGGTGCCGGCCCAGCCGTGTCTGGAGATGCCAGGGGTCCGAGCAGGGAGAGCTTCATGGCACGGTGAGTGACAGAACCAGACAACAATGGCTCCCAATCCTGTACTTCACCTGTGCATGGAGAATTCGGTGCGGTGCCATGCTGTGGGGAAGGGAAGAGGAAAGGGTGGGTGGGTTATC
Organism: Varanus komodoensis; assembly: GCF_004798865.1. Lineage (NCBI taxonomy): Eukaryota > Metazoa > Chordata > Lepidosauria > Squamata > Varanidae > Varanus > Varanus komodoensis. The sequence continues at coordinate 5,467,440 of NW_025336157.1, read as the reverse complement.
TGTTTATTTATCTATTTATTGATTGCATTTGTAGGCCAGTCCATAGCCCTTTGGCTCCCTGGCTGGCTCACATCACAAACCTAACACGGCATCAGGGTGCAGAAAGAGGCATTCTGCAAAGAGGCCAAACGCGGCCCCAGGGTGAAACACAGAAACAGAGCGAGTCAGAAGGGGCCTCCCAGGGCCATCTAGTCTGACCCCCGGCCCCAGCCGGCTCCACTCACGACACGCCCACCATGTGCACGTCCAGCCTATCTTTGAACACATCTTTGAGTGGAGGGCCGGCATGGCGTGAAAAAGAGAAGCGCTTGAGTGAAACCTGAGAACAGGATATGGGACGACACCAGAAACGCGATTCAGGTCCCATCGTGTTACAATCCACTTATATCAAGGTAATTATGAGCAGGTGAAGGTGAAGATAAAAGTGGTGGTTCATGATAGATAAATTTCATCTCCCACATTCATGTCGCCTCAGTGCGGAGAAGCACGAAGAAAATGATTCTGCCTGCAGAATCACGACCCACACAAGAGACAGGGCTGCAAAGAACAGACCCTCAAAAAAGTCGAACTTACCTATTTATTTATTTTTGTATTAGATTTCTATCCTGCCCTATGGCGCCTGCTTTGACATGTAGACTCATGGACTGGGTTGAGACAAGCTCACAATCCATACTCAATGAGCTTGCTCAATAAGCTAGAACTGTGTGTTGTCAGAATGTGGGTGGTTGTGTTGTCTGTTGTAGGGGCGATTTTACAGACGAGACCAGAGACCGATTGGAATTATCGAGAGATTTATTTACCTGCCGGCAGCGACCACGCACTCGTTAGAGTGCGGTGTTGAGCAGATCGAAGGCAGGATTTTTATACTCTTTTACACGGACGGCTATGCAGGTGCTTGAACAACAGCGAACAATAGGGGAAATCCACTGAGCTACACTCACACACAATTTTTTTATGCTAAAGCAAGCAAGCAGGAGTACAGGGTGTGACGTTATGCTGGAGTGTAGCCACAAAGGCTGCTTTGTGGTCAGCCTTGCCTTGTTGCGGTTTTTGTTCTTACGCGAACAAGACACTCTGATCATGCTCCTTACCTGTGACGAGCCATGCCCTAGCTGCATGTTCGATGAAGAGGGGGGTTACAACATTGTCTGGACACAGCTGCCCTAACACGCCACGGTTTGTCTCAGCTGGGTTGAGACAACACTAGAACCCAGAATTCAATGGCAGCCCATAGTGGACTCACAGTCAACCTCCAGCGGTGGGTTGTCCGAACGCAGCCACTGCTGCCGCTTTCAAGGGGATGTGCAGAAATGCAGTTTGCAGGCAAAAATAACACCGAAAGCCTTCTGCAACGGGATCCATGTTGATCCTGGAGAGGCAACATGGTGTTGGAGAGCCAGTGTGGTGCGAAGATCCGTGCGGGACTGAAGACCTGGGGGATCCCGGTTTGAGTCCCCCTCTTGGCTATATGAAGCTGGCGGGGCGACTTTGGGCCAGTCGCTTGCCTACCTCACAGGGCTATCAGGAAGAAAAAATGGAGTGCAGGACCCTGCATGCTGCCTTCAGTTTTGGGCAGGAGGAGGAGCCGATCGGTGGCTGCCAGCCTCGCCGCCAGGTGCCACCTCTGTTCTCAGAGCCAGGTGCTGCCGGGCGGGCAAAGATCTCGCTCCCATCCTGCTGCAGCATCCCGTGGGCAGCTGGTTCGTGGCCAGAGCGCCGGACTAGATGGAACTGGGCCCTGATCCAGCAGAGCTTTTCTTATGCTCTTATCTAAAAAAAGCGCATTTATAAATCTAATATAATAATGGACGTATTCGATAGCCATCTTTCGGAGAAAGAGAGAGACCGCATATGCATGGAAGGAAGATTAACGAGGGAGCAATCTAAAAATGTGTTCAGCACTCAGCTTTCTGACTTCAGCTGCAGGGTTCATCAGACACCAGGAGGGAGCGAGTCTCGGTGTCCTTGGCACTAAAACACCAGGCTGCTCCGATGCTTAGTTGCGATGGCGGCGCCCTGGCGGCACAGGGGCAGCGGCCGGGCTCCGGCACTGAGCGAGAGCGGCCGCCAGGGGGCAGCACGAGGCAGCGGCTGCAGCGAGGCGCCCGGCGGGCACACGCCCTTCCCGAAATGGCTCCTGCAGGCGCAGCCTCGCAAAATGAGCGCCGGCGGGGCCCGGGCGGCGCCTCCCTCCCGCCCAGTGGCCGGCCGGCCCCCCAACCTTCCTGCAGGCGGGACTGCACCCCGGGACGAAGCGGCGCGGAAGCGCTCTGCACATGCGCGCGTTCCTTCGCGTCCCCGTGCAAGGAGCCCGCCCCCCCCCCCGCGCGCTGGGAGCGGCGCGGTGAGTCACCCGCGGGACATCCTGCCCTTCCCGCCCGGTGAGTCACCGGCTGCAAGGCTCTCCGCCCCCGCGGAAGCCAGGGGCACGGCGAGCGCCCCGTGCACGGGGAGTGCCCCTTGCACAGCGAGTGCCCCTTGCACGGGGAGCGCCCCTCTGCGGGGCCAGCGCCCTGGGGTTGCAGCCCAGAAGTTGCCCCGGCTCCTTGGGCTCGTTGCTTGCTTGCCCCTTCTTTCTGTCTATCCATGCATGTATTTATAGGCCGCTTATAACTGCCCAGGCCTTCCTAGGCAGCTTACAATTCACAAAACATACTAACGAGATAAAACACGTTGTTGTTGTTAGCAAAGTCGTGCCCGACCCATCGTGACCCCATGGACAACACTCCTCCAGGCCTTCCTGTCTGTTGGACTTGACCCAACTGGCTTGGGAAAAAAATAACACATACAATGCAGTAGACATGTTTGGGGGCACATTCATATGATAGCGTTACCAAGAATGCCCCCTTTCACTCCACTTAGGCTAAACCAAGGAAGACCACTTGGCCAGAGAGCCGCAGTCATGTTGTATATCCTGTCCAGCAGGGAGGAGGGGGGAACGGAGAGTTGTGAACCCTGTGTGAACTCCTGTGACAGACCAACTGGATGTCCAAGAGGGCAAGTGGGGAGAACCCTTGGTGCCTGGGACCGGTTGGGGTCTCAATAAAAATAGCCAAATGGAAGGGTTATCAGTTACTTCATGCATACAGAGTGTTACTTTATCAAATAGACAAGTTTCATCAAAGGGGTAATAACTTAAAAGGATAGACCAGCTGCAGAGCATCTCCACTGTTATCAAAACATAGACAAACTGCAAGGCCGCGCCACTTTTTTGTATCAGAGCTACAAATCGTCTCGCTTCTGTAAATCATGCTAGCTTGCTTTATGCTGCCAAGTAACGATTTTCCTTTTTTTTTGTGTAACAAGGTATAAATACTCCGTGGTCCCTCTAAAACGCACGGCACTCATCCCATCCTTGTGAGAGAGTGTCGTCCCTATAGGAAATAAACCTTCTCTTGAAAATACCAACTGGTCTCTAATCTCATCTGTAAAACCGTGGGACATAACACTGTCCTCCATCATCCCCCGGAGTCCACCTAAGCTCACACCAACTGCCCCAGTGACCCCATCCAGCCACCTCATCCTCTGCCATCCCCTTCTTCCTTTGCCCTCAATCCTTCCCAGCATCAGGCTCTTCTCCAGGGAGTCCTTCCTTCTCATGAGGTGGCCAAAGTATTTGAGTTTCATCTTCAGTATCTGGCCTTCTAAAGAGCAGTCAGGGTTGATCTCTAGGACTGACCGGTTTGATCGCCTAGCAGTCCAAGGACCACAGGAGTCTCCTCCAGCACCACAATTCAAAGGCCTCAATCCTTTGGCGCTCAGCCTTCCTTATGGTCCAGCTTTCACAGCCATACATCGCAACTGGGAAAACCATAGCCTTGACTATACGCACTTTTGTTGGCAGGGTGATAAAAGCAATTAAAACACAACAAACTTTGTTGTGGCCTTCATGGCCCTTTCCAGCTCTTCAATTCTATGATTCGCTCACATGCCAAAATTGGAATCCATCCTGATATTTGTCCATGCACAAGTTCTGTTCGCTTGTGTTTATTCAAGTCATTTTATAAGCACATTTTGAAAACCCACAAACATGTTTCCTCCAGGCTCTCGAAAGATCTTCGGATATTAAGTTGGGTGGAAACATACCAAGACAGAGAAACTGGGCATTGCTATTCCACAAAAAGCACTTCTAAGCAAGAACGGTTTGTTCCCGCTCTGGAATGGATAAGAGAGGGACCGGCTTGGTGCCCTCACCCCGGCCACACACCAAACACCCCGTGACCCCTTTGGGGACCGATGCACACAGTCGGGAATGTGAGAAAATATTCCGGGCACCAGCACAAAAGGGCATGATAGATCCGGCTCATCAAGAAATCTGTTCGGAGTTTCTGAACCCAAAAAGGATTTTTTTTGTCCTCCGGCCAAGCTGGTGCCAGCGCTGCTTCCTAGCTGGCTGCCAGGCCAGAAGCAATATTTATATTGCGATTTATATCCTGCCTTTTTCCTACAAAGGGCTCAAGGCAGCTTACATCATTCTCCTCCTCCATCTTATCCCCACAACAACAACCCTGTGAGGTAGGCTGGGCTGAGAGGCTGTGACTGGCCCAAAGCCACCCAGTTGGCTCCATGGCTGAACGGGGACTGGAACCCAGATCGTCTGATTCCCAGTCCCAGGCTCTGAACCACGACGCCACACAGGCTCTCATATGATAATCCGATGATGCGCACAGTTGCTGGATGCCGAAACCATGTGTCACCTCTCGGGGGTGAGCAATTGCTCAATCTGAGCCGACACAGCCGGCAAAATCAGGCTGGAGGTCAGACCATGAGGGAGGCAGCGTCGAAGGGTGTGTGACTTGCCAAACAGGCGTAACCTTTGAGCCAAGGGCTTGGCCCTCTTTTCATTTGCCTGGTGAAGCTTCTCACACACCCACATTTCCCCAAGAGAGCCATGCACCTGTTGAATGTTCCCCCTGCCCTGCACAGGCACTCAGCATTATTATTATAACATTATGACGGTGCATTTAACCCTTTTTTCCTCTTGTGAGGGTCCCGAGGCAGCTTGCTTGGCTCCATTTTATCCTCAACACAACAACCCTGTGAGGTAGGACAGACTGAAATCTGTGACTGGCTCGGTGAGCTTCGTGGCTAAATGGGGACTTGAACCCAGAATTCCCGGCTTCCTTGTCCAGCACTCAAAACATCACCGCGCAGAGAAATGCAGTACAAACAGGGCCCGTTTTTGTCATTCATTCATATTGTGATTTATATCCTGCCTTTTCCCTACAAAGGGCTCAAGGCAGCTTATATCATTCTCCTCCTCTATCTTATCCCCACAACAACAACAACCCTGTGAGGTAGGCTGGGCTGAGAGGCTGTGACTGGCCCAAAGCCACCCAGTTGGCTCCATGGCTGAGTGGGGACTCGAACCCAGATCGCCTGAGTCCCAGTCCCCTGCTCTTAACCACTACACCACACTGGCTCTCTTTGTCCTTCCCAGTTTAATATCTTTCCCCCTCTAATCAGGGTAAGCAAAGGGGTTTTGTAGCATGGGTTTCTACCCAATCCAGAATGTAAAAGCCATTGGAAAACAGAAGAGAGAGTCAGGCACTTCACAGTACAAGTAATACAAACAACCGTTTAAAGCCCCTAAAAGCCAAAAGCAGGAATGAGTTTTAAAACAACGGTCCTGCAGCATCCAGAGCTGCAACAAGCTGGTGCAGAGTCCGGAAGCTGACACACTTCTGAGAATTTGTGGTTAAGGCATCAGCTAGCCAGACGGGCAACTTTCTGAGCCATTGCGAAAACCAAAAGGATTTTATACGGGAGAAAACCAAACGGATTTTATACTTTGTCCGGCATTTCCAGTTCTGTTTCCATTACCTGTGCATTCCGCACGGCCTCATGGGGACCCCTGTCCTTAGATCTATTCCTTGATCCAGCTTTGATTGTGCTGCCTGTTTGGGTGAAAGGGTGGATGGAAAAATGTGTACATGCAAAATGAGGATTAGATGCATCAGTAGCTAGTGAGAATTCAACCAGGAAGAAGAGATTACTCTAAATCCACGCATTAGCAAGCCAGATTTGCCATCTGGGCTATATGAGTGGCTGAATGGAACCTCCATATTCAAGGGCAGTCTGCGTCATAATATCTGCATGCTGCATTAGTCTTCTTGCGCATGATTCTTGCATGAATGAGCCCACAGGCAACCTTGCCTAAGTGACTGTGCATCAGCTGCTTCAGGACACATGTTGGCTGAAATGTGGAATAGATTTTAAATAAGTAAATGCACTCTGTGCATGCTCAGAGGCCCACGATGCCCGATTGATTTTACTGATACAGCCTGGTTGATTGATTAGGCAGTTCACTGAGGCTGCGACTACTTCTGGCTACTATGACACCTCGTTTTTAACACTTGTAGGGCCATTACAATGCCTTCCATGTGCAAAGCAGCTGTTGCTTCTTGTCTTCGGCCCACGACAGAGTGACAATTTTGCGCAGCTCATTTTGACTCACAATGGACTAACAGTTGCAAACTTTGCAAAATATTGGGATCACAAAAGAAACTGAGTTGTTTTTTTTAAGGGAGAGAAAGCAAAACAGATCCCTCATCTTTCATTTTGTTATGGTTGTCATGTTATCGGCAATATTTTCTTTCTGTTGCAACCCTTCTCTGAGAAGACAAGGTCCCAGTGTTTCATATCCGTTTGCTTCATGGCAGCACAGATAAAGTGGAGGAAAAGGGCTGATAACAGGTTGAGATAGGCAGGGAAATGAAAGGAAAGCGGCTGCTGAGCTGAATGGTGATCCAGTTTTTTTTAAAGGAGTCAAAACGATACTCTCCTTGAAGAACTCCTTGAAGAAAGGGCTCCATCAGACCAGTCCTACCAGTTCCCAAACACCTGGAGGCCCAGGTAGATGGTGGGGAGGGGTTCCCAAACACCTGGAGGCCCAGGTAGATGGTGGGGAGGGGGCTGGTTTCAAGCCAACCCCAGAAGACCTGAAGCAGGTGAAGGGACTTTTCTGGGGGCGAGCGATGTGGCAAGCACTGAGATTCACAGAATGGTTCGAAAGATTGCGAGGAGGACATGTGGCAAGCACTGAGATTCACAGAATGGTTCGAAAGATTGCGAGGAGGACGAAGAGCAGAGCAAAAAGAAGGAAGGAAGCCGTTTCTGTCGAGAACAGGCTTTTGAAAAAATACTATTAATCACTGCTGCACTTCCAGAACTTTGCTGCGGAGAGTTAAAGAACAAAACACGGTTTAAAAAACGGACACTACAGAAAATGAGATGAGATGAAATGAGATGTGTCGTTTTACTACATTTGCAAAGCTTCCACCCTTGCTGCAAGGCTGGCCCCAGGCCAGGCAAGGTGTGGCAGCGTTTCCGTCTTGACTCGGCATCACCGGCGGTTTAAATAAAGGCATAATTCTCATGAAGGAGGCAAACATGTATTTGGAGCCACTTAAGGTCGCAACTGGGGGCCACCCTCTAAGAATAGTCCTCCAGTTTGTATGAAAATAAATTCCTTAGGCAGTGAAAACTTAACCTTCTACACTACAGGCCTTCCCCCACCAGGCAGAAGCATAGAACCAATGTGGTACAGTCCTGACGGAAGTCTACCACCACATTGAAAACCAGCTTTGGACTGCTGCACGTTAGACCTGGAACTAAACCCAGGGCTGGGCTTCCTTTGTGGGCTCCAGCCATGCTTGGGGAAGGCAAAGAGGCGGGATGATCCTGACCAAGAGGGATGCCCATTCAAGAAAGAGGCTTACTGAGGGCAGCTTGCCAGGGACTCCCTCCAAAACGCTGAAGAGCCTGCTGCTGCTGCACACCCCCTCCAATAACGGGTTTCCTCATTTTGGAATCAATAAACTTCCCCCATCTGGGAGTGCTGCAGAGCTTCTCAGGGGAAAGCAATTCATTGCAATGCCACACCTCCTTATCAAACACACTCATTTTAATTCTCTTCCCCGAATGTAAACAGACGGTTGCAATGGGGACAAATATCCCCACCACACACACATGTACGCACACACAAGCAAGCATGACATAATTGCCAATGAGCCGAAAAGGCATGGAAATCTACCAAAACCCTCCGCTGTCGCACCCTGGGAACACAGCCGTACGGAACTTCCTCATCCAAACACGAACGCTGAGCTGGAAGTCTTACTGCTCTTTAAACTGGGCTGACTGCTTCAAAGAGAGGACACCTTCAGAGAAGATGTCCTCTGCAAAATTGGACACCCGGCCTCCTAGATCTAGCATAGCCCTTTGCACACGGAAGAGGGACGTGCGAATCAGCAAAGGCTGAGCTTTCCAAAGTTCTCCAAACTCCATCTCAAATTCATTCTGCCTAGACACCAATTCAGATCACAAACTTGGGTTTTTCCTCCTTGTGTTTTGTCAAGAGTCTCTTTCCTCTGTGTGCGTCTTTGAGCCACAAGCAGGACATGAATACAACCACACCCTCATGCCCCTGCCTCGGAGAATGAAAGTCACACGTGGCCATCAAGACTAAAGCGCCTTCTCTTCCATGAAGTTGTCCGGTTATCCAACTTGGTGGCCATCACGGCCACTTGTGGTCACAAGCGCCATCGCTTAACTCTGCACTGGGTGAAAGTCTTTCTCTGTGGTGGCGCCCAACCTATGGAATTCACTCCCCAAAGAGGTCCGCCTGGCACCGTCGTTACTGGTTTTTCGGCGCCAGGTAAAGACCTTTTTATTTAAACATCATTTTAATTGTTAAAATATACGATCTGGCCAGGGCAACTTCTTCTTCCTTCTCTTTTCTCCTCCTATATTCTTTATTTACTTATTTTATACTGTTAATTTTAATTGTATATTATTATGTTTGTATCTCAGTGTATTTTTTGTATTTTTGTATTTAGTAGTAATTTATTATGTTCTATCGTATTTCAATGTATTTTATTGTGTTGTAAGCCGCCCCGAGGCTTCGGCAAGGGACGGCATAGAAATGTTGTTTAATAATAATAATAATAATAATAATAATAAAGTCTCCCCTTTGTGGGTTGACTCCACTGGATTCTAGAACTAGGAAAGAAGCGAAACGCTCTCCATGTGGTATTGCTCATTTTGCATTTCTCTCTCATTTCCTCATGAAAGCAAGGAGGAGCGGGAGAGGAGAAAGCTGTCCTCAGGAGGCAGAGGGGTTGAAAGGGTGAGGAGAAACCAGGTTGCATGCATTGTGTAGCATCTCCTTTCACATGTCAAGTCTCATCTCAGGGCAGTAGATTCCGCTGAGACCAGAAGTTCGTCTCCTGTCAGAACGCACAGCCGACAGCCCATGGGAGCAGCCTAATGCAGTTACGCACTCCGCTGGGCAAGAATGAGGTGTGCATGGAGACCTGGCAGGGTTTGGGCAGGCCCTCTCGTTTGCCAGAAGTGTAGAAGCCATGAACCAGCAGCAGCTGGCAGGGTGAAGGGCCACCAAAGTGGCCCTTTGCGACCGGCTGGTACAAAACCCACCACGGTAGGTGCGACCTCAGGTGGCTGAGCTTGGAAAAGGTCTAACAGCCCTTCTGAGTCCTGTGCCAGCCATGTTGGTCCTCTGCATCGGCTGCAAAATTGGTGCAGCTTTTCTTTTTTTTTCTTTCCTTACCTCCCTTTAATTAGCAATATTTTTTGACGCTCGGGGGCTCTTTGCTCAGCAGATTCAAAAGGCCCATGAAGTACAAATCCTGCCAGGTTTTCCACTCCTCAGAGCAGCAAGATTCTTGGGGCAATGCGAACATTTTGCTGTTGCGTGATACATGTCCAGCTTGCGGTTGGTCCAAGCAGTTCTGCTTGTACGATCTCGTCCAGAGGTCCCCAGTGAGGGGGCCACAGGTGGGGCCAGCAAACCAGCAATATCGGCTTGTGTTAGCTTAAGGCTCTTCCTGAAAAAAGCTCAGGCTTAGGAAAAAATGTCAAGGTGGAGAGCATGTGAAAAAGCAGGGATAGGCGATCGGGAGGCAGGTACCATGGCCTTCTGGGAAGGAGGGACTGGTCCCCCAGGCCGGAAGCTTCCTCTCCTCTCCTGCCCAGGCCACCTTCTCCTCCCACCTTGCTCCGGACAGACAGGTGCAGCTTCGCTCCGAGTTCCTTGCCTGCGCCTTCAGGCTGGTCCGTTCAGCATGGCGGCCCCCCTGGGGAAAGCTCAGGCCACCGCTGTGCCTGCCTTCCACAGGCATTCTGGGAAGGAAGGCAGTGGGTTCAGGTCGGCCAGTCTGAGCTGGGGCACATTCTGATGACCGAGCTGCCCACGTTCCCGAGCGGGAGGGCGACTGGCTGGGCTGAAAACCCACATCATGTTCTATGAATCTGTGGTCACAAAAATCACGGTTTGGGAAAAGCATCGGCGGCTCAGCCCATGCCAAAGGGCCAGTTCACTCATTCAGGATGCACTTCATGTCCCGAGCTAACCTACTAGCTTCATATCCCGAAAGTGCAAAGTTAATCCTTGGCTGGGCTGGGACAACCCCATAACTGGCACCCAGGTCTGAGTGCGGGTTGTTGCTGGAACATGCGTTGCCCAGATCCATCTGGTCTAGCAAACCAGGGTTTGTTACCCTTTCTGTTGCTACCCATACTGAAGATATGTTTGACCGAATCCAGACCCTCAGGAATATGCTGGGCTTCTTTGGGATGCTTTTAAATATCCTTATCGTGCACGATTTCAGTATCTTGCTCCCTTGAGTGGATCTTGCGTGTTAGAGAAAACATCCAGCATGCGGTGGAGTCATACTGTGGTTTGGTTTAATTGCTGTTGCTGAATTTTGCACAGAATGCAAACAACTGTCAGCGGCATTTGCTTCAGCAACGTTTGCTTCATTTTAGCCGCTTCCTGGCTGTTCTATCACTCCTTGTGTCTGGCCCTCCAGGCTTAACAAAAGGGGACTGTAGTTCGGAGAAGAAAAAACAAACTTCGAAGCAGCTGCCCAGCTTAGAAGGAAAGGCCAGGTTAGGCTGAGAAGGAAACGGGACTGAGGAACGGAGCAAAACCAAAATTTGCTGGAAAAGTGGGACTTGGAAGAGAAGCTACTGGATAGCAGACAGCATAAGCAAAGCAAAGAGGAGCACAAAGAAATTCGCTTAATCGACAACCACTTCCGAATACCCACTGCCAAGCCTGAAAGGGGATTTTGTGTATTCATCTAAGCTATTTCCACCAAACTCTTCAGTCAAAAAGGCTCCCAGATTTGCTAACCCAACAGCAAGGAAAACGGAATGTGCGAATTGGCAGGATCTCAGAGGTCATCTAGTCCACCCCCTTCCTGCCCGCTGTTCCAGGAAATCAGCGCATCCTTGCTGGGAGGCCACCCAAATGCCTAAAAACCTCCAACAAACAAGATTCATTCCAGCGAAGAAAGACTCATCCTTTTTGGACGTTTGCCCTAGTGTTTAGTCAAATTTCCCTTTCTTGATAATTGAGTTTGTTGGCTGGGGGTCTAACCATCTGGAAAAACAGAAGCAAATTGTGACAGCTGCTCAGTGACTGGGAGCTGGCTACCCTATTGCCTCTTAATCATGGGTCCCAATTTGGAAGCTTGCAAATCCCAAAGAGATCACACACACACAAATAAAGGGATGAGGAGAGCAGAGGGAAAGCACAAGCACCCTTCTTAAAAGTTTCCGATCTCTTAAAGTGTTTTCCTTTTCTGACGCTCCTAGAAACAAATGGACACAGCAGAACTCCAGAAAGTCCTGGGAGCTCTGGACTCAATAAGGATAATGAAGCGGATTTCCAGGCGTTTTCCTGCTTCCTGCCACGTATGTCAATAGGACTTGATGAGTTTTTCGCAGCTGTCCCAGATTTCCAGTCCCCAAGAAATAAGCCCCAATAGCGGAAGGCTTGCAGGGATGAGTGTTCTAATTGCAATTAAAAAAATATTTTTAACCAATGCCTTGGCCTCTCCGTGTCTGTTCTTGGGTCCATCATCCAGAGGTCACCGTACAATGGCTGGACACATTTTAAAAGAGAGCGTCACAGGGCTCTCGCCACAGTGCAAATTGAGTGATGAGGTTGGGAACAGCAACAGAGGCTGTGGCAGAAAGGTCTTTATAGGTACCTCAGTGGGAGAACTGCACAGAATGACAATTTCTGACCACGAAGGGAGCAGGCGTGACTAGACCCTCTGCTCTTCCACCCAGGAGAACACCAGGACACCTCACCTGCACCTGCTGGTCAAGGTATCAACCTCCCCTTTGCTCTCTCTCCCTCACACACACACAGATTCCCCCCTAAAAATGGTGAGGATCTTGGGGATGTAAATGCTGTGCCATCACCTGGATCCTCTTGTGGAATATTGCTCATCCTCAAATGTGGCATTTAGATCACACACTGGACTGTGCAAAGCACTATGCTCACGGCCTCTCGGAATCTTTACAACAACCCTGCAAGGTAGGCAATGAGACATTTATCATTGCAGGAAAGGGGGAACCGAGGACGACAAGGCAGAAGACTGTTTAAGGCGTCACAGAAAATGCATGTTAATCTGGAGTCCGTGTCTTAGACACTGCACAAGACTAGAAACACAGAAACAGAGTGAGTCAGAAGGGGCTTCCGGGGCCATCTAGTCTGACCCCTGGCTCCAGTCAGCTTTGCTGATGACATGCCCACCATGTGCCTGTCTAGCCTATCCTTGAACACCCTCACCGATGGGGCCTCAACCTCCTCCAGTGGAAGCCCAGTCCACACCCTCGGGGTCCTAACCATCAGGAGGTACTTCCTGGCTTCTAAACTGAACCTTGGTTCCCTGAGCTTTGCTCTGTTGGAGCACATCCTGCCCTCCTCTGCTCACGAGCAGGGAGCCCCCCCCCCCCCCCAAATTGGCTCACCATGATATAAAATAAGTGATACCCCTTTAAGGTCTCAATACCAGTTTGAAATACCTAAATACAGCTCAGGCTCAGAAGAGTCCAGAAGACTCTGTCTGCAGGCCAAGAATGCCCAACTTGCAAGCTGGAGAATATTCTGGGAGAGAGACGAGGACGAGTCTTCAGCTGCATGCCGCTCATACGTATGGGAAGCAGGGACTGGGCATGTTGAGACACCGAAGCCCAGTGGCTCCCATGCTCAGGAGATGCAATGGGCCACATCAAAGAAAACGAACCGAGATGAAAAAGAAAGCGGTGGCGGAATCCAAATTGATATGCTTAGGTTGCTCCCCACACCTGCCGGGCAGGTCTCAGCTCGACCGACCGTGCAGAGCCTTGTCTACAGTCCGGTGTAGAATTATTCATGTTGGAAGGCGGTTACTCATATTCCTCCAAGAAGGGAGTTTGGTTACTGGGTGTCGCAGGAATGTTGCTCAAAACCAGGAGGCCGTTGGAAAGCGGGCAATCCTGTTTTGATAGCGTCAGACTTTGGCGCGCCTGGGAGAGAACCGTTGGGGTATTCCTATCTGCATTTCTTATTCAGGATATTGTCCCAGCTGAGGCTGGGGAATTAAGAGTTCATTTTCTGCGGGTTGATGGTATGGGAATATGTTGTAACGGGAAGAAAATTCACCTTCCACAGACTGCTGGCAGTCATGAAATTAACTAAGGGTGCCATGCTCTGCTTTTTTAGAATCCTACAATCCCTACACTTTTTCTTAGAATTCCTTGGGACAGGTGCCTCTGCTTCCCTTTACTTCTGTTTCACAAAGGAGACCTCAGAACCAATTTTCATGTCAGAGATAGAATTGCACCACCGAAGGACTGCGGGTCATAGGCAGAAGTAAAGCAAAGGGGAGTAGAAAAACTCAGTGTTCTAATGAAAAGTGTGGCGTTCAGTGATGGGGGCTGGAGGGGGGGTTCATTTTAAGGCAGTGAGACAAGCCCTGGTCACCAGCTGAATTCTTGGAGCAGCCAGTTAAAGGATTTCCAGAGTTGCAGGATCTGGAAATGGCCGCCAAATCTTGGTAGAGGTGGAAGAGAGTTCAAGCAGAGCAGCCCTTCCGAAAAGCTCTGGACTGCAATGCCGAGCATTCCCAGCCTTGGGTTAGACACCCTTCGCCAGATCCATCCCGATCCCAGCATGAGACAACGCCACTGGGGCATGTTCACACATGCCTGGCTTCCAAGCAGACAGGTTGGTGAGAAGACGCCTATGAGAGAATTTGGGAAGCTTATTTCACAAGCCTTGCAGGGAAGGAGGGCGGGGGGAATTAAGTCCCTTGTTGAGATCCCCGATTCGAATGCGTCACGGGGACACCGTCTGTGCCCAGCAGAGTCTCCCTGACACAAGAAGGGACTAAGGGCAGCCGTTCCTTCCCTTCCTGGGACTCCACTGGGAGACAAACTTGTTCTGGGCGAGGCTCAAACTTGGGACTAGCTGGGAGAGAAGGGAGAGCCCAGATCCAGCACAGACTTGGGCAGGAGGAGGCAGATTCACAGAGGCAAGTTGCCAACCGACTGCGTACAAAGACAAGACACCGTGGCTGCATTTGCTCTGTATCACCCAAAGCCCCACTGACTCCTGCGGGGACCCCCTCTCTGCTTAACTGGGTGAGTGATCTTTGTCTCCGTCCCTCCAACCCCCCTTTCCTGTATCTATTTTTACTCCATCTTTAAGACGTCAGTCAATCGGGGGTTCTGGGCAGGAGACCAGAGAGTGAAGCCCAGCTTTGGATTTCTAACATCAAATGGCCATGAGCGTCACCCAGGCTGTTCTATCAAGCCACACGGTCTCTGGGGATTCATTCTTCCTCAGGGTTGCTGAACGTTTTCCAGTCCGAGAACCAGTTTCCACTCTGGAGCAGCTCCCGGGGCCTGCACGCCAGCGATGGGCACGGCCACATGCAAAATGAGGGAGGGGCAGAAAGCAAAAAAGGCGAGGCCAGGACTGCCCAAAGCTACCACAATGTTTAAATGCAGAGCTCTTAGTGTGGCCATTTATGGAAATGGACACATAGAAACAGAGCATCAGAAGGGGTCTCCCAGGCCATCTAGTCTGACCCCCAGCTGCAGCCGGCTCCACTCACGACATCCCAACCATGCATTTTTGTATGCCTTTTTGCCCAATAGACACTATTTCTGCAAGTCATTGACCAAACAGGTTTTTAAGTTTTCTCTTACGTTCACGCATGCTTTCCCCTAATACGGGCATTTGTTTTACTGTAGGACTGAGTTGCAGAATTTGGAGAATCTCAAAGGCTGAGATTTTCTTTGTACACTTAGCTCCAATGTGTGAAATAGGGTCAGTTCTCATTCAAACAGGAACCTTGCAAATTTATCCCCCAGCCCTGTCCTTCTCCAAGGAGAATGATGTGATTCCCCTCTGCCCCGAAAAAGCTTCAGTTCCCACTCAATTGTCTCCCCATCTTTTAATTAAGATTTTGAACAAGCAGAGAGGTTTGTCAGGGTGCATTTGGGTACTTCTGCTAAGGCCTTGGTTTGGGGGATGGCAGCCACATCAAGGTACTGGTAATCACCTGTAAAGCCCTGAACGGCTTGGGACCTGGATACCTAAAGGAACGCTTTCTTCCATATTTGCCCTCCCGCCCCCTGAGATCGGCGGCAGAGGCTCTTCTCCGGGAGCCCTCCATGAAGGATATTAGGAGGGGGAGCACCCAGAGGAGGGCCTTCTCTGCGGTGGCGCCCAATCTATGGAATGCGCTCCCCAGAGAGGTCCGCCTGGCGCCATTGTTATTTGTTTTTCGGCGCCAGGCCAAGGCCTTTTTATTTAAACGATATTTTAACAACTCTTAATATTACCTATAGGTTTTAATTCTGCAGCCAGGGTGTCTCCGGGTTTTTAATTGTTTTATGTCTATGTATTATGTTTATTTATTTATGTGAGCCGTCCCGAGGCTATCAGCAATGGGACAGCATATAAAAATTCTAAATAAATAAATAAATGAGTTAAAAACCGAAAACTTGTCATGGGGACAAAGGACATTTCCCTTCTGCCTCAGAGACAGAGTTCTAATTATGCTCTTTTCTGTGCTTCTGCTTTCCCCCCAGGAACCAAGATGGACGCCCCCCTTGAAGAGGCTTTAGATGTCCTAGTAGAAACCTTCCATAAATATTCCGGCAAGGAAGGCGACAAGTTTAAGCTCAACAAGACTGAGATGAGGCAGCTGCTTCTTCATGAGCTGCCCACCTTTGTTGGCGTGAGATGCTACCCTGGGACCTTTCAGTTTTGTGGGGAAATTCAGCAGATAAATATTGGCTTCAAAATCTGGCACAGGCAAATTGTGGATTCCCAGAGGTTCTGGCCAACAGCTCCCATCATCCCTCCCCATTCACTGTGCTGGCTAGGGCTGATAGAAGCTGTAGTCCAAGGACATCCAGAGGAAGACAAGTTGTCCAGATCAGGTTTCAGTGATAACAATATGGGTCAGGCTATCAGATTGGTTAGCGTGGGTCTCTGTGCATGTACAGACATATATACAGTGCAATGTATTGGTTAGAGTGTTACGAACATAAGAAGAGCCATGATGGTCCATCTCTTGAACTGGGAATTGGCAAGATTGGTTCTAGTCATTGAGAGGCAGTGCGGTGTAGTGGTTAAGAGCCTGGGACTGGGACTCAGGCGATCCGGGTTCGAGTCCCCGCTCAGCCATGGAGTCAACTGGGTGACTTTGGGCCAGTCACAGGCTCTCAGCCCAACCTACCTCACAGGGTTGTTGTTGTGGGGATAAGATGGAGGAGGAGATGCAAGCTGCCTTGAGCCCTTTGTACGAAAAAGGCAGGATATAAATAGAAAAATAAATAAAAATAAAATAGTCCTCAGTTGGCCACAAAAGTCACTGGGGGACTTTTGGCAGTCACGGACTCTTAGCATAACTACCATCACAGGGTTCCTGTGAAGATACAAGGGAAAGGAGGAGAATTATGTAAGCTGCCTTTCCTTATAGGAAATTAGTGAGATGTAAACATAATAAATACATAATTATACACAGACACACACTAATTTGTGACTTGGCTAGGCAGGGCAAAGAATGAGAAGCTCGGTTTGTCTACCCATCCTCCTGGAACAATAAATTAAGTTTGCGCTTCCCCTTTGCCCAGGAGACAAGTTTCTGCTCCCAAGGAACTTGTAACCTAAAACTCTACATGGGGAACAGGGAAAGAAATGGAGGCGGACAAGAAAAATGTGATCATTCTAAGCTCCGTTCGGCGTCCGGGTTTCACCAAACGGCTCCAGCATCGCCACCTTCTCTGCCCCGATTCCACATGAAGGGGGATGATCCAGAGTTTCCAAGTTGGCTGTTGCTCATGGACCATCTTTGCAGTGTGGATTAATGGAACCAAAATGAGGGAAACCAGCTTCCTGGGGGAAAACATTTCCCATCCTGACTCCATATCGTTGCCACACACCTCTCTTCGTTTAATGCAGCTTTCAGTGCAAATTTGGCCTTGATTCCAGCAGAAACAAGCACGCCATGAGTGGGATCATCCAAGAAAGGAGGCTGAGGCAGGAAAATCAATTGTTCGCTCCTCCTTTCTCTTTCCTATAGGGGAAAATCCACGAAGAGGGATTTGAGAACTTGATGAAGAAGCTTGACAACAACGGAGACGAGGAGCTGGACTTCCAGGAGTATGCCGTCTTCTTGGCCCTCACTGCCTCCCTGTGCAACGAATTCTTCCAGGAGTGCTCTGACGTGAGCAACCGGAAGAGGTGAGGCTGAATGCCTGCGGGGCCTCTTCGGTGGTGACGCCTGCCTGCCGGCAGCTGCAGGAGCTTTTCAGACTGTAATAAAGAGGCTTGGACCAAAAATGCTTGTGTGACTAATTCTGAGTCTGTGCAGTTACCAGTCTCTAGGCCAAAGGTCTTGTACCTCTTGCAACCCAGGGGCCAAATTCGGTTTTGGAGAAGCTTTTGGGGGCGGGGCCACATCCCAGTGGTGGGCGTGGCCTAAGGCCAAACAGGGTGGGGCTAGACTACCAACTGCTGTTTCAAGCGCACTTCTGCTTAAAGTTGGCACTACCAAGCGACGTTTTAGGAGAGGCGTGTCAATTGTTGCGAAACGAAGCACACAAAGGCCAGGAAACCCCCAAAAGTGGTGGTTCAGAAACGAGAAGGGGGTGTGGAGGGTGGGCCCCATTGCAGGGGACCGTTTGTGACCCCAGACGGGTTGGTTCTGCCCACAGACCTTAAATTTTCTGCTCTCCCATTCGAAGCAGTGTCTGCAAGTCAGATCTGTCGCTTTTTGAGTGGCGGTTGCTTTCTTGGTTTTTCTCATCTGCATCCTGTTATAGTATCTTTCCATGTCCAAGGCATTTTCCCACCCCACTCATGAAGAACATGTGCCAACTGCCCGGGGATCCTGTTTCCCACCATGGCCGGGCAGCCACGGAGGAGCCCAAGCTGCACCATGACCAGCAATGCCTTCCACTCCAGCCCGTAGCTTTCCAGGAGTATCGCGGGGTGACCACGTGGGCACTTGCGGAAATAAATCTCTGTGGCACCTGAACCACCTGGACGGGCTGGCGTTTGACTGCCCCTCCCTTGAAGCTCTCCGCCCGCGATTATTTTCTGACACCAAATGCTTTCCAACCCCACGCCCGTTACATCTCTTTTAAGGGGGACACTGGATCCTTTCAAGGCCGGCAAAGGGGACCAAGAGCGACAAGCACTAATCTAGGCTTGAATTCCAAATCTTTTCAGCACCGGGGCATCAGCCCTGCTCCCCGTCGGTATCACCAGCACGCAACTGGATCCACCAGTAACTCTGAACTAAATCTGGGTGTTACTCCATCCTTAGTAAATTCATACTTCAGGTTGTTCCCAAACGATAAATACCAGAGAGGGCTTCACAAATCCAGAACTGTTCGTGTTAGCTTAGGGAGATTTTAAAAGGGAAAGACCCCCTCCCAAGGCACTTTCCACCCCAGTGCCCTCCCTGTAAAATTCCTCTTTTTAAAAGAAAAACTTCATTTTCAAGCTATTTCCACTCTGTATGCCTGGCCTCCCCCATTAAAACCTCTGCCCAGCCACTCAGAATTGCAAGCTATGGTCGCGTTGACAAGAATCCCTCCTTTAATTTAAACACAAAACAAAACTCCACTGGTTTTCTTGCATTGCAAACACCCCCCAATCAAAAAGAAGAGCTAACCAAAGAATTCACAGAGAAGCTACTGTGTCATTTCCCTTTCAAAAAGAAAAAAGAAACTGCTCAAATTTTGCACAACTTTCCCCAAACAAATCTTGCCTCTATTCTGGCTTCTTAAATTACATCTCTGCTTCCTTTCCACTCACACCCCACAAAGGCAATCAGCCTTCAAAACACTGAAAAGCAAAAAAGCACAGGTTTTTCTCAGTTGGCATTTAAGGCTGTAGCAGGAGTTACTTCTGAGTAAACATAATAAACATGCATAACTTACAGACAAGGTCTAGCGTGAGGGGTTTAAGAAAGGAAAGAAAGGGAAAACCCTTAGGAGAGAAGGGTAAAAATAGCAAGAAAAGCAATAAATTTACATTTATTTGGTTTGTTTGTATTCCTTTGGGACAGATGTTCCCTTTCCTCTTTCTGTTTTAGAATTTAGTGTTTTCATATGCAGGTCTGAGTGGACATTTACTGGTTTGCTTAATATGTACCCTAAACAGGAGGGAAACATTACTAACATCTTGTCCCGAGAATAACACTCAAAACGCGAAATACAACACTGAAAATAGGTGTGTGTACTCACGTGGAATTGCAGGCCACAAGAAGCGGGTTCCAACAGGGATGCTCCTCACTCCAGGGCTGTCCGGGGGTCCGTCAAAGAAATAGCTTTTCGCCGCTGATCAGGAGCATCTCTGAACATCTTCCTGGGCAGGCAACCTGGCCTCTTGTCTTTTTGGTAGGCCTGGGCATGGCTTGGTTTTAAAAACCTCATTGCTCTTCATCAGCCTTTCAAGACCAGGCCCACCCTAAATTGCTTTCCATTTCAAGAGGAACGGTTTATTTCTTTATTATATTTATAACCTGCCTTTTGTCTTTTAAAGAATTCAAAGCAGCTGTGATCAATCAAGTCAAGTTGGGACAACCCAGATTCAGGCTGGACATCAGGAAGAGCTTCCTCACTGCCAGAGCAACACGACAGTGGGGCCAGCTGCCTGGAGAGGACGGGGGCTCTCCCACACTGGAGACATTCAAGGAGAAACTGGGCAGCCCTCTGAGTGGGGTAGTGTGAATTGGTGTCCTGCAACAGCAGGGGGTGGACTGGATGGCCTTCATGGCCCCTTCCAATTCTACTATGATGCTATGATTCCTCCTGCTGCTCTCAATTTTATCCCCACAACAACAGCCCTGCAAGGTAGGCTGGGCTGAGAATCTGTGCCTGGCCCAAAGTCGCCCAGTTGGCTCCATGGGGACTAGAACCCTGTTCTCCCAGATCCCCAGTCCGACATGCTTAACCACCACCCCACACTGGCTCTCAAGGATCCGAGGATGCTTTCGAATCCATTAATCTCCCAAGCAGGTGAGGTTTGCAGCTAAGCTCAGAGCAGAGGGAAGACTCAGAGCAAAGAGGGGCTGGCAGGGGGTGGCAGGGGCTCTCACTGGCCCTGTCCACAAAAAGCCCCGATGCTTTGACCCTGAAAGCCCTGACTCCACTACATCGCTGGTTCAGGCATGCTTATTAAAACTACATTTTATTTTATTTTATTTATTTAGGAAGCTTCTATGCCGCCCCATTCGCCGAAGCCTCGGCGTGGCTCACAACAATAAATAAATAATAATAATATAAAAACAATATAATTTGAAACAACCTGGCCAAAGGTGCAAAATAAATAAATAATACTAGCAATTAAAATAAATAAATTATATGAGCAATTAAAATGTGTTTATATCCCTCCTGTCTTCTTCTTGCAAGGGACCCATGGAGGTTGAAAAGATTCCCCTCCTCTCCATTTTATCCTCACAACAACCACCCTACGAGGTAGGTCAGGCTGAGAATCTGTGCCAGGCCTGAAGCCACCCAGGAAGCTCCACGGCTGAGCGGGGATTCGAACCCAGATCCACGAGTCCCAGTCTCAGCCGCTGCACCACACACGCCAACCAGGGACTCTGAATTTGCAGAGCTGATGATTCCTTGATGGGAAAGCCTTCGAGGGGATGAGGAACGGGTGCAGGCCCAAGCGATGGGGGCGGATTGCATTTGTCTGACGCTTTCATTTAAGTCTACTGGATTCCCACTTCCCAAATCTGGAAATAGGAACATCGTTCTCCCTCTGCGTTTGCCCTTCTCTGGATTTGGCCATTCAGTTCCCCAAGCCAGACTGCACATCTTAGGGGAAAGTGCTCACAACATGGACATATGGGCGAAAGACATATACCCAAAGTAGGTTTATATAAAGGGGAAACTATTTGTAAAAGAGCTGTGTGTGTTATTTATTTACACATGTCTTTATAGGCTGTCTATAACTGCCTAAGAGGCTTACAATACATAAAACATATGAACAAAATAAAACACATTAAACCCAATAGAACAAAAAGAATTAAAATTAAAATATTGAAGCAATTTAAAAACGGCCACAGCATTCAGGCTAAAAAAATTCCTGAAAAGGTATGTTTTTGTCTGGCACCGAAAGAAAAATAAAGACGGCGCCAGGCGGGTTTCCCCAGGGAGGAAGTTCCAGAGATGGGGAGCGGCAGCAGAAAAGGCCCTTTGCCTTGTCGCCACCCTGAGGGGCGGTTCTCGCAGAAGGGCCTCCGGAGCTGATCGAAGGGGACAGGCGGGCTGTGAAACGGGTCAGTTTTTCAAGGGATCCCAAAATTGCAAAGCTCCAAATCCTGCTTCCAGCCAAGTTCATCTCCACCAGGAACAGGTTTTTGGTAACGTGAATGAGTCAGAATAGCCCATTCCAAGGTACACCAGCTCAAAAGTACCTTGCATGACAACAGGGGAAATTATATGGTTGCCTGGAACATCCATGGCATCCCCAGCTCCTGTGAGGAGCGTGCAGCGCAGGGCCACAAGGTTGGTGGCCGGTTTGCAGGGGAAGCCGCGTGAGGCGAGACTGAGGGAACTGGGCCTCTTCAGCCTGGAGAAGGGGAGACTCAGGGGGGATCTGTGGTGACATGCAGGTATGTGAGGGGGTGTCACACGGAGGTGGGGAGAGACCTGTTCTCCCCTGCAGAGGAAGGCAGGACGCACTCCAACGGAGCAAAGCTCAGGGAACCAGGGTTCAATTTGGATGCCAGGAAGCACTTCCTGACAGTCAGGAGCCCGAGGGCGTGGAATGGGCTTCCACAGGAGGTGGTTGAGGCCCCATCAGTGAGGGAGTTCAAGGATAGGCTGGACATGCACATGGTGGGCATGTCGTGAGTGGAGCCGGCTGGAGCCAGGGGTCAGACTAGATGGCCCGGGAGACCCCTTCTGACTTGCCCTGTTTCTGTGTTTCAGATGAAACAGAGAATTCCTGAAACAGGGAATGTGTTGCTGCTACATCCCTGCTCCCGGACATACTTGATCAAAATGGCACATCACATGGAAGAAGGCTTACACATGGGAGTGCAGGGGTGTGGGTTGAGAAAGAGGGCCTATTCCTGAAGCAACAGCAGGTGTGGTTTGGAATCGGGTGTGATGCACCTGGTGGGTGGATGCGGTTTGTTCCCAGGAATTGCTCACACTCTCAGCAGGTGGAAGGGTTTGTCAGAGTTGGAATCGGCAGACGGGAACCACCAAAGGCCGTTCCGGACAGGTTGGGAGACTCAGTCTCTCGCTTAATTCGCCTGCACAAGAAGCCTTAACGCGAGAAATCTTACTTGGTATGTTAACATCCTTTCAGGGGGAAAGGGGTTGAGGGGGGTTTGCATGCAAAAACACTTTTGTGGGGTTTGTTGACATATCTTGCCTCAAGATATTTCTCCTCCAGAAGAAGCCAATTCATGTTTGGGGAATCAGGATGGGAGACATTTATGCAAAGAAAGCTTAAGAGAGAGGAAAAAAAACACAAAAAGCTGTTTAGGTCCCTTTTCAACTTTCAAGGCCTCTGGGAAGTTCACAAGCAATTCCAGATGTGGATCCTGCACATCTGGCAATCAGAAATAATAAAAAGTACCCATGTGGCTCCTAAAAGAATAGTAGGTTTATGCAAGGAGGAACTCTTGGCTGGCAGCTGCCCAGACTTTGTTGTAAACTGCCCAGAAAGCTTCAGTTGCAGCTGGTATAGAAATAAAAATAATAGTTTTATGATGAGAGCAAAGCCAGTCCTTAGTCAACAGATAATTATCCAGAGGGGTTCAAAGGCACACCAGGTAAATGCAGCAAACCTGAGCAAGAAATCAATAGCTCCGTCTTCTCAACTTCGGCTGTTTTAATGGAACACTTGCATAAGGAAGAGAAAACAGCTTCCTTATGCAAGGCTTAAGCCTCAGGACGGCATATAAATATTTTGAATAAATAAATAAATAAAACCCTTGATCACAAGTGAGTCTCCCTGAACAGAAATAAATTTAACTTCGGCCATTTCATGGAGTCTGACGCCACCATAAAGCTGTTAGTTTTTAATGTTGCTGCAGGAGTGTTTCTTGTTTTTGTCGTGCCAGACTAAACACAGTTTGCCCTCTGGCTTTTGAGGTGCATTAGTCAAAAAACGCCAACTTGACAAGGGTGAGCAGCTGGATTAGAATAAAAACTGTGCAAAGGGCACAGCACTTTGGTCGCTGCACAGACAGGGAGAGGAATGTGAGAAACAGGGAACAAAGCTAGTTGAGTGTGATCTCTACCCGCAACCTTTCCGACAAACCTCCGTGCCGCTACTTCCTTCTCCCTCGTGAACGTCCCGTCCACGTGCATTCTCCTTAAAGCGTCGCTTTGTCCTTCACCAAAGAAAGCATCAAACTCATCTGCAAAAAAAGAGAGCAAAGATTTGCATCAAAATGTGCCATTTCTCTCAAGAGATGGCAGACAAGGCAGCTGAGGGGGAGAAATGGAAATAGATGATTTCCATAAACAATAAACAATTTAAAAAAACAGAATAAAAATGTAACCGTCATGTAACAGTAACAGTACTCAGCCCAACAACATCCACCAACAGGTAAAGGGCTTTTTAAATAAAATGGTCTTTGCTGCAAATGGTAGGATATGGATAACTTAGATTCTCCTGGGAGGGAGTTCCACAATCCGGGGGCAGCCACCGAAAAGGCCCCGTCTTGGTTAGCCGCCAGGCATGGCTCTGAAGACGGCACTTTTGAAAGAAGATCTCTCTAAAAGACCTTTATGCCTGGGCAGGCATGTGTGGGGGAACATGGTCTTTAATCCAGCTGGAAATGCAGTTGATCAAAGATGCAGGGAAATGACTTTTCCCAGCTAGAGCATTTTCCAAATAGAGAACTCTCCTCTTAAAGCTGGTCACACGGCCACCCGACTTGCCTGGCTGCTTCATCTGGATGCAGCAGCACTGAGGGCAATGTAGTTTTCCAAAGATGCAGAGAAACTACATCTCCCCCCAGAAGTGTTCTTACATCTGATACTCCATGTAACTCCTTGCCAGGTGTTGGGGGGAAAATGGAGCAAGAATGGGAAAGGGACCCCCTTTCTTTAAGGTACTGATTTTGCTTGCTTGCTTGTTTTTTGGTACTCTGCTTCTGGGACACGGATTGAAAAGTGGCAGAAACATTTTGCATGTTATAAACAACGAAGAATTCCAAGCACATCCGTCCATGCCAGCCTTCCCCAGTCCGGTGTTCTCTAAATGCATTGGAGTAAACCTCCCATCACCCTGTTGGATTGGCAGGCAGGCAGTGATGGGAATTGCAATCCAACACATCGGGAAGGCAGCAAGGTTGGGAAAGGCCAAACCGCCCACTCTCCCTCTCCCCTGCCTTGCAGTACTAGCCACGAGCGGGCGCGGCGATGGAACGGCTCCATACGCTGGAGAGGGCCCTCGCGGTGCTGGTCTGCACCTTCCAGCGCTACTGCCAGAGGGAAGGCCACCGGAACACGCTCAGCAAGGAGCAGCTCCGGGCGTTGCTGGAAAAGGAGCTCCCCAGCTTGCAAATGGTAGGTATAACCCCCTCCCCCCAGGCTTGGGGTGCAGGGATCAGGACTATTTATTTATTCATTTATTTAAAACATTTCTATGCCGCCCCATTCGCAAAGAGCCTCGGGGCAGCTTACAAAACAAACAAGAATACACACAATTAACCTTAAGAAACCTTAAAAATCCGGAGACCTCTCGGCACGAAATTGAGAAAGGAGTTCGGCAAGGCTGTATACTGTTGCCCTGCCTATTTAACTTATAAAGGGGTGTGCAGGTAAATTTCAAGTGCAGGCGTGCATCATGCCGGACACACTTCCCAGGAGAGTCCAGAAGGGTAGGCAGCAGTACTGTCATAACAAGGAACCCGTGCTCAAGGCAGGCCGGTGATGTGAGCCAGGCATTTCAGCAAGGCTCCTGTCGGGAGTTTCCTAAGAGAGCTAAAGTGTCCCAGAATCCTTTGGGGGTGGAGAGTCATGACTGGTAACCCCATGACAAGATCAGAACCTTAATATCCACCAGTCAATATCCAGAGTCATTCCTTTAGGGAGCCTAAAGTGTCATCCATCAGGAGCTGCAATTCTCGTCTGGAAAGTCTTCCTTGCCACACTCCGCCATGGAATAAAGGGCCACATCCCCAGGAACACAGAGCCATGCCCCTCAGAAATATATAATCATCAGCATTTCTAGTTTCAGGAGGTAGCATTCCGGTTAAAAACCAATTTATTCTAAACATACAGGCAAACCACTCATTATTATCTCACTATCCAGTTCATAGGGCACAGTGGTTGTCTTGATTACCTGGGAGTCACCTGCACGGAATTTGGTGGCACTTGCTTTCAGAACACACGGGTCCAAACGCAAAGCGTGTTGGGCTGAAATCAAAGCGCTTCTCCATCTAGCTGAAATTGGGCTGTGGACTTTAAAAAATGCAAGCCATCTTCCAAAGAGAGCCCCCCCTTTCGTCTGGCCCAGGAGGGCTCTTCACATGTTACCCACACCAGTGTTGGGTCAGACCGAGAGTTAGGGCATTCTGTTCCCATAGTGCTCAGTCCAGAAGATCCACAGCACTCCCAGATCATGGCTCTCCAGAAAAGGAAGGGAAGATGTGTCTTTGGCTTACACTTCTGATGCAACTCATTTACCAAATTTCACGCCCTTAAACCGCAATACAAACTGAATGGCTGCTTCATGACCCTTTAAAACATGCCTCATGTTTACCCCATGTCACAACGGCCTTGCACAATCAAAACGGGCACCTGTTTTGCGAGAAGATCGTGCTCAAATATACATTCCCCTAGAAGAACCAGTTGCAGTTGCACATATTCAGTTCAACTGCTTGCAAAAGAGTGTGAAGAAAAGTACTCAAAAATGCTTATGACTTTTCATGCTGACATAAAAAAGCAAAATAAAACCAAGTTTGGGACTGCCTTCATTACTGCAAGCAACAAGCAGCCATGCTAATGAGTCACCACCGATAGCTTTATCCTCTGCCCAAGGGCTTAAGAATCCTGAAAGGGCCCCTTATTCATTGATAATTCTCTTTTTCTCCTGACCCCATACGGGGAGGCCAGCTACAAATCAAAGATGGAGCTTATGAAGAGCTGATGGGGTTGCTAGATACCAACAAGGACAACCAAGTCGACTTTGAAGAATACATCCGCTTCATCACAGCCGCCTGCACCTTCTTCCATGACTTTTTCCAGGACAGCCCCGCCGTCCAGCCGCGAGTGCCGTAACACCAAGGACAATGCCCAGGCTCCGAGAAGGATGGAGGGAGAGCAAAACTGAGCATCGAAGTGGAAGCCGGGCTGAGAAAGACTAGTGTGAAGGGCTGAGGCGGGTGGAGATAACGTTGCGTGAGTAGATCTTAGGGCGAATCTGTTTCAAGCATGCCACTCGTGGTATTTTTTTAGGATGTGCCAGTCCTCTTTTACGTTTTCTTCTGTTGTACAACTGTTCTGGTATGGTTTCCGGTCTTTGCTTCTTTCTGCCTGTCTCTCCCTCCCTCTCTTTTCCCGCCTCCAGAGCTTTATGCTGGATTTGCCACAGCTGGCATTTCAAGGCCCCCTGAGCGAAACTGCTGGAAAGAATTGGCTGAGGAATTTGGAGAGAAAAGTGGGTGGGGTGGCGCACAATCACCTTCAGAGCCCGTCATGCCAAGCGAGGCCCACAAAACCCGGGGGCATTCTGATTGGTTTTCCTCTGCAGCCGATGGGTGTATACCCTAAATAAAAGGATGGACTTTCCGAAGCTTTAAATACGACTCAGATCTGTTGTCATTTTAATCTTCCCTTTGGTGTCATATACTGCTTTCCTGTTTGGTTGCTACGGTAAGTCTTGTCTCGTTTTTTCTGCAGCTGGGGTCTGTTTTTAATCCTTGCCGAGTGGGAAGGAGCTGTGGGACACTCGGTTAGCTTTTTTCCCAGGTTCTGCCTCAAAGGGGCCCAAAAGAGGAGCTAAATTAAAAGGAGTAATCTCCATTGCCATGTTCTCCAGCTCTGGGACTGGCACACCAATTGCCAGTGCTTTTCTTGTTCCCGTCCTGCTCCTTTATCGCTTTTTCCCGATGGACAGCTCCTAGCACTTCCAGTGCAAAACCGCTGGGCGGTAAACCCATCTTTTCCCCCTTACAGGTTTGTCTGATAAAAAAGAAAAAAAGGAATTCCTCAATGGCAACGTTTGGATGCCCCCAAAAATTCTGTAAATGAGGCAGGGCACTTGCATGAAAAAAGCCTCCGTTAAAAACATGCCACTTTCGCAGACTGGGCAAACTTCTCAGGGTATTTGGCAGTATAGAAAAGACAGTAGCAAGAATAGGAACTAAAAATAGCTTCTTTCCAAACCGTTTACCACTAATTGCAGGACAGAAATGTGGAACTTATCAGTCTATCTGTATTTCCCCTCGAATGTGTTGGATTTGGGCTATTATGCAATCGCAAATGTTATGTACACAGCTCCAGTGGTGACTGGAAAGGGGATCTTCGACATCCCACATACTTCCCTAAGCCCTTTACTTAGAGCTAGTAAGTTAAAGCATGGAAAATATGCATCACTGGGAAGCCCAATCCGGCCTGCAGAAGCCCAACTTTTTGGGTGTGGCACTTTGAAAAAATGCACATACACAGAAATCTCTGAACCTGTATATCCAGACAGAGAGATGTGTCCCACACACATGCCCCATATCATCTGGAGTACACACTCATTTCTGCATTCGCTTCTCTTGTTGAAAGCTGAGCTTCATCCTTCAACAATTTTTTTGTTGGAAGTGAATCGAATAAGCTGCCTTGAAGGCAAATCTCAAGAGGAAAGTGGACTTTTTAGACAGCTAACAGAGAAGGTAATCAGAAAGGTGGCGCACAAGAGAGAATCTGAAACTGTGCATCGAGAGGTGGTTTTGCATCTTTCTGTCTCACGCACAGAGAGGTTACATTTCATTCACAGGCTGCCTTTTAACTCTTGTGAACTGCTTGCTTAGTTCTTCGCCACTCCACTTTCCGGCGAGGTAGATTAGGGTGGAGTGGCAGAGCCTAGCACCCGTGCTTGTGGTTTCGTGGGGATGCTAATGCCATTCCCCCCAAATTCCGGGTTCGCTCTGAGCTTCAGCGCAATTCTCTCTCGGTGGGAGATGAATTTTCCTACTCACAGAATATTGTCCCATGTTGCCGTTTTGCCTAAAAGCCACAAGCACTTAGCAATGCTGCAAGAAACTCTCCAGCCGCTTAGCCCCTTTGGTGTCCTGAAATGGATTTTGTTAAGGCTTTGCAAGCATTTAGAAAGCGATATTTCAGCAGAACCGGTGTGCACACAGATGCAGCTACTTTTCAATTAGCTGGGAACCCAACACTATCTGCCATCGGACTTCCCGGTTTGCTCTGAGCTTAAGCTGCAATCCCCGCAGTCGGAGGGGGAAATATACTTTCCTGGCACCGATCTATCATCCTCTGTCTTCAGCTTAAGTATTTGGGGCAGGCTTGGTCCTGAACAGGCAATTCAGACCTGTTCACTTTCCAAAAGACCTGCCCCTAGCATCCTTTTTTAAGAAAGAAAACTAAAACATGCATTTCTTTAAAAAACTGCAGTAAATTTTTCAAATCCAGGAGCTCAAGCTAGCATATATAGCCCTTCCCCTTTCGGCTTCCCCATTTGTTGCCTCACAACAAACTGCCCAGAGAGCTTCGGCTATTCGGTGGTATAGAAATTAAACAACAACAAGGAAGATAGTGACTTCTATCAAATTTGGAATTACTTTTTTATTTGGCTGGAGAAACGGGACTTGGTTTTGCTCTAAAGATGTTTTCATGTTATTATAAAAGCATTTTAGTATGATCATAGAATGTTAAAAGATATGTTGTAGGGGGCTGACCCAGTAAATCTGATGCGTGTGATGATTGATATGTGTAGTTTTAGTTTAACATCTTAATAAAAATTTCTAAAAAAAGAAATTAAACAACAACCCTGCAGTGTAGGCTGAGGGACAGCAAATGGCCCGAGGTTTCTGACTGTGAGTGGGTGGGGTCTCTCTGTCAACTCTGTGTGTGTGTGTGTGTGTGTGTGTGTGAAGATCCTTTCCTACCTATATCAGGGAATATTTCCCTTCTTTATTTTGAGGAAAGGAAATGTCTGCATTTGGAGCGGGGGTTTACCGCTCTGGTGAGTGACCAGCCACTGGTGCTTGAAACTGGATGAGCTGTCCAAGGATCCCGTGTGAATGCCCAGCAGGCCAAAAGCTCCAAACGGCTTTTCCCCAAAGCTGTGGGCTTTGAAAACCTTCAGCCAGTGCTTAGGAATGCCACACGTTGTCACCCCAAAGATCTGGAGGGCACCAAGATGAACCATAAAAATTCTTCCTCTCCCTAAAGAGGCACACGCAGCCGTAATGACCAGCATTTTGTAACTGACGTATAAAAAGGGACTCCTAGCATGGACGCGTGGCTTCCAGGTCGAGAGAGGTGTTGCCGCCACTCTGTACGACTCTGGTGCGCCCGCAACTGGAGTCTTGTGCTCAGTTCTGGGCCCCTCGTTGCAGGAAGGATAGAGCCAGGTTGGAGTCAGTGCAGCGCAGGGCCACAAGGTTGGTGGCCGGTTTGCAGGGGAAGCCGTATGAGGCGAGACTGAGGGAACTGGGCCTCTTCAGCCTGGAGAAGAGGAGACTCAGGGGGGATCTGTTGGCGACATACAGGTATGTGAGGGGGTGTCACACGGAGGTGGGGAGAGACCTGTTCTCCCCTGCAGAGGAAGGCAGGATAAAGCTCAGGGAGCCAAGGTTCAATTTGGATGCCAGGAAATTAGGACCCCTAGAATATGGAATGGCTTCCATGGGAGATGGTAGGGGCCCCAACGGTGCGGGTGTTCAAGGACAGGCAGGACATGCACAAGGTGGGCATGTCATGAGCGGAGCCGGCTGGAGCTGGGGGTCAGACTAGATGGCCCAGGAAACCCCTTCAGACTCGCGTTGTTTCTATGTTTCTTTCCCTGGCCACTGGTTGGAGGACAAAATTTTAGCAACTGTCAAATTGGAGAACTCCAACAAAGACCCTGAGGGTCAGTGGCGTAACAGAGCCAGGGCTTGTGGATGCTGCTGTCTTCGGACACCCCTCCAGTTTCTCTGTGCCCCTTAGGCTTAATGGCGGTCCTCACAGGAACTGGGAGTGGGAAAAGTTATTCCAGGAAGCAGAGTTGTAATGCCCGAGTCTTTTGGATGGGCTGCTCTCGAGTGGGCCGTGGGGACCCACTCTCTCGACACAAGACCCACTCCTGGTGGAGGGGAATGTTGTTAGAAATGGGCTGGATGCCCACTGCTTGAATTTTTGGATTCTCCTTGGCTATGGAGACTATCGGCGTGAGCACCCAGCACACGCTTCCAACTGGACAACTGCCCCACACTGAAAAGAGCCTGGGGCTGGGACTCAGGCGATCCGGGTTCGAGTCCCCGCTCGGCCATGGAGCCAACTGGGTGGCTTTGGGCCAGTCACAGCCTCTCAGCCCAACCTACCTCACAGGGTTGTTGTTCTGGTGATAAGATGGAGGAGGAGAATGATGTACGTTGCCTTGAGCCCTTTGTAGGAAACAGGCAGGATAGAAATCGAAATAATAAATAAATAGATAAAATAAAAGACGTCACATTTAGTACAACTTCTGCGGTCTATACATTTGTCACATGCCAGAAGATGCTTCTGTGCTTCTAAATCAGACTTTTGTGAACCCCTGGAATTTTACGCAGGGGGGCGGTTCCTGCCGTTGCCTTCCTTTCAAACCCCTCTCATATTTTCCCACTGCTCCTTTAGTCATGCTTTTGTAATTGAGGGAAAAAACCCTTCAGGAGGGAACCATGGAAAAGCTGCACAATTTCTCCTGGAAGGAATAGGGAAACCCTCCCTTGGTAGTTTTTATTGCAACAGAGCCGCGGTGGCAACCGATTTGGAAATGGGGCGCCCCAGCCTTCCTCAGACCACCCGCAGACACAAAGACCTTCCCGAGCCTGTCCTTGCTGCTTTGCATCGGCCTTGTCTAACTCCAAAAGTGCCCATCAATTCTCAAGCCTGAACCGTGACTCAGAATTTCTTTTCTTCGCTTTCCCCCACTGCTTCCTCAGCTGACCAAGCTGGGTGTGGACCACTGAGGGCAAGCCCAGCCCTGAGGCTACACAAAAGTTTGGAAAAAAATAAAGCACAAATACAAGACATAAACAGCAAGCCAGCGGCTTTGATTCCCAGCCTCTGGTTTCATTTCCTCTCCACATTTTTTTCTCCTCGGCATCTTCCAGTCTAGCTATACGCCCGTAGGCCTTTCTGCACAGATGGGCCTTGTGGTCGTCTGGTCCACTCTTGCTGCAAAGTCTTGCTCCTCTTTGTTTATTTAGATTTGTAGCCTGCTTTTTCCTTACAACAAACTCAAAACGGCTCACATTGTTCTCATGCTCTTAGTCTTATCTCCACAACAACAACAGCCCTGCGAGGTAGGTTGGGCTGAGGCTCTGCGACTGGCCCGTGGTCACCCAATCGGCTCCGTGGCCACGCGGGGACTCGAACCCAGGTCACCTGAGTCCCAGTCCCACGCTCTCCACCAATATGCCACACCGGCTGCCACAACCCATCTGCAAGACTTGGACATCTGGAGGAGCCGCAGCTTTTGGGACACTCCCCCTAACCGTGCCCCCAAGCAGTGTCCAAAAATGCAGCCATGTTGCTCCAGTTCACGGGGGGCGGGGGGTGGCCATCTTGGTGCCACTGGATGTGCTGGGTGGGCTGATGGGAGTCTTACTGGTTTTAAGCAGGCAGGTCAACGGAACTGACTCCCTCAGCAGCACTTTCAAATAGCACCCCAATTGCCAAACCTCTGCCTAGCACGACACAGATAAATAACGCAGAAGTAAGCAGGAGCAAGAAGATCACCCAGGGGTAAGCATGAACTCCAGGTTTAGTCACAGGTAAGCCGGGCAAGACTCAGAAGCAGGCAGGCCTAAGACACTCTGCAGCAACCTGGCAGGAAGAAAACTCTTGTCCCCGGCCAACAGCTCATCAGAAATGCATCATTTCCCATGCTGGACGGTGACAAAGGTTCCCATTTTTCCCAGACTGGGAAAAATGTTGATCAGCCACATCCAAAACAGGCAGAGGCACCTCACTCCTGACATGTGACACAGACGCCCCGCAGAATTGCCCAGACCTTCACACAAATTCATAACTGCACACTCATTCGTGCGTGTACACGCACTTGCATATATGATTTAGCAGTGCTTTTTTTGTAAAAAAAAAAAAAAAAAGGTGCCGGAACTCACGTCCCCATCCCACGGGCAGTAAGCACACACACCAATCCCAAGCCGAGCAGCGGAGCAGCGGCTGGAGCAGCTATCTCTCACGATCAGATCAGATCGCAGACACAATAGCAGCCTTCAGGCACTATGTTAAAGATGTTTGCTGCTGATCCGCTACCTGTTCAAAATCACTTGGTAAAATCCATGGAAAAAACGGTGCCGGAACGCCCTTCCGCTGCGTTCTCTGACAAAAAAAGCCCTGGGATTTAGAGGCACATGTAAGCCTGGGCATCTCGTTCGCAGGTTTCGACAGGCTGTGCAATGGCAAGACCACTGGAGAATGCCTTGGACGTCATCGTGTCGACCTTCCACAAGTATTCCAGCAAAGAAGGGGACAAGTACAAGCTCAACAAGTCTGAGCTGAAGGATCTGCTGCAGAGGGAACTGCCAGGATTCGCTGGTGTAAGTGAGCGACGGACCTGTCCGTGCGCATTTAGAGCGATGCTCCTGCTGCGCAAGCATGGCTTTGGCCCAAGGATGCACGCACTGGTGGTTCCAACATTACTGGGGTGGTGTATGTACTCCGGATTTTAGCATGGGCTGTTAAGGAGCTATCTGTGGTCCTGAAGCTTATCGCTAACCAGGGCTCAGCACCACAGGAAGCTCCATTCAAGTTCAGACTGAAGACTGGTGTGGAAGCGCCACACACAAAGACATCCGTGCTGTAGCACGGAAAAAGAGAGAATTTTTCTCCTTCTCCCATCATACACAGAGAGGTCCAGAAAAGCTGGTGCCTCCAGATGTTTTTGAGGAGAATTCCTATCAGCCCCAGAGCATATGGTGGCAGATGATGGGACTGGGAATCCCGAACTAAAACAGAGCTGCTGCAGTGATCTGCCGAAAATTCAGGACAGACAAGAGAGACTTCTTTGCATGCGTGCCGAATGCAATGCTCAAGAGAGCATGACAAGTTTGCATGGCATTTGGAAGTGTGCCCAGGGGGATTACGGCGGCTGCGCACCCACCCAGAACCGCAAATGCCCGCCTCCTCTTCCTCCTCCGTTTGCCAAATGGGTTTAGGCCGGCCGCTTTGTGTTCCACATCTCTGGATCAGCTGGCTGCTCAGTCAGTCGCGCACTCAGCCAAACCGCATCAATGCACCAGGGCCTGACGGGAAAGGCGCTCTCCCCACCCCCCACCCCCCACCCCCACGCACACAGTGTGTTTCATAAACAAATTCTTGGCATGGGAGCAAAAGCAGAGCAAGCCGGAGAGTTCCCGAACGGGAAATGCTGCCGGCTGGGCCGCGTGCAGTGCTCGGCCCAAGCGGCAGAAGGAGCTCATGTGCCCAACGTGAAAAATGCAGGAAGGCCCCTGGCCTTCGTTTCCGCCCTCCGATCAGGGCCAGGGCCAATGCAGCCCTTGCAGAGAAGCTCCAGCGACTCCCGCAAAGCAATCACTCCTTCAAAAATCCCCTTGTTTTTCATGCAAAGCTTGAGAAACGGTTGGACTTTCCTGTTTTGCTCCTTTCCTAGCCTCTACCCCTGCTCCCTCCCCGGGCTCTCCTTTGCCCTGCTTTTCTCCTCCCTCTGAGCTCTAACCCCACCATTTCCTCCTCCTCCTCCTCTTTTAACTTGCCTGCGACTACCAACCACAACCTTAACTAGCCGCATCTCCCAAGGGTGCCTCCCTGTAGCTGTGCCTGCAGCCGTTCCCCAAATTCCCAAACTCACCCAGAGGTCCAAAATGATTATGGGGCCCAGCTCCAAGCCATTGCAGCCAACATCCTCCAACCCAGCAGCCCCCAGAGGTGTTGGACTACAACTCCTATCATCCCTGGCCAGCATGGAGGAAGGTAGGAGAAACCCGGAATACGATTTTATAGATTTCAACTCACTTGCTCAATCATACTCTGAGCTACAGGAATATTTATACACGGTTTGGGGTCGGGAGTGGGATTCTGAACCGGAGGGGCTGTAAATCTTTCTGCCCAAGAGCCAGATTTAATTTCAGAGCGCTGTTGGAGCCAGACCCTTGAAGTGGACTGGACCAAGCCGAAAAGAGGCTGCGCCAAAATATCCAAAATGCCAGTCAAAATGCCAGTCTTACTGACGTAAGAGCTTTAAGTTAAGGCTCCAGCTTCTGCAGATTTCAGGCTTGTCTGCATTCCCAGAGGGTACATATTTGGCCTGCAGGCTCAGGGCTGGCCGCTAGTGGGAAGCAAGAAGGAAATCGGATGCAGAAAAGCGCATAATCGACAGCGGCTATTCATAGGAGAGTTGCAAGAGCAGGTGTGAAATCATTCCCCCTGCTCATGCAGCCGTCTTCTCAAAATGAGTTCTTCGGTAGGCCTAGTGGTTAGAGCACTGGAGATCTGAGCTTAATCCACCCCCAAAAGCTCACAGGGTAAGGTTGGACCAGTCATTGACTCTCAGTCAAGCCTCCCTCACAGGGTTGTTGTGAGGATAAAAGAGGGAGGAGGAAGAGAATTATGTAAATGTGCTTGCAAGTGGAAAAGAGGCGATCCGTAAGGAAGCAAACCATCAACTCGCTTCTTTCAAGGAATAACTTGAAGGACTTTTTCCTGCAGAAAAAGAAAGACGAAGCCACGTTCCAGAGGATCATGAGCAACCTGGATGCCAACCAGGACAACGAGGTGGACTTCCAGGAATATGCAGTCTTCCTCGCGTGCATCGCCATGGCGTGCAATGAATTCTTCCAAGGCTGCTCTGACAAGATGCCGCGGACCAAGTGAGCACGAGAAAAGGAGGGGTCCCCCCCTTGCGATTCCCCAATAAAGTTGCCTTCACCATACGGGCCCTGTTGTACCTCTTGGCTCTATCGGACTCTTTTTCTCTCAGTTGGCACCTTAGCACAGGGATCAATGAGACCTCCCGCCCAGCCAGGACCGACAGCTCCCACGTCTGTGGGGCAGTGTATCCACGCCAGAGTTCAGCCTCAACTTTAAAGGAGCTGTCCAGGGTGCTGAAGCTGCTTGGAGGTCGCTCCTTAGCAGCTGAGACTGAAACCGGAGTGGATACACCGCCCTCATGGCAATGGAGCAGATGGTCTGCATTTCTCAACCCAACAGGTTCCATTTAGCTGCCATGATTAATAGCTGCCCTGAAGGACCTTTACATCCGCCCTCCGGGCTTTCCGCGGCATGAACCAAAGAAGGATCTGCAGGCATTTGCCCTGTGCAGATCTCATCCCTGACTCTAGGACATCGACAGGGGCTGCCTC
Organism: Varanus komodoensis; assembly: GCF_004798865.1. Classification (NCBI taxonomy): domain Eukaryota; kingdom Metazoa; phylum Chordata; class Lepidosauria; order Squamata; family Varanidae; genus Varanus; species Varanus komodoensis. The sequence goes on along the minus strand of NW_025336157.1, from coordinate 5,431,594 downwards.
AAAATTTACTTTTTTATACTGAGCAAGCATGTTTAAGTATCATTAACTGAACTGATAAATACACTGATTTGGCAACGCTAGTTGTGGCGGGAGCGGGTGTTGAACTGGACGTGTCGCCCGCCTATGGCAGAGGAAAGAGTACTTGGGCGCTTGAGTTACGTCTGAGGGGTGGGTGATGGTTTTGGGAGAAATTAGGACACGACATCCTGAGAAACAAGTGCAAATTGCAAAAAACGGTTGCAGAAAACTCCTGCTTGAAATGCTAGCCGGTTGCTCAGCCAGCCAGCAGGCCGGAGCCCCTTCCAGGAGGTTCCATTCCAGGGTTTTTCGCCACCAAGGTTGTTACCCTGCTGTATCTATTGATCATCCCAGCACTGAGAGCCAAGCTCTACACAACGCTCCTTCCCTTCCCTACTTTTCCACTAGGTAGGTAGTGATATGGCAAGGTGGAATACTACAAATGAATACCTCTGCCGTCACCTTTGCAAATAATACCACATTTCCCTGCTCTAAAAAGAAAAGGGGGGAAAAGACACTGAAAGTGCTGTTCGAAAACTAACAAAACTGGAGGGTCACAAAGCGTACACACACGAGTCAAGAAAGGCAAGGGTACAAGTCTAAACAACCCAGCTAAATTTTAATCAGCCTGTTTTTGGAAGGGGGCTTTAAATGTCTGTTTTCTGTCCTATTAAGATTTGCTAAGGAAAAAAGCCACTGAGGCAGCGCACAACGATTTAAAACTATAAAACCCTGCAGCAAGGCTGACAAGAGCATTAAAAACACGGAAGAGTGCAATTCTGTGCATGCAGTTTGTAAAGCTTCGCCCTTTCTAAACATGCAGCCTAAAAGCATTGAAAGTAACGGGCTTTAAAAGGATAAATAGGAAAACAAGAGTCTTCACACGTTTTCTAGCAGCCCAGCCGTCGTTCTTACAAGAGCATATTCCATAGTTTGGGCTCAGCAAGGAGGAAAACCTTCCGCACAAGCTCAGCAAACAGGTAACTTTGGATGCCAGTGTCCTCCAAGCGACAAGGCTGCTGCTTGTAATCATGAGCAAGATTACTAGCAAAATAGGTGGCTTAATTTTTCGGAGGGTTTTTCCTTTCTTCGGCCCTTGGGATTCCTTCGAATCAGCCGAGGGTTTCTCTCCTCCATCTATGGGTGGTTGCATATTCTAATAGCAGGTGTTGCTGAACTGCAATCTGTCGAAAAAAGACCAGCTCAGAACTGGCTGTGTGGGGCGAGCCAAGGTGTAGGCTCCCGACTGAGCTTGGCTCGCTCCAACTCACCCCAAGAACCGACAGGCATAAAACTGCCATGGTGGCATTTTTCAGCAGGATGTAAACGTTGTGTGGAGCAGATAAATCCCCAGACTCTTTCCCTCCGGAGCCTGCCAGCCCAGTCTGGGCTCCTCCAAGCTTCCCGGGGCTTGTTCCACCCAGTTTGGGGTGGTTCTGCCAAAGAGGCGGCTCAGCCTCAGTCAGGATCAACCGACTCTGTCCTGCGCACGGGCCCAGAGAACAGGGGCTGGGTGGTGACTGGAGTTGTGCAAGGGCAAGCATTACGGTGCAGCCCTTGCTTTGAGTCTTGCCTGGGGGCACGGACCACTCACCAGTGGCCATGCTGGGGGGACTGGGAGACGCCACAGCCGCCTGACTGCCTGTTGAGCAAGCGAGCGCAGCAGCGGCAGGAGGAAGAGAAGCTGATGACCAGAGCCATGAGAAGAGTCACCGAGGCTGCCTGCTACCAGGGGCCTCCAGAACCCCTGGAAAGGGGCCTGGGGCCAGAGCAGCACCGAAATGCCTGGCGCGCCCTGTGTCTGGCCAGGGCCTGGGCTGCAGCCTCGGTCCGCTCGCCCTTGCGCTCTTTCACGGTCTCTCCGGCCTGCCTGGTCAATAGCCCTCTATTTTCTACCCCGAACAAAGCAGCCCATTCTTCGGCCGACAAGCAAACAGCCCCCTTCTCCAGGAAAGCATTCCAGCCCTCACGTGCCGCCTGCCAGAACAGACCAAGCCAAGCCCAGAAAGGAAGAAAGAACCCCCAGAACCCCGGTCCGCTCTCCCAGCAGGCAAGGCCTCCGGCACTTCTGCGCCTGGTCCCGTTTTGCATCATCCGCCGGTCTCCTCCTCCCCTGGCAAGGTCCCCTGGCTTCTCCGTTGCTGAGCAACAGGTCCCCCACCTGCCCCCGGCATCCTGTTTGTGTGCCACCTGGCTGGGCAGGGGCAGGGCCGTGGCTGCTGGAACCAGCAGGCGCCTCCCTCTTCACCTCGTCCCGTCTCTCCCCTTGGTGAAAGCCTAACTCGTTCCGCTTTCCTGCCTTGTTAAATTTCCTTGATCAGTTTCCTTGATTGGAAATGGGGCCGCACACTCGGCCATCCATCGGGATTCTGAATCTTCAAGCCGAGCAGAAGGCGTTGTCTTCCAAGGCCTAGGAAGTCTCTGAACATTTTGCACAACTTCTAATTGATTTATTAGGACTGCCTTCCCCATTCACAGCCCTCCCGATGTTTAGAATTACAACTCCCATCAGCCCCAGCCAGCATGCTTAGCAGAGGGCGGACTGGAACGTGCTTTTTCCTGGCTCCCCAGTCGTCTTCTTTGCCTCTGTGCACTCCCTCACTTCCCTCCCAGCCTCAGGTCTGCCTATTTCTCTCCACTTGGCCCCTTTCCTCTCGCTCTGCCTCGCTGGCTTTCTCCTCTCACTCTCTGCGCAGCCCCCAGCCTTGCCCTGTCTCTCCCACTCCCCCTTCGCTTTGCTGTTCCCCTCCATGCCCAGCCTTGCCCTGTCTCTCCCTTTCTCTCCCCGGCTCTCTCTCCGCCTTGCTTCCTCTTCCTACTCACCCAAAGCTATCCAGCGACAGGCAGGACAACAGATACAAGGGCACAAAGAGGTGTGCGGGGACCATTCGGGGCACCTTCCGGGGTGCTGCCGTGCTCACAGATGCACCGTGAGAACCTGAGGCTGGGCAAACTGCAACCACGCCACCCATGTGCCTGCTGAGGCTTGTGTCCGGGCACAAGGCAGGGATTCAGGCCCTCGCTGTTTCCCTCTTGTTGCTTTGTGATTGTTATTCTAGTTTTTAACCTTCAAGTTGGGCCCAGAACAGGCACCCTTTCCACCCAAGGCTGCTTTTCAAGCGAGGACTGTCCTATGTGACATCCTCAGCGGCCACCCTCGATCAAAGCCAGCGCCTGTGGATCAGGGATGGCGGACTGAAGCCCAGGCATACTCAAGGGCTGTCAGCAGCAATCGGAGGGAAAGAGGGCAGAAAAGCAGCAGCTGTCCCTCAGGACAGATCCTGGCAACCTCCGAGCAATGCCCCTTGGAGCCTCGTCATCAGACTCTGGGGATCCCCGGGAAGAGAATAGGAGGAAAATTACCCACCGCACCCAGTTGCCTGTTTGCCTCTCCAGCGAGCTCATAGGCCACGATCGCATCTGGTGAGTTCCTTTTATTTAATACTGATTGTTGAAAATTGCTCACTCCGGACTGGCTGAACACGTTGCTTTGTGTCTGTGGTTTTGCTTTTTTAATTGCTTGAAACAGATTTCCAGTCGTCTTTTCACAACGCTTTCTAGATACTCATCTCCACTCTGTTCCCAGGTCCTTTGTTTGCCTTCCAAAAGCTCAGGGAAACCTGGCACTGCCCCCTCCGACTCTATTCTGCATCCCAGAATAGATCCTATAGTGACAGGGACGACCTCGCGACCGATGCGCCTATATCGGGCCCCGTTTGAGCTGATGAAGGATGCTGCTAACAGCCATAAACCATCACAGCATTTTTACTTACAGTGTTGAGTCACTGACTCATTCTGACTCTGAGTCAGCCTGTTGCTCCAGGAAAATGAAGCAAGTTTCTAGCCCTTCTGATTCTGCATGGAGGCTAATTTAAATCGGCACCCAGGAAATTAGTTTATTTTCACCTTGGTATGGGAGCTCAGTCAGAATATAGATTTGATATCCTTAATCCTTTAAACACCACACCCAATTCTGTTGACTGGGGTTCCTGCCATTCAAATCACAGTTAACTGCCTGTGGCTTCCACTAAATAATCCAAAGGATCAGCCCACTGAGATCTATTTATTCTTCAGTTTATCCAATTAATTGTTCATGGGCAACGCCTTACAACAAATAGCCCAAGCCGCAGGCGGAGAAGGAGCCATTTTCCCCTACACTGAGCCAACCTAGGGACTTCTGGATGATTTGCCAGCATTCCTGCCTAGTTGCCCTCTTGGCTGGGGATGATGGGAGCTGACGCCCAAGACATTTGAAGAGCACCACATTAGAGAACCTGGGCAAATACTCAGGAAGTCCCACTTTCTTGCCATAAGCAATCCTATCCAGCAGCACCTGTAGCTTCTCAAATGTCACTTGGCACTGCCTGCCTAGCCCTCTAAGCTTATCTTCACAGCCATGAGGACTAGCCACTTACTTTTTCAAAAAGCGAAAGTACAAAGTACATTTTCATGGAAGGAAGACAGCCCAGGGGAAGGGATGATGAGTAAATTGCCTCATTCACTTATGTTTCATACCGGAGCGTTTTTTCCAGGCATTTCAAGTTTTATTTATTTTTCGATTTATATCCTGCCTTTTTCCTACAAAGGGCTCAAGGCAGCTTACACCATTCTCCTCCTCCATCTTATCCCCACAACAACCCTGTGGAGCGGGGACTCGAACCTGCACCACCTGAGTCCCAGTCCCAGACTCTTCACCACGACGCCACACTGCCTCTCAGGAAAGTTCTTTAGGACTTTGAGCAAGGACAAGTCTTACATCTCCAATGGGGTGGGGCTATTACTATTTTTGGACCTTATTGCATGCAGATCAATGCAGGAGTGCCCTCTCCACGGACTGCCCACCATAGAACAGGGTTTTCTCGAAATAATAGTGCAGCTTTAGAGTTTTAGAGTTGGAGGGAGCCTCTCCCCGGAGCAAACAGTGAAATTTCTCATATGTCAGACACAGCTCACCCACCGTGCACTGTCGGCCTGCCAGATGCCTCCAAAAAACTTTTGAACCTTATCCAAGCACCCACATCATTAGAGAATAAGCAAATCAAGCGAGTGTCAACGCTTGCATTGCCTGGAGAATGCATGGGTTGATCTGCATCCTCAAGAGGCGGCACTTTGATTTGCCTGCCTGGAAAGCGAAGCAAAGACCAACTGACTGAATCACCAAACTGTGTGTGTTCCTGGGTTGCTCACCTTCTCTTCTTTCTCAAGAAGGCCTCTTGCGCTCTTCACAGCTGCCCAAACCAAGCCAGAGGAGAGACTTGCATCTCTCTGCAGATGTTGGTTTGCTTGCGGCCCATCTCATGATTTAACCAGGAAATTTCAAGATGGGTTCTCCATGAAGGATGGCAAATCTGAAGACACCCCAGCTGCCCGATTTGCAAGGGCGCTCCCAGTTCTCTCTGCACCTTCTCTTGCAAACCATGCCCCCTAATCTATTCTATTCCCGCTATCGCCAGGAAGTCCCAGTAAAAATTCTACCAGCTAGTTGGCGTTCATCAATATTCAGTTCTACAACACACACACACACAAGGTAGCTCTCACCAAGAAGACCTGTGGCTCAATCCCACAGCGCAGAAAAATGCAGATACGTACACATGTTTTAAAATCTATGAAGTACTGTGTCTCGGAGGACCCCTCAACCTGAAGAGGGGAGATGGAGGCATCCAATTTCAGGAAAAAAATCTCGGACAGAATGATTAGGTAAAGGGGACTACTTGTGACACTACCTCTGATGCACAGACCACCCTGCAAGTTAAATAATGATGTCAGAGGGGAAATACATCAGAGCACTTATGGAACGCGCTCCCCAGAGAGGTCCGCCTGGCGCCGTCGTTATTTGTTTTTCGGCGCCAGGCCAAGACCTTTTTATTTAGACGTTATTTTAATTGCTGATTTTATTTCTTGATTTTATATTTATGCCAGGATGTTTCCAGTTTTGTAAGTATCTGTACTGCTATTTATTTGTGTCGGAAGCCGCCCCGAGGCTTTTGAGTATAAGATTTCCAAATAAATAGATAAAATATCCTGTCCCCAGCCCATATCCATGTGCGAGAATGCAGAGCTGGCATGAAGTACACGCCGGTATGCCTATCTGCACACCCACATGGACACATCAGGCAGTTAATGCCGGCCAATACCTTCCACCTGCCTCAGGGTGGGGCCACACAAACCATCAGCACTCAGAGAATTGCGATTGCTATTAGCCGTTCTCCTCGTGATCAGCAAAAGGAAACACTCTACCCTTTTGAACCTCTGAGAGTTCCAGGACTCCTATTAGCGATTTTCTTGCAAAGGTTAATTAATGGAGCAAAGGCCTGAGGGAGGAGAAGTTTGCTCATAAGGGGTTAAGGTTTCTATATCCACAAAAATGTTATTTTTATTTATTTCCTTTCTATACTGCCTAATAGCTACAACAACCATTCACAAAAGCTCCTACAGCGGAACTGCGATACAAGAAAACGTATTTGGCAAACCTAAACATCTCCCCCATTTTGCAATTATTTATTTAAAAATTTTGCATGCTGTGCCTTATGCCTTGGCATCTCGGGATGGCTCACAAGCCATAAAATTGAAATACAATAAAATCACATGTATACATTACATAATTCAATAAAAATTTATATAGAGAAAAATCAAAGTGACTGTTCGACACAATTAAAATATTAATCTTATAAAATAGTGATTAAATAAAAAGGTTTGACCTGGTGCTGAAAAGAATATAGACTCAGCACCAGGCGCACCTCTCCAGGGAGCACATTCCACATTAAAGCATAATTAAGTATGCTTTCCCAAAAAAAAAAAATCTGATCCAAATGTGCATGTACATAAATATAAAATTTGGTGCATTCGTAATGGCAAAATGGGTGTTCAGGTTTGCATACACGTTAAAATGCAAAAACAACAATACATTTTACAAGGTAAATTGGTGTCCCGGTTTTGCAGGGACTGGCAGGGTTACCTTGTTAAGATGAATTACGAGCATTTTCAGCTCCTTTTCCAGGCCCTCCCGCGTTAATTCTTGGGCAAAGCGAGTTGGGAGCAAAGTATGGATAACTTTTCTCCAGCATAATTCTTGGAGATGCACCCACATGGACGTGGGGTAGGGGGCATACAATGCCCACTGGGTGATGCAGCTGCTGCTGCCAGGCCGTTTAACTTCCGATCATTGTAATGATCGATACAACTCCACCCACACACGGTAGTAGGTCCCAGGGTCACCCAAGAGACGCACGCCCTCCAAAGTGTGCTTGGGATATAATGCCAGAAATGGCAGAAGGGAGCCAGTCTGGGGCGTTGCAAGGCTGGGAGACGTTCCAAGGGTGAATCGCTCCCTTAGGACCAGCTTCCTCTCTCCATCACCTTAACAGTGTCCCTGTAGATGCAGACCAAAAAGCTCCATCCACTGATCTCAGGAATTTACTTCTGCTCTCGGGAAATGGGACTCACACGAGCTCCCAAGAAAATCCCGACCCGATTTAATAGGGCTGTTATGGCCTTCCTTTCCTCCCAAACTTAATTGCATAATTATCTCCTTCTGGTTGTCCTATTTGTTTCCTAAGCCTCCTTTGGGTTTCTTCTGCTTGTTTGCTCTCAGCCGGACAGCAGGAAATGCCCTGGTTTCCATATGGGTTGGGGGGGGGGGTCATTTTACAGTCAGGAGTGGTGGTTGTGGTGGATTTTGAAGTGCATAACACATCAGGGTGGTCCACATGACCATGTCCTTCAAGGGAGACCCAGAGCCACACCCTGCAGGAGAAATCCACAGCCAGAGCAGTGACAGATAGATCAAGCCTCCATACACAAAAGCAGTGTACCACTGAATACCATTTGCTGATTGGCAACACCTGGAGAGCCCCTGTGACTTCCAGTCCCTGCTCAGAAACACCTGGCTGGCCACTGCGAGAAGCAGAAGGGGGAACTGGAGGGACCTTGGGTCCAAGAACGCAACTTGGCTTGCTGGCACGAGTCATGCGTCTCAAGCCTGTTGCCTGTTTTTCCCCAAGGCAGGCCTGTTGCGTGCTGCAATTAGGAGCTGAGGGAGATGCAATGAGGTACACTGTGGACAGAAGAGCCTGTTTCACAGCCCGGGATGGTGCCAGAAGTGATGGGTCCAGACTTGGTGGCCCTTCTGCTCCTGGTGGCTGGCCACACACCGCTCAAATTGCTTTCCTCCGCTTTCAGATTGCCAGCAGCCACCTGCCATGGAGACGCCCCTGGAGAAAGCCTTGGCCACGCTGGTGTGCACGTTCCACAAATACTCGGGGAGAGAGGGGGACAGGTTCACGCTCAGCAAGGCGGAGCTGAAAGAGCTGGTCCGGAAGGAGCTTGTGCTGGGAGAGGCAAGTGGAGCTGAAGATGGGGGGGCTGTGCTTGGGGGGCACAGGAGGCTGGACCCCTAACCTTTGGGGAAGGAACTGTGGCCCTTAGTTGTCGTCAGCTCGCGAAGGTCCCAGGTCCCATGCAGGGCGTGCTGAAGTGAGACCGGCCAAAGCTCCTGTCCAAAACCCTCGAGAGCAGCTTCGTGTCTGTGTCAAAAGGAGCTAAGAAAGTCCAATGGACAGACTGGGCTGAAAAGTCTGTTTACGACAGCTCTTTATTCAGAGCCATAGGGACTAGAATCTTGCCTCGTTTTAGGGGAAGGGCCAAAACTCAGGAGGCCTGCCACAACCGCACACCCAAAGCTGCTGCCACCTTCCTGCCCGCCAGGCACAGCTGCCACCTGGTTGCTGGTAGATCCATGGCCAGCCTTTGGAAGCCCTGCAAGAAATCAGCTGTGGAACATTCGGGACATCCTTCCTTCTCTCCCTCCTCTCTCCCCATTTCTTTTTTCCCTTTGTCCTCCTCTTTCCCTCCTTCAGTCGTTTCTCTACAGTCTGCAGTTTTCTATCTACCAAGTCGTGAGTGGAGCCGGCTGGAGCCGGGGGTCAGACTAGATGGCCCGGGAGACCCCTTCTGACTCTGTTTTTATGTATCTAACCTTCCTTCTTCCCATCTCTCTCTCTCTCTTCCCCCCTTTTTCCTCCCTGTAGTTTACGAGGGAGGCCAAAGAAAGAAAAAGCACAGTGTAGAGTCCAGCATGAATTTTCACCCCGTTTCTTCCTCACCTTCCCACTCTTTCCCATGCAGAAAATAAAGGACAGCGGAATCGACAAGCTGATGGAGACCTTGGACAAGAACAATGACAAGGAAATTGATTTCAAGGAGTACACAGGCTTCCTCTCTTCCCTTTGCATGACCTACAATGATTTCTTCAAGCAGGATGTTCAATAGGGTTGGCGGGAGGCCTCTTGCAAGGGGTGGCCCGTTTGGAACTGGTTGGCATCGTCCAGAGTTGGCGTCAGGCAAAATCCAATAAAGGGCACACTCTCCAGAAGCTACAAAAGATGACTAGTCTTGTCTGCGTGCCAGGAAGCGATCGTACTGTCTGATGCAAACCTTCCTCTTTGAACAGAAGCCCTAATAAGCATGCACAGATTTCTAGATTTGCATGTCTGAAATGCTGGAGCAAAAGTGGTTGAGAGAAAAATGCTCCGTGTGCAGTACAGTAAACAAGGGCTGGGCACAAACGCCAAATCACAGGGTGTCACACGCAGAATCCAGGCTAGAATTAACAAAGGCTTGCGAACACTGCCCCAACTTTTTCCACTGATGAGGCTTGCCCCAGGGGAAGGGAGAAGTGGACACGAGAACCTCCCTCGTTGCTGCTCGCCCAAAATCGGCTTCGACTCTATCCTAGGAATGGCTGTGGAATTTCACAGCTGTGTATGGATGCCAAATTTGGCACGTCCCCCTACACTTGAACTCAGGGGTGCAGAAACTTTCTGCCTGAGGGCCAGATGCCTTATCAGAGGGCCTCAGCGTGGGTGGGAGCATACATTCTGGTGGTGGGTGGGACTGAAGGTAAAAGGGGAAGGGAAACATTTGAAAAACTTCCAGCCTATTTTAATCTAAAGTCATTTCTGGTCCATATTAAAGTCTCAGGGGAGTCAACTCAGTCTTTGAAACGGGGCCAGGCACAGGGGGAAAGGCCAGGCAACGGATAGGAAGTGGGGAGATATGTGGCCAGGAAAGGGGCATGGCCGTCCAGGGAACCCCGCAAGGTTGGAATTGGGAGCACAGGGGGCCCAATTTGGCCTGAGTTTTCCTACCCCTCCTTTAACTCCATGTTCAGAGAGGAGATGCTCCGACACCAAGACACACAAGCAGATGCTGGAGGGATTAGCTCCATCCTTTCCACATTCTTAGGAAAAAGCAGAATAGGTAAAAACCATGGAGCGGACCAGGGATGCCTGCATTTTGAGACGCGGGGAAGCAGGGGGCCGTCAGAACCTCTCCTTGCAACAAAGCAAAAAAATCAAAAATAGGTTGCGAGAGACTTTGCGATCGTGCTGTTTCCACGCAGCTTGCAAGTTAACAGCAGACAGACGAATCCAAAAAGTTGGATTCAGGGTCTTCCCTGTGGAGTTTCCCCCTTCCTTCTTCTCCAGTCCCCCTTGCCACCGCCTTTTAGAGAAACGAAATCTGGGCGGCAACAAAATGAAGGAAACGCAACTGGAGGTTGCAAAAGGATGAGAAAAAGCGAAAGAGAACTGGGGGAGTAAGAAAGCAGCTGGAAGCAGGGAGGGAATGACATTCCAGGGGAGAGGAAACGACATGAAGCAGCAAGGGAAACAGAGACAAAACATTAATGGAGAGAGGAGTTAAGTTTCTCCCCCTTAGGGCTGAACGGGGAAAACATCCCACCGATGGGTGGAAAGGTTTGCAAGCTGAGCTAACACGAATCAATAAAGGTGGGGTTTGGAAGATGTGGGCATGGCTTTGGGATCCGATCAGGTGACTTCTGGGGGCGCCACCTCGCCTATAAGTCCGGGCTCCAAGTTCGTGCTGGCTCACAGCTCGGCTTCTCCAGCGGCCCAGCATCTCTCTCTCTCCGTGCGGTAAGTTTCCTTATAATGATCCCCGCCCCGCTTTCTTCTCTTCAGTTCCTTTCTTTCCAAAACTTGGGGCCACTCAAGGATGGGGATGATGGGCTCACTCCCCATCTCACAGTAATAGTAAAAGGGGGGGGGCATGAAGGCTGCAACCCAACTCGTCCTTTTCCTGGGAATCAACTCTGTTGAATAGAAGGGGTCTTACTTTTGAATAGACATTAGAACTTGGAAGATCCCACTGGACCAGGACCTTCTAGTCCAGTGATCTGCCCACCCCCTGGCCAACGAGCTGTCCAGGGGGACCCCCCCCCCCCGCTCCATGCACAGGCCTATTCTGATTCTGGAAGCTGTGCCTTTTCATGAGGACTAGTAGCACAGATAGCTGCGGTTGCCGCCGCCACCGTCTCTTCCTGCCTAATCCCCTCTGCAGCTCTCCTAAGACATGCCTGTCACTCTTTCTTGCGGAAGGGAATCCCATGCGGTTCATTCTGTGTGGGATTCAGGAGGCCTTGCCTTGGATTTGTCCGAAAGCTCCCAAGAGGTGCGAGGCTGGACTGCCACAGCTCCGCCATGCCCTCGATTACTCGCCTCCTGCCTCCCCTCCCCGGCTTCCGCTTTATCCCCACAGGCACAAGCCTTTTCACAATAGGTCTACTCCCAAGTAAGCCCATTGAGTTCCATAGTCCCAAGGGACTCCGTGAAAGGACTACAAGGCGATCGGCACAAGCCCATCAGCCTTCCCTGAACGAAGCCCCCCGGAAAGTGTCAGACTAGGACTTCCATCATCCCCAGCCATGTTGCTGGAGTCGGAGTCGGACACATCTCAAGGATGCTCCGTTGGGGAAGGCTGACACTTGTCCACGCAGGAGTAACTCTCGTTTTCAACGGGGCTTAGTTGCAAGTGTGCCTCGGAGGAATCCACGTAGGCTGGGCAACCCTAAACTTAATCCAGATGGGGTCCTTATGGGATTTACTCGCCTACCTGCACGGGACTGGCACCTCCGCCCAGTTCTGGCCACGTCTTCCTTTTCCCTCCAGGGAAGGCTACGATCCCCTTGCCTTCCAGAACTTGCCGGTTTAGGATGAGTTGCCTCTGAGCATGCGTAGAGTACCTTTCCCCGCCTCACTTTTCCTCCCACAGCGCTCCGGCTGTGCCCCCCCCCGCCCCTAAATAGCTCCCTGCATCACGCCGCTTCTGGCCAACTGGGCAAGATCGCCCCCCCCCCGCGCGCTTTTCCCGTGTGGGGCTGGTGGGGCCCCAATCTCCCAGTCCTTTCCCCTCAGGCAAGCTCGCTGGGGGCCGGGGGGGGGGGCGCCTGCCACCCACCCACCGACCGGGCCACCGACTCTCCGGCCCCCTCGCGCCCCCTGCTGGGGACGCCCGGGACGGCGCCGCCCGCTGCCCGGGGCCGCGCATGGCGGGGGGGGGGCTCGGCCTTGGGGGCCCCCCCGCCGAAGCTACCGCACGGGGTGTCGTGAGAACGCAGCGAGGCGGCGGGACGGGCGGCCACCGTGTCCCTTAAGAGCAGAGAGGGGCCCGTGCAATTGCAAACTAGGCCTGTGCAATCGCGGGGGGGGGGCGGCGGCGTGTGCCCCCCCCGACAAGGCGGGCTGCTTGACGACGCCCGAGCGCCCTTGGGTGCTGCGGGAGCCGGGACGCCCCTTACCTCGCCTGCGATGCCCCGCGGCCGCTGCTCGCGTCGCGTCGTGTCCCCCCCGCGCCTTTCCGCATCCCCGAGAGGCAGACATGTACGGCGGAGAAGCTTTGCCTCCCCTCCTCTGCGGGGGGGGGGGGGGGGCCTTTAACCTGGGCCAGGTGCAGGGCAGCGTCACCCGTCACGTTGCCTTCCACCTGCAGCTATTAAGCCTGGAAATGCGGAGCAAAACGGGGGCGGGGGGGAGGCAGAGGGAGCAGAGGCGCCTAGTAGTCACAGACCCCACTGTGCTCCATGGGGCGGGGGCTTCCCCATGGCGCACTTTTCCCTGATGGTTTGTCCCCTGAAGAGTGGGGCAGGGCCCCACCTCTGCAGGGAAGGGGGCAGGGAAGGCTGCTCTCTTTACCAGCTGCGACGTTTCCCCAGAGCGCCTGTCACTGGGCCCCACTTCGCCTGAGCGCCAGACCCATCTTATGGGGGTGAGCCTAGACTGGGGACGCACAAATCCTGCCCACCTTATGCACCAAAATTGAAGCATCCACACGCAAGAGGACTGGAGAAAGTGCAGTTTGCTCGGGGGGGGGGGGGAAATGTGGAAGCCTTGGGGCTCGGTGGCGATAAGGCGGCAGGGGTGCCAAATCGCCGGGGGAAGAAAGGGGGATGGAATGAAGCCCCCTAAGGCGGGCTTGGCTGGGTTAAAACCCTGAGCAGGCAACCCAGAGCGACAATATTTACTTGCAGCTCTCCCAGCTATAGCTACGAATAAACAGAGGGGATTAGGAAACACAGACAGACGCAAAGATACACAAAAACTGCCCCTCTCTCTGTTTGAAGCCAAACAATGACCAAGCCCAGAAACAAAAGCCCCCCAGACAATGCAGCCGGTTCCCGGGCCTTCAGACAGAGGACAGGGCTTGTAAGCGCCGTTTGGAAAACTAACAGGAAATATGGGGGAATTCTGAAAGCTCTGGGGCAGCAGAGCAAGGCCTCCTAGGGTGGAAGCCGTTCCTGCCCAGAGTTCCCCATTCCTACGAACTAGCTCGCGACCCCTGAAGAAGCTGGAATGGTGGGAAAGTGTCCCATTTTCCCAGCATAGTCAGATTGGGAGCTATTCCTCCTTGGGCTCTTTAGACCTATGGGTGTTACAGGTAACCTGTGTCTAGACGGACACACCTAGATCTCATGCGTTGATTTGGAACTGGTCCCCCGCCAAAGTGGAAAACTACCGGTCAGTTCGGCCAGTCTTTAAAGGACCCCTGTTTCCAAAGGACCCACTGCCTATAAAACAGGCTGTATGGATAGGGGAGGGCCTTTAATTTTGGAAAACAAGTCAGGGAGAAAAATTCATGGGGGGCAGTGGCAGGAAAAGCACAGGCGGGCCAAAATCGAGGGGAAGTCGGATGCAGCCGAGATCCTTGGGGCCCTCTTTTTACTGCAGCAAATGCCCCCGGAAAGCAAAGCAGTGGGGCAGAGGCCTCCAAGAGATCCAGGGCCACCCCTACCACCACCTCTGGGCTCTGGGAGCGGCAGATTTTGGGAAGTGGAGCCAGGTGGTGTGGATGGCCAGGGGGGAGTGGATGAAAGCAGCTCAGACGGGAAAGCATTAGGTGTTTTCAGTTAAGTTCCTTCAGTTGCAGCAACCATCTAATTTTGAATACACACGCTCCTTTTCTCTCTGCTGCACATACCGTATTTTTCGCTCTGAGACGCACCTGACCGTAAGACGCACCTAGTTTTTAGAGGAGGGACCCATGGAAAGCTTCCTGAAATCACAGGCACATTCCCCATCACTTCCCCACGGGCTTCATTAAAACACGGGTTGCCATTTGAAAACGCACACCGACCTGTGATTAACAGCTCTCACCTGTGCCGGAGCAGGCGGGCGGGGCAGGGCGCACCGAGCGCATGCCGGCCAGGTGGTGCCACGCGCTGCAGGCGGCCGGCAGCGTCCCGGGCGTCGGGCACACACACATTTGCTCTGTAAGACGCACAGACATTTCCCCTTACTTTTGAGGGGGGGGGAAGTGTGTCTTATAGAGCGAAAAATACAGTAATTAATTTTGTAAAATACCCTAAAATGGCAGGTTTGGAAAGGCTTCTGCCTTTGTGGTTCTGACCCCCGCCCCGCGCCGCCCCGCCCCACCCCACATTCCTTTCATGGCCACAAAGGCCAGGATTAAAAGGGAACACCGTATCACATGGAATGGGATCCAGCCAGTCAGCCTGCCAAGTTAGGAAGCGGGACAACCTGGCGCACCTGTCCCTTCCTTCCATACCGTCACTGTTTTTCGGCGCCAGGCCAAGACCTTTTTATTTAAGCAATATTTTAATAACTGTTATTATTATTGATTGGTTTTAATTTCTACAGCCAGGGTGAATCAGAATTTTATATGCATTTTTATATGCTTATTTATTGTGTTGGAAGCCGTCCCGAGGCTTATGCAAATGGGACGGCATACAAAAACTCCCAATAATAAATACCTTTCCACCTTCTTCAAATTTCTGGGATGAGGAGATGATGATTCATGCCCAGCTTGTGCCTTGATCACGCTCTTCCATGGCCCAACATAAGTATCTTGCAAAATCGTGAGGAACTGCCCTATTAAAACCATCAGGCAAAACCATACTGAGCATCCCTACGAGCCAGCTGAACGCTAGTTCACCTATCAGTCCACACCTTTTCCTAATATTGCAGAAGAGCAATCTATTTTTCTATTTTTAGAAACATTCCCCCCATAGATACAAACCTTTCCTTTTTAAAGTGACCTTCGCAGTCCCGCCTATGGAAATGCTCCTCCCGCTCCTCACATCCCTCGGCTGCCGCTCGAAGACCTCATGATTTAAAATGTTTGAACAAGGGAGGAAGGTATGAACCATGGCGAAAATGGTAGGCGTGTCATGAGCAGAGCTGGGGGTCAGACTAGATGGCCCAGGAGACCCCTTCTGATGCCGTTTCTATGAGAAATGTCTTGTCTTCTCCCCCTGCATCACTAAAGCGTAAACATCGCCACTTTTGCATTTGGTCTTTTCAGATCTACTTCCTGCCTGTCCTTGCAAGATGGCATGCCCACTCGATCAAGCCATTGGCCTCCTGGTTACTATTTTCCACAAATATGCAGGCAAAGAGGGTGATAAAAACACCCTCAGTAAGAAAGAGTTGAAGGAGCTGATCCAGAAGGAGATGACCATTGGACCCGTGAGTATCGAGTGAAGCCAGCCTGTATGGCGACGTTCTCTTCCACACCTTATTCATTTATATGGAAGATAGCCTTGTGGGGACTGACGAGTTGGAGAAAAGTCTTGGATAAAGTGTTTTAAAACAACACACATACACCCCACCCGCCAAATTCCTCTTCTGGTGCTTTTCCCACCATGGGGGAAAAGATGTGGGAATCCCATCTATTTTCTCCCATGAGAAGAGGAAGAAAGTGGAAGCACGTGCAGGGAGAGACGGAAATGCCCTTTTGACCAAGCAGTCACACTGCACACTCGTTGGTAGATTGGTCTGTCTTAATGGGGTGGGTACCAAACCTCAGGCCCCTCTGCAGTTCCCTGAAGGCCCCCCCAGTCCTTCACCTGTTTGGTTTCGCAGCATCTCTGCAGCTTTTGCTCCCTGTTCTGAAAAGTGGAAACGCGTCTCCTGCGGATTAGTTACAGGCACACCAAGCGGGTTTTGTTGAAAGAGTTGGATGGTTTCGGAACCCAAGACTTGGGTCATGGCTACTCACAGAATGCAGTGCCAGAAATTCTCAGAAATGGAACTTGGCCTTCAGACGGCAGGATGTTTAGGGCCGGTCAGCAAGGAAGGAGCAGACATTCAGAGCCCCTCATTTGAGCTGGAATGGGGGTATTCATCTTTAGAACCATGAGGACTAGGAACTTGTGCCAGGAAAACTCTGCCAGCCAGAAGCACCCTCTAAAATTGCCCTTGGATCTTTGCCCACACTTAATTTAAGCGTTCCAGTTGACTGCTTTGTGATTTGAGGTTCTCAGGTTTTTTTAAAAATATTTTTCTTTTCACTCCAGAAATTGAATGACGCAGAGATCCAGAGACTCATGTGCGATCTGGACCGTAACAAAGACGACGCTGTGAACTTTCAGGAGTATGTCACCTTCTTGGGTGCCGTAGCCATGATTTACAACGAAGCTTTGACACAGTAAGCTGGGCCAGACAGCTTGGGAGGTTGTGATCTCGAAAAATGCCTCTATAGATGGTTCCAATATCTAATAAAAATTAAGTTTTGTACAGTTTGGTCGGCATTATGTGTTGCCTTGCCTTTGGGAGCAGAACTGAGGGGGGGAGGTGTGTGGAAGGAAATAAAGGACCAGGTTGTGGCAGTAGAGGCAAAGACACTAAAGATTCCTCCATCTCAGAATCTGCCCCTGCCCCTTACAAATGGTCCGAGATTCCAGCAAGGGTCTCACATTACTGAACACAAAAATACTCCCGACCCAAAAAAGAACTGAAATTAGAACTGCCAAGATCAGCCTGCCCCTAGACAAATCCATGGTACAAGCATATGAATACCATGTACAATCCTGGTCAGTGCCCCCAAAACAGGAAACTGAAGGTTTGGAAATACTGCAAAAAAAGAGCAACAGATGCAAAGGCTGGAGCAGCTTCTCCATCAGGAAAGCTGCCACATCTGGAATTCTTTTGGGTTGAAAAGGGGCAACTGAAGTGAGACATGGTGCCCAGGAATTATGCCTGGAATGGAGAAAGTGGGAAGAATCATTTTTCTATCTCCTAGAACCCAAAGTGGGGGGAACATCCATGAAGCTGACGGGGGAGGCCCAGGGCGGGTTTAAAAAAAGCCCTTCTTCACACAACATATTGCTAAACTAAGGGAATTGCTTCCACGGGACAGCACGGTATTCCCCAATCTGGACGGCTTTGAGGGGACGGGAAACACCCACCGGGGAGGCAGCTGTCCAAGGCGGCTAGTCCTGAGGCTTTACGCTTCCTCCGTAATATGGAGTAGGCCTGTGCATATTAGTTGCTTGGGGATCTTCTGTGGGCGGCTGGTTGGCCATGGCGTGCCTGAAGTGGCTGTGGGTCGAATCCAGCAGCACAGCTCTTCTGTTCCAAAATCTCTCCTTCCGACCTGCAAGGCTTTACTGCAGGATGGAAGAGAGGCCGCCCCGTGAGGTGCCCAGCCTTGCCCGTGCCTCTCCGCATGAGAGAAGCAGAGATGGGAACAGCACTGACAGATCATCCAGCCCCCACAGGCCTCAATGGGGGGGCACTGCTTGACCCCCCCCCCCCAGCAACTTCCTGTAACAGTGTTCTCTAGACAAGCTGAATGCCAGCTCCCGCCAGCTCCAGCCACCGTGGCCAGCGGTCAGTCTGGAGGTCAGCAGGTTACACACAAGACCATGGGCAGCCAGTCCCGAGTCCAAATCCCCCGCAGGTCAGCCATAAAGGTCAGGAGGTGGCCTTTGGCCAGTCCGCCTCAGGTCCAAGTACCTACCTCGCAGGGTTGTTGTGAAGCTGCCCTGAGTTCCTCAGGAAAAGATAGGAAATAAATATTAGTGTAATATACTTCTATAAAGCACAACGGATATATTATTCCACTCCGTAAGAAATGAGCTATATTTAGATCTAATAAGCTCAGTCCACCAAGGGAGACGCAGAGAAGCCCCTTTCACCTGCCTCCCAGGGGAACGCGCTGTCAACAGGAGGCTAGTGCTGAGCACACCTTGTGTCGCACTGCCGTGAGGGCGAGGCATGCATGCGTGGGCCCTGCTCCATTCCCGCCGGCACCGGGTGGAGACGCTGCTCCCGTCGCCGGTTCTCTCCCCGCCCCGCCCCTCTCGATCGCATTTCCACTTCCAGAATTTCGGACCGGGCTGCTGTGTCTCCGGCACCAATTGCTGAGCATCATGGAGGGAGACGAACACATTCTGCGGTTGCACGAGGGAAGCAAGCTGCGCTCCCCAAGTCTGAAATCGTGGCTGCTCCGGATTAAGGACTGGCACCCACCTGAGGCAGGGAGAGAGGGAAGCTGCAGCACCGCCACACTGCCCATCTCTGAAGCCTTTCCCAGCCAGGACTTCAATTTCCATCTGCCACAACAGGGCTCGGAAATGCTACCTGCTGTTCCTCAAAGCCCTGGGTGGGGGGCGGGGGGAGTCCACCGAATCACAGATGGGCCAACGTTAGTCCTGGCACTCAGGCACTGATCCTCAGTCACTGGTTAAGCCGTCGGCAAACCGTTTGTCCGCAGGTCATCTCAAACGTGGTCAAGCCACCCCTGAATAACAGGGAAATGGGTGCGATGGAGGGAGTCATGGGAAGAACCCCACCCCAAAAATACCTTGGGGGGAAAGCCCTAACGCGCGTGAATCTGAAAAGAAGCTTGATGAATTCTAGAGAATGTGCAGTGAGCGGGGAATATTGAGCGACAGCTAACAGAAAACCAGGTGGGGGACACACCTGGACATGTGCCGGCTGGAACCCCGAACAGGAACACCTCGTGCTGCAAAGCCCCCTTGTTGGAACAGGAGGTGAAAGGAAGCCTGCCAAAATTCATCCTGCTGGCCACTGGCTTCGACGGAGGGTGAGGTTACGGCAAGCAGGTTCTAGTGGCACCACCAGCCCCAAAACCCACATCCAAGGGCCCTCGGTGGGACCATTTCTGGGGGGGGGGGTGCTGGACACACTGCAATTCCCCCGTCCCACAACTTGACAATGCCAACGGAAAGACGAGGCCCTGCAGCTTTCAAGAGCCTAGCAGGGTTCCTGGCAAAGGATACCAGATGCTGAGCTTCTGAGACACATCTGGATAGTCGCCTCTTTCTTAAAAACGGGGGGGGGGGGAAAGAGGGGCAGGATGGACCCTTAGCCCCAATCCAGCGGGGCCGTTCCCAGATCCCTAGAGTCCTACCCGCCCAACTTACTCACCCAGAATCACACAATACAGTAACTCTAAAATTTCATTATAATTAACATATATTTTAAAAAATAATAATAAAATCACTCTGGTTTGCCTCCTCCCTAGTGGGGGGGGAGGGGGCCAGTGGGCAAGGAAGGGGGCCAAGTGCCCTGCCCACATTCTTCCTCTTTGCCCGCCCCCTCCCACCCCCAACTCAAGCTCAGATACTGGACTTGACTCCACAAAAGATAAGAATGCAAAGTTACAAGTGCTTTACAAGAGACGCCCCCACTTCCTTCTCCAACTCCGCCCGCCCCCCAAGTACATGGCAGTCCAAGAGGAGGGAGGGATAAGGAGAGAGGGAGGCGTTATGTACAGATTCTCTTTAAAAAACATGATTAGGCAAAGAAATAAAAGAACCACGAGCTTCGCGCCCGCCTTCCCTCCTCCGCACACTCGCCTGGCTCGGCACACTACCACGATGATCTCGCTAGCTATCGGTGCAGGTGGAAATATACACAGGAACAAACGCAGGGCCCACGGCTGGGACTCTGGGCAGCAGAGACCTGCCTCGGACACACACGAACACCCGTCCCTCGGATCAAGGGGGGCAGAAGGCTACTCCCGGATCCAGTCCATCTTCTCTCTCTTGCATCCCGGAGGGCTTTGGACACCCCGCATCGCTCTCCTGCAGCGTCCGGCCCCTCCAAGCGACCCGGAAGCACCTCCCCGGCGCGGGGCTGAAGAGGGGCATCCACCCCCTGCCCAGTTCCTCCCCGGTCCTCCGCAGCCTGGGCTCGCGGCTGCTTTTTGCCGAGTTTGGCCCAGAATGTCTGGAGAGGTTTCGCCAACGCCTCGGGGAGGCCGTGGCCACGCACAGCCCCTGCTCCCAGAGTCCCTGCGTGGGGAGCGGGAGCCTGGCTCTTGGGTCTCCCCCGGGCCTCCCTGCCAGGCCGGGGGTTCTCGGCACCGCGTGCCCCTGCCTTCACTGGAGCCGGTCTGTGCGGAAGGAGTCCTCGACGGCCGGGTCGGTCAGCAGGGCGTAGGGGTCGCTGAGCATGTGGAGCCCGTCCAGGGTGAGCGGCTCGATCTTCAGGTCCTCGTCGAGACCCAGGGCGGAGGAGCCCATCTCGAAGCCAGGCATGCCTGCCAAGACGGTGGCAATCTCCTTGGAGATCCCTGGGGGGGAGTCCCCTGCGGGGGGAGAGGGGATCAGGCCTGGGGGCTCCCGCAGGATTCTTCGGGCAGCGGGACCATCCCTCTGCCGTCACTCCGGCTTGCAAGGCCCGCCTCTCAGAAAAGGCCCCACAGTGGGGGAGGCCAACCCGGCCAGAGCAGCGGCAGGCTCGGCTTGGGGGCTCGCTGCCCCTGCTCAGCTCCGAGGCCGGTGCGCCTCCTTCAGCAAAGACCCCCCGGAGAGGAACTGCCCGTCCAGTCCTGGGACAGACAACGAACAGCCCGGTCTCCGTACGAGGCCCCATTGGATATCCAGAAGCCACTTCCAGTCCCCAGCACAGAGAGAGAGGAAGAGCTGGGCCCTCCGGCTTTGGCCTACATGTCCCAGCAGCTCCGGCAGCAGCGGCCAATGCTCAGGAATCACGGCACTGGCAAGCAAGGATACATGGAGGGCCCCGGGGGACCCGCCCCCTGCAGCAAACAGTTCAGGTACAGACCTGCCTAATCTGGCGCCCCCAGAATGGGGTGGAGGGTGATTCCCAGCACACCCCTGGCCAGCATCCGAGAGTGCCGGGCTGGGGGAGACGGTTTTCCCCCCAAGCTTTCCCCCAACTGCCCTGTGAACATGGGCCGGGAGCCACAAGGCCCACCCGCACTGGCTTTTGGGGGAGGCGGGTGACAGTTCCCCCCTTGTCCCCTTCCAGCTCTCCGTTACCTGTGAGAATGATGTTGGGGACGGGGCCGTGGCGGCTGCAGTTGTTCAGGTTCTGGCGGTTGAGCAGGTGTGGGTCGTGAGTGCTGCCACTGCCCCCAGTGCCGCCGCCGCCGCCCCCACCCCCCGACTGGCCCACGCTGTCGCCTTGGGAGTAGTTTAAGGCACCCAGGTCGTCCGTGAAGGTGTTGCTGTTGAAAGCGAAGCCTCCAGACATGTTCTCTACGAAGTTGTACTGATCGAACTGCAGGGAAAGGAAACAGCCCGGGGCGTGAGCGGGTTGTAAGCCCTGCCGTTTTCCAGCATTTTACCTGGAGGCGACCAGAAACATGCAGGCGGGGGGGGGGGGGGGCGCAAGCCCAGGTGTCACCTTTCCTTTCCTTTCATGTAAGGTAAGTGGAGCCCAGCTGGGTCAGAGAGAGCAGCATTTTGTTAGCATACTGGCCAACTAGCTGCCTGTGGAAAGTGGGACAGGGGTGCCACGGCACCCTCCCGCCCATGTTCCCCAGCAATTAGTATGCCGAGGCACACAGCCTCAAAGATTTCCTCTCGGCGGCCAAGATCTCTGCCCTCCCCGTTTAGTTAAAGAAACGGCAGGTCCAGGGGCTTCCTCCTCCTCCTCCTCCTCATGGCTACACAGAACCTCTACATCCAACAACTGTTCCCTCCTGGAAATTCGTAGCTGGTGAGTGACAGCAGGAAAACTCCGACATGAAAATTCTCCATGTGAGCTAAACGGATCTCGCCTGTTGCTTTCCTCTTCCCCCCCCAATCCCCTTTCCTCTTGTGCTGTGCCGTTAAGAGCACCGGCCTGCAGGCAGCCACTGCCTCACCCTGGGAGCCCTTCTGGTTGAAGGGGTAAAGGTGGGGATTTGCTAACAAAATCGCTTTCAGCTTGGCCATAGCGGGGGGGAACAGGGTGCTGGAGAAGAGAGCTTGCCGGGGGAGCCCAGTGCAGTCCGAGGAGGGCCGCCGCGCTCACGCTGTACTCACGCTGCCCAGGCCGAAGTCACCCAGCGGCTGGCCGAGCTGGTGCTGGAGCATGGAGTTGGACGGGTACTGCGCCGGGTAGGGGCACGGCGTCTGCAAGGGCTGCGGCTGCTGGCGGACTTGAGGGGGGCCGCCCGCCCCTCCTTGCCCCTGGTGGAGGGGCTTCTGGCCCTGCTGGAGGTGCAGACCGGGCTGGCTGTAGGGGTACGGAGGGAGCCTCTGGTCGGCCGGCAGCTTGCTGGTGTCCAGTGGCACCCCCTGGAGGGGGGAAGAAGAACAGCACGGCGGGGAGCCCCAATCAATGTGAGGCCACGGCTGCGACACCAGGGCTCCCCCTGCTCCCAAACACCCCCCGGAGGCCAAGTCCCCGCAGGGAGGAGAATGAGGTGGGGGTGCGGGAGGTGCCATGCTGGGCCATTTTCGGACACTTCCCAGGGGGGGCTCCCCCGCTACCCACGAGGAGGCGGCACGCAGCAGGAACGCCCTTCCCGCCTTCCCTTCCTCACAGGAATCTTGTTTTACAGGATGAGCAGCATTCAGAGCACTTCTTTCCCCCACAGTGCAAAGTGGCACCTGCGTGGAGGACTCTACCACGGCTTTTATGCGGCAGGTAGAGCCCAGCCTCAAAGGGACTTGGGCAGGGAAAGGAGAGGCCGGCCAGGGCCAGCTCGACAGCCCCATCTAGTGGAGATGTGTCAGAGTGCGCATTTTATCCCAAAGGCCCGGCTTGGAGGCTCCGCGGGGGGAGCCGAGGGACCTGATGGACAGCCCCACCCTGCTCAGGAGCAGCTGATCTTTTGGTCCAGAGGTTCCCGAATGAGGAAGGGCTTCAAAAAGTGATCGGACAGCGCGAAACGCAGCCCGGGAGATGTGCCGATGCGCCCTGGGCACTGGCAAGGTCCGGAGCCTCTCCTGTCGGATGGGAAGCACACTTCGCCCATCGACCCAAAGCTCCACTCGGACGGGCCTGGCAGTCGGCTGAGCGACACACCGAGAGGCGCTGGAGGGCACCCTGGAGAACAGCCTTCCTCTCAACCAGCCTTCCCCAACCTGGCAGCCTTCACAGGCATTTGGCCCGCAACTCCCAGAATCCCCACCCAGCAGGGCCACCCGGGAATTCTGGGCGTCGCAGTGAACGTGCGTCTGGAAGGAACAAGGCTGGGTCAGGCTGCAAAGAGCTCGGCAGAGGAGCTTTCGTGCTCGGTCAAGACACTGGCTCAGGAGCCGGCAATCTCTCCCACATCGGAGGACGGCTCTGACCTCCTGGAATAACTGAGGAAAGTGGGGTGGAGGGAATGGCACCTCGGCCGGGCAAACCCCAGAGGAGTGGCGATCTGCAGTGGCCGAGCGATGGCAGAAATCTTTAATGCGGCTCTGTGTGTTTCAGAAAGCGATTACAAAAGCAGTTCAGAAGCTTCCGAGAATCCCTTTGATTTGATTTCTCAACGCTTTGATTTCTCACACAGATTTGTAAAAGCGTCACACATATGCGCACAGATATATATATTCACAGGCCAAGTTCGCTTTCCACCAGTGGTGGAGGGGAGTCAGGGTGACCAGAGACACAGCATCGGCATCTTTTGATTATGTGGGAGCGCGGCATCGCCTGCCACCCCTTCTGCCTTCTCCAGTTCCTCCGGGCTCCAGTTCCACCACTCCCTCAGTGGCTGGAGAGGAACGGGTTTCCCGAGCAATAATACACAGTTCCCTGTTGTAATGCAAAGTAGTTTCAGGGTGGTCTGAGCTGGAGCGAGCAATTTGGGTCCGTTTACTTGACAGAAAGACCTGCTCCTTGAAAACAGGGGAGAACAGGAGGGTCCGGACTCCAGCGGCAGGGACTCGGGACTGCCGCAATGAGCGCCCACGTCTCAACTTCTGCCAGGCGGCCACTGCTTTCTGCTTTTGGAATTTCTGCCTTTTCCGTGCCAGCAGCGAGTCTGTTCCGAAACACACGGGGCTACCCCTAGATTTCTGCACTCTCTCACCACGGGGGGTCTCCTCTCCTTCCTTGCCTGCCTCTGGTCACGGAGGTCTTGCACTCCGGGCACCTGCCCACCCCGCCCCGTCGTTCCCGCAGGTGGACAGCTGCCTCTAGGAGGAAAGGGCGCGGGCTTTTCCCTCGAAGTGGAAATGAAGATGGAGAAACACAACAGCTAAATCAAAACACACGCGAGAGGCAGTGGCCAAGGAAAGCGCCACGGGGGGCCCGAGAGCGGCCCCCATGCATACCTGTGTGATGGAGGACAATGTGGGTGACATAGTTGGCGAAAACGGTTTTGGGTGCGGCCTTCTCGAGTCTCCGCCCATTGGGAGGGTCAGGGGGCTGAGGGGGACCCTGCGCCGGGGCGAGGCGTTCAGGGGGGCGTAGGAGGCGGCAGCAGAGGGGGCGGCCGACGGGGAGGAGGCGGAGGAGGCGGCGGGGCTGCCGAAGCCGGGCGGCTGGAGGCCGGGGTTGCCGGGGCCGGGCTGGCTGCCGAGAGCGCTGGGGAGGGAGGGGTTGCTGAGGGAGGACGAGAGGGAGGGGTTGCTGAGGGAGGAGGGCACGGAGCCGCCGCTCGGGGAGGAGCGCAGCGAGGGGTTGCTGAGGGAGCCCTGCAGCGAGGGGTTGCTAAGCGAGGACTGGATGCAGGGGTTACTGAGGGAGTTCTGCATAGATGAGCACAGGCCTGTGGGGACAAAAGGAAAACAAAATAAACCGATACGTAAATGGAGGAGAGAATGGGGCGACACACAGGCAGACGGACGGATGGTGCTTGCCCGCGGGGTCGGGATGGGACGTGGCTGCCCGCCCAGGCCCACACCCGGGCAGAATCCGGGAGCAGGGCCGTCCAGGTGGGAAGGGGAAAACGGCCCGGGAAACCGTGAAAGGCCCCCCCCCCCCCGCCCTCCATCAGGACGGGGAAAGAAACCCTCACTTCCCAGAGCAGGACCAGAGGGCTGCACTCGGTGTACCAGGCTCGGCCCTCTGGCCGGGTCAGTCCAACACAACCAAAGGGCCCCCGGTCCAACGCTTCACAGATCATAATCATGGCCCCTGGACTGTGGGGGTTGCCAGTCCTGCCCCACACGTCCAAAAGGCCCCCTCCCCCCAATATCCACCCACCCATCGTTTAAGGTGGTCTTCAGAGAAACCATCAGAGCTCCTGTCACCAACGGAGACCTGGCCCGTGAGAATGTGGGGGCAAGGCCTGTGGGGGCAGCACCCCAATTCTGGAGCTCAGTCACCTCCTAGCTTGAGGCCATGCGCAAGGATTTTTCTTCAGGCTGGCTGCGGATGGGCGACTGGGAAGTGCTTTTGCGCCACTGTCCTCCCGTTCCAAAAAGGGCGAGTGCTTTTTAAACGGATCTGCTCTGGTTTGCTGCCACAGCGGCATCCTGCCTTTGGGCAACGAGGGAATTCGCACGTGCTTCCCATCGAGACCAATGTGCGTTTCACCACTGAGGGGCACCGGCAGAGCACGCGGCTTCTGTCACGGACGGAAATCTCAGGTTCTCTCCAGAAAGGCAGAGCCAGGCCTTCTGGAAATGCACACGCAGGCAGACGTGGCCCCCCCGCCCACCGGAGCCCTCGGCTGACCTTCGGTTCCTGGCCGACACCTGCTCTGCTCCGGGCAGCCTCACCTGAGGAGTCGTAGCCGGGGCCAAGGCCCACGCTGCCGCTGATGCCCAGGTGCGTCAGGGTGCTGGCCAGGTTGCCGGTGCTGCTCCCACCGCTCAGGCTGGGGTACGCCGACTCCTCGGGGTCCAAGGGAGTGGGCAGTGGCGACGGAAAGTGCAGGTTGGTGAGGTCCGGGAGGGAGCCCCCCGTGTTCAGGGCAGCAGGTATCAGAGGCAGGTTGGCAGGCTGGTCCGGGGACGGGAAGATGCTGGGAAGGGGTGGAGGGAACAGAGAGAAGCGTCTCAGGAAAGGGGGGAGCACTCCTGCCCCACTTCCAGGGCAGGGGCCAAATCTGGCCAGGTCAACCCACACACGGCCATGAAGCTGCTGGGAAGCGGCTGAGTGGACAGTGCCGCTTAAGAAGAATCACTTTTCCTAGGTTCTTCTCCATTAAAAGGTAACGGTAAAGGTAAAGGTTTCCCCATGTCATTGAAGTCCAGTCATGTCTGACTCTTGGGGGCGGTGCTCATCCCTGTTTCCTAGCCGAGGGAGCCAGCATCTGTCCGCAGACAGTCTCCGTGGCCGTGTGGTCGGCATGACTAAACACCGAGGTGCACGGAATGCTGCTACCTGCCCACCGAAGTGATGCATTTTTATCTACTTGCATTTGCGTGCTTTCACACTGCAAGGTTGGCATCTCTTTTTCTTCTCCATTACAGGGAAGTAAATCCCCACAGGCAGAAAGCTCCCATGAAACCTATCTCCCCCTCATGAGTTAGCTTTCCATCTAGAAGGGATTTAGGTTTTTAAAAAACATACATAGGAGAGCACTTTTTTAAAAATTAAAAAATAAAATAAATACAGGGTATTTTCCATCTGAAGTCTGGAGGGAGCATGGGGTCTTCTTAAATTACTTTGCTGCATGTGTAAAACATGCCAAATGCTCGCTCTCACGCTGGGAAACCAGACACAGAATGACGGGAGCTGGGTGGTCGTTGTCCCACAGCATTCCCACAACCCTCTGAATACGAAGCATTTTAAAGAAGACAGGGGCTGCATCACGTACTGTATCCCAGGCACCTCGCAGGACCGTGGACGGGCGGATGAAGAGGACAGCTGCTGGAAGAGAAAGATGGCGTCACGGGAAAGAAGCCCGGGGTCACGGCCAGCCCCCCGTTCCCAGCCCATGCATCCTGCCTCCTACGGCAGCCTGCAGCAGCCGGGCTCACTCCAGAAGCCGGTCTCACACATACACTGCCTGAGCGCCATGAGCAGAAGCTGGGAGTGGGCAGGCCTGTGGCAAACACCCATCTTGCAAGGTAGGCCGGTGTTACTGTTGGCATTAGTTTGCTGTGTACCCTGCGCTGTGGCCAAGAAAATGGAACTCTGACCATCAGAGAGAAGCCAAACTTGACAAGACACACGATAAAGCAGATACACCCACAGTCAGACAAAGGGGTTCGCTGCCACAGCCGGGAGAGACGGACCATCCGCTGGGACAGTGTTCGATGAGGAACGGACCAGCCCTTGAGAAGGCTGCCAGTGGCCCCGACAGCCCCCTGCACAGAACAACTGCTTGTGTACGTGGGCAAAGGAGCAGATCTCCAGCGAGCGCCTGGCTGTTACCATGTGGGCAAAATCCTGGGCTGGAGCAGCATCCAGCAGGCCGCTTCCCAGATTCCCAATAAAAACAGGATTATTGCCTGCCCGCTGGAGGCAGAGCGCTAAAGCTTGCCTGCAGCCACTCAGTGGGTGGCATTTTATGCCAGGGTGGCAAATTAGGGGTGTGTGTGTGTGTGTGTGTGTGCGCGCGCGCGCACACATGCACAAACCTGCAAAGTGAGGCACACTCACTTCTATCAAACTTGGGACTCTTTTTATTATTGGCTAGAGAAACGGGACTTCGTATAGACTTAAATATGTTTTTAAGTTACCATAAATGGAAAAAAAAATTGTGGGGGCTGACCCAGCAGGCCCGATGGTTTTGATGCTTGATGTTGTTTTTAGTTTTTCTTTGTTTTTAGGATTATAATTTCAAATAAAACTTATTATTAAAAAAAGGGAGGCACACTCACTTTTTTTGTGGGTGAATGAGATGGGCCAACTTCCCCCCCACTCTCAGCTCAGCTGAAAAGTGTATGATTCTTTAAAGAGTTCTCAGAAGAAGCTTCCTTTCCCACCCCCAAGCTTTTCTGAGAAAGCTCACAGAAGTCCAAGGCTGCCCCATGCCAACTGACCCTCTCCCCACCCCAGATTTGGCTCTTGGCTGAAGAGGAGAGAAGTTTTTCCTTCCTCGGGGGCTCAGGCACCCAAAACAGATTGCCAGGGGTACAAGGTGGGGGAGAGAACAGAATCCTTCTCCGCGCTGAATTTTAGCCTGAACCAGAGAATAACTGCAGGAACCTTTCCCAGCCCAGCACCCTGCCGCTAGACATGCAGCCTGGGGATGATGGGCTGAGAATCCCCTGAATCTAATAGGCATCAGCTTGGGCAGGGCTGTATGAAGAGGTCGCAACTGGTCCTCACGCCCCTGGGAAAGCCTTGGGGCTTCCTGAGGGTTACTCTCCCGAGCCTCGCACACAAGCTCCAACAGGTGTCCCTGGGTTTCCATTTTTACTTTTTGACGCCCATCAGCCACAGCGCCACCTTCAAGACCTCTCTGACGGCGGCAGGCCCCCGCAAAGCTCAAGCGCTTGGACCAGATGCCCCTGCACCCACCTTTTTGGTGTCCCACGGCTTGAGCAAATGCTTGTTGTCCAGGAGACTCTCTTCGATGGAAGGCACTTGGAAAAGAAACACTGTGGGTGGGGGGCAGGGGGGTGAGAAACGGGGGCGGCTCAGGGCCCAGGCGACTCCTGCAGCCTCCCGAAGGAGGGCAGGGGGCAGGAAGCCGCTGGGCTGGAGGGGTGAGCGTGTTGGGAAGGGCAGCACCCCCACCCCACGGGA
Organism: Varanus komodoensis; assembly: GCF_004798865.1. Lineage (NCBI taxonomy): Eukaryota > Metazoa > Chordata > Lepidosauria > Squamata > Varanidae > Varanus > Varanus komodoensis. The sequence continues at coordinate 5,402,696 of NW_025336157.1, read as the reverse complement.
GAGAAACGGCACCCCCAACATGCACCAGGGTGCCTTCAGGCCAACGGGCTTGGCTTGTCCTCTGCTCTCTCTGCGCAGGACAAGACAAAGGCCAGGCCAGGCCAGGCCAGGCGAAGCTCCCCAGCTTTGCCTGGCCTGGGTTCTGTCCCGAATGGGGGGCAGTCGTGGCGGGCAAAGTGTCCCCGCTGCATGCGGGGGGACAGGCGAGGCCGAGCACCACGAGGAAGGCGCTCGGCTCACAAGGCGAGGCGAGCACACCCAGCGCCAGTGAGTGGGGTGCGTTACCTTTGCTATCCATGTCATTGTCCAGGTAACCTAAAGGGGGAGGAACGAGAGGGGCTTGGAGCGCTTGCATCCCAACCTCAAAGGAAGACAGAGGGGAGTATGGGGGGCGGGCGAATCATCACTCACCAATCTTGCGATTCGGGGGGGGAGCTCCCTGGGAGGGGCCCAGGTAGGCATCCTGTGGGCTGGGGTTCATCACGCTCGTATGCAGGGCAGAGTCGGAATTCGTCCTGGTCGCAAGAGGCGGCAGAGGATTAAAAAACATACCCGTGGAACTGTTGGCCTCCCCAAAGCCAAGACGAATGTAATGCTGGCCATGGAGGCAAGCTGGCGGTGCTGGAGACCCCCCCAAAGGGCACAGCACAGAGAGGCTTCTCTCCGCCCAGCCCCCAGCCAGGTCCCACAAGCACGTCTGGCCATGGCTTTGCCACGCCATCTCCCCAACCTGGCAGCCCCTGGCAAGGCTAAACGAGTTCTAGCTCCTAACTAGATTGAACTGGTGCGGCTGATGACCACGCAAGCATGCACGGGATCCCCAGATCCTCAAGAACGGCGAGGACTCTCCCCGTTAGCAACCTGGGCCCAAAGCAGGGCTGTTCATCACCTTGAAAGCCCACGTGGCTTGGGGCCCAAAATACCCACAGGGGCACTCGCCCCATACTGCCTGCCTGTCCATGACACGGCTCCGTCCCAGACAGTATGTGGGGGAGACGCAGGACATGGATTTCCAAAGGACAGAGCCCTCTCCATGGGCACACCCCAACTTTGGAACACTGGATCTTAACCATGAGCAGCCGACGAACAAGTGGCAAACTTCCCCCCGACACACACACACACACACACACACACACACACACACACACACACACAAAATATTGGGAAGCAAAGAGGGTGTTCTGGCTCCCACTGTATAGTGTCCCCCAGAAAAAAATGTGTGTCTGTGTTTCTGTGCGTATGCAATCATTCAGTTTTTCACTAGTTTCCAAATAATGCAGTTGCACGTGCATTGCAAGAAAATATCACGTTTGTGCCACAAACATTGCACAAACCTACGTTTTCTCCCCCTTTCTTCCAAGCCCAGCCCCGAGCCTGGTCAGGAAGGGGGTGTGGGAGAGCATGCGCCCCGTTCCTGGTGGAAGGAGCTCGAGGCACCCAAAGTGGGCCGTGCTCTTCTCTTCTCCCTCTCCCTCCCTGCCGCCCTCCGCTGCCCTCCCAGTGCTGGATCAATCCCCAGGCCCATCTGCCTCATCTAGCCTTCTGGTTGCACTGTGGATGCCCCAGAGGGAAAGCCAGAGGCAGCTCATAGGCACAGTGGCACCTTCCTATGCCCAGCCTCGCCCTGCCCCCTCCCCAGCGGGGCTCCTGTGCTGCCAAGGAGCAGACAGGCTGGGGAAGGACTCAGAAGGGGTCTCGGGGTGGGGTGGGGATTCAGCGGGATGGAGCAGGGAGAGAGAGAGGAGCTAATGAGTGACGCCCCCGGAGATGGCTTGCCAGCCGGGGCGGGGCAAGAAGCAACCTCTTCCTGCTGCCAGTCCACCTCTGCTAGCTCCCAGAGTTAAAATCCTGCCTTGTGGGACATAGAGGGGGGCGGTGAGCGGCGAGGCAGGGCACGGCGTCACGTGGGAGCCTCCCGCCGGTCCTCAGGGCCCGACAACGGGGGCTTTGTTGCTGGAGCCTGGAGGAGCTGCCTGCGTGCAACAGAGAAGCCTCCGCTTTCTTGTCGGTTGGAGTGAGCACAGGGGGGCAGGACACTGCCAGGATCGCTCTCACAAAAGGGGTGCAAACAGAGGGGGGGGGAGGGGCGGGGCACGAGCCTGGTGGAAGCAGCAGGGGC
>NW_025336157.1:5337857-5400477 GCF_004798865.1 Varanus komodoensis | reverse complement strand
GGAGGGGAGGGGAGGGGAGGGGAGGGGAACTAGCCTGGTGGAAGCAGCAGGGGCGGCAAGGCAGAACGGTGCACTAAAAAATCTAAAGAGCTCATTCTGATGCTGGAGGAAGTGAATCGGCCCCGCCGGGCCAAGCAGAGCTTTCTCCAGAGCACGCAAGTCGGGTGGGACCCTTGCGCGCCTCCTCCGAGCCCCCACAGAGCCGCCTGAATGCCACCAGGCCAGGCGAGTGCAGACTGCAAGGCGGCCGGGGCCCGCTGGCACCCGCGGAAGGCCCGTGACGCGGCCACCTTCCCAGAGTGAAGCCACGCCGCTCCGTGCCCCAGTGGGAGAGTGCGCCCAGCAGCCACGTGAGAGCCCAGCTGCGGAAGAAGGACCGACAGTGACTGCGTTCTGTTTAAGATTAGCTCCTGGGGGGCCCATCCCAGGGTGGGTGTGACAGAAGGCAAGAGGGGCCAGAAGGACCAGTCTACTCTTATTGCCAGGAACTAAGCCTTAGGAGACACAGTCAGCCTTTTAAATTTGGGGGGGGGGGGGGGGCAAAAAAACCCGGAAAACCCCAAAAGGAGGGGGGGTGGGGGGGGGGGGGGGGGCGGGGGGGGGGGGGGTCCTAGAGGGCCCAATTTGCCTCACAGGCCAGGGGTAAATGGACAGTTCAACTCAAGACCTCTCGACACAGAAGTCAAGCCCTGCTGGGTTCGTGGGGTTTATTCCAAGAAGCAGGAGCAGTGGGAAGCTCTCCGGAGAATCCCAGGCAGCCGGGTGAGACTCCAGGCCTGAGATCCTGCAGACCCACATCACATGACAGGAAGGATCACTGCCTTCGGGCTTGGGATGGAGCTCTGGAACCAGCCAGATACTGGGGAAGGCTGACACTCCACCAAGCCGCCACGCTCAGAATGGGGGGGGGGGAGCAGAAGTCCCAGAGCTGCTGAAGACGATAGTCCAGTGGGGAGGCCTCAGAAAGCCAGCTCTGCGCTCTGCTGAAGTTCCCGTGGCAGAATGATTCATGCTAAATAAGAGGGCCAGTCAGTTTGAAAATCTCTTTTTCCTCTAAACAGACAGAACAGGGAACACGAGGCTGCCTCGCATCAGCTCCAACGACGAGGCTAAGCTAGATGAGCCAGTCTGGTTATTTTGGTTGCCACAGGTGAGCAAGAATTCCATGCAGGTGAGCAGACAAGCGGGGGGGCGGGGGAGAGACAGGTGCCATCTCTCCATCAGCCCACTCCATGGCACTTTTTTTTAAAATGGGCAGCTAGGTAGCAGAACCACTGTCTCTGTGCTGGCCGCCAATGGCAGGATGCCCGGCGCCCCAGCTGGCACGGAGGAACACACGGCTTGCCCCCTACCAAGCGAGCATTTGTGGGGGGAAGGAGAAGCAGGCTAAGAGGCTGCAGCCCCCTAATATACTGGTGTACAATCCCCATAATCCCTCACTGGTGGCTGGGCCTGCCCAGAGCCATGGGGAAAAGCTACCCCCAGGCCACCAAGTGCCCACTGCTGAGTGAAATGGGGAAGCCAGGGGACAGAATCGGGGCCCCCGCAAGCAAAGCACCACTTAGCTGCAGCCCCTCCCCACAGGTCTGCGCCGAGGCAAAGGTACCTCAGTGCACCTGAGGACACACCTGTGCTATTTGCACCTGACTCCCCCCCTCCCCGCAGACAGACAGACAGACAGACACACACACACATACCCTCTCTCCCAGGTGTGGCTAACACGGGACACGTGGCAGATAAAGGGGGTGGGGGAGAAACACCGCATCGAAAATGGCTCACCTGTTGAGCGCTGAGGGCAGTCTGATTAGGTGTCCTTTCTCCATGGGCAGGTTGCCCCAGGGCACGGTCCTTCACAGAGAAGAAGAGCAATGTCACTTCACGGCCGGGCAAAGGTGTGCACCGAAGGCATTTGTCGCTTGGCAGCATTGCGGAGAGGAAGGGGGGGGTGCAGCCAGGTGGAGGAGGAGAGGCCATGAAGGAGTTTAAGGGGAGACAAGGGAAACAGCAAACATCCCCCCCCGGCCCCCGCCGGCCAGCTTGTGCAGGGCTACACGTCCCATCACCCACCTGCCCCACCAGTATGTGCAAGACTACATTTCCCTCCATGCAACACGTGCAGGACTACAGCTCCCACCACCCCCAACCACGCAGGCCAGCGGAAGTGTAGCCCAGCACTTCAGGGAGGCTGGCAGAGGGCTGCTCTGGAGTCTGCAGGCCAGATCCAAAACTTGTGCTGTGAGTAAAGGCGGGAGATTCCGGATCGGTTGCCTGGGGCTCGGGGACTGGTTGCGGCAGGTGCAGGGGACTGCAACATGCAGAAGATGGGCTCCCAAGAGCCTGCTGTTCTAGCCACGTTTAAGGATCAAGTTTCTAGTTCTCATGGGTACAAAGCAGGGGGAAAAAAGCCCCAGCAGGACAGGTTGAGAAGCAAGGCTTCTGCCTTCCCCAGCGGCAACCAGTCCCATGTCTTAGCATCCTGCTAGCCAAAAACTCTTCCCATGGTCCAAATTGGGACACGGGGGTGGGGGGGGGACCACTTTGCCCCCAACTGAGAAAACATAAGTGGAAATATTTGGACCCGTACGTGGGTCCGGACCTCCAGCCCCCTCCCTACTTATTCCCTTCTCTCTGGGAAAAGCCACTCTCTCCAGCAAGCCTTTCACAATCCATCCAGGAGAGCACCATCATTTTTATGTGCACAGGTACAAGCAGGCTTAATCCTGCCCCCAGTTTCTTTCTCGGTGTCGTAATTCATTCTGCTCTTGGGGAACTGGGTCCCAAGTACAGAGTTCAATTACCTTTGAAGAAGCAGCCAATGACGAAACAAAGACCAGTGTTTTAGCCCTTAAGGTTGATAGATTATGTATTTCTAAAGCCTGTTGAGATATATTCTTAAAACACCTGACGAAGACTCAGAAGCCAAAAAGTTGGTTGAGCACCATGTTTGGGGGTGGGGGGAGACTTTAGCAGCCAATTCGGCACTTGGGCCTTTTCCCACAATGAACAAAAGCAGGCCTATTAATAGCAGCAGCTTATTATTTTGCATTATATAGCAATTTGCAAGTTCCAACTGTAGCCCAAAGCACCTCAAAGGCACCAGACCACAGAATTACAGAATTGGAAGACTCTGAGAAAGCTTGGCATTTTTTTTACCGGCTTTCTAGCAGTGTCTTAGCTACACTTTTCCCTCCGCTACCCCAACAAAACTTGCAACCAGGCCCAGTTACGGTGGTTGTTAGAAAGCTGTGCGGGCTTGGGGACAGGGGGAACGGACTGGAGAGACACGGGAAAGCCCATGCCACTGGGAACACCTCCAAAGCATGCAGCTTTTGGAACAGGGAATAAATGAGCGACTGTGCAGGACAAAGACCTGTGTAGCACAATGAACACTGTTTCTCTCGCCCACCGAAATTACCCAGAATGCCCTGGGGGGGGGAACCAGGCCAAGAAATGGTCCCAGATTATCCCAGGGACTCCACGGCTTAGAGCTGGGAGAGAAGTGCTGCATATACTACCTGGAAACTATCAGAGATGGAGGGGACACATCTGCAAGCTTGTACTTGGGACAGGCAGCCTCTCGCTGCTTGACCACACGGCTGGCCCTGGGCACAGGGTCAGCCCGAAAGTTAGTCGGCAGCTCTCCACGCCCTCTGGTTGGAGAGCCCTTGCCAGAATTGCGGGCCATAAGAGAACAGTATTCAGGGAGGAAGCCGGTTTTGAAAGTCCCTTCCTGTCTTAGGCAAAAAATAAAAGTCCTGCAGAGAAACAGGCTGTAAAGAATGGACTACGGCACTTCAGACTGGAGGATTGTTTGTTCGGATGTTTGCTTGGAAAGGCAGAGATGGACGGGACTAAAACCCTAAAACCTCAAGGAAGCGCCAAGGCTGCCGCCTGCAGCCACGACGTCGGGGATGGCGGAAGGAGCAGGTGGAGCGATGCAGCTACAGCCGGCCTTGCCTCCGCTCAGCCCGACTCACTGATACGGAGGGAGGAGGGCTCCACCCATGAAAACCAGCCCACTGCTGTACCAGCTTCTGGTGCACCCAAACCCACGGCAAATTTCATAGCAGGTCTCAACCCAGGACGTCAAGCTTGCAGGGGAGGTTTGATGCGAGAGCACTGGCTTCACTTCTCCACCTCCACTAAGCAAGGATGCGGGAATCTTTACGGAGCCTGGGAAAAGCAGCATGCGGTCGGACAGGTGGAGAAAACGCTTCGACCCTCAAAGAAAGGGGCCTTTACCTCCTCCAGCTCGGCTCAGCAGGAGGGGACAAGTACGCAGGGCTGTAGGGGGAGCTATCGATGTGAGAAAAGGGTTAAGGAAGACGCAGGCAGAGCTGGGGGGCTGCTGATGACAAAGCCCAGCTCCACAGATGGCCCCGGGCAGCAAGTGTGTGCTAATGCTCTTTAATCCCCCAGAGCTGGGAAGACCTGCCACCCCTCCCCTGGACCGGGGACAGAGCAGGCACGGGGGCCGCGAGGCGAGGCCAAAGGATATCTGGCGTATGCAGCGGCGCAGGGGAGACATCATCCGCCGGGGGTCCCGCTGCACCCGTTCCACCAGGCCGTGATGCCGTGTGCCACGGGCAGAATCCAGCGGTGAATGGAGCGGGCCCTGGACAGACACGGAAAGGGGGAAGGCAAAATTAAGAGGAGCGTCAAAACCCGGATCCGAAAGCACAGTGCGGGCGGTGGGAGGAAAACTCGATTCCGAGGCTCGGTGCTCAAGGAAACGGGAGGAATTTTTGGCTCACTTTTGCAGTGATAGGGAAGAAATCTCAGCATAGGGGCTACGCAGAAATCAGCGGGCTCAGTTTTACTGGGAAGGATCGGCTGGGGGGGGATGCTCCCCCATGAGGGTGTTCCCCCACCTGCACCACTCCCCTTCCTTTGTTCATTCCAGGAGTGGGGAGGAAAGTAAACCAAGGCAAAGCCCCCTACACAAACGTTGGGTGGTCCAAGGCTTCGCCGCGGGACGTGCACACACGTACGAGAGCCCACACAGGGAGCACTCAGCTCCGTTTATGATGTTTATCAGACACTCCAATGGGGCTGGCATGTTTTAAAAAAGGCACCCTTCTTGGAATTGCAAGCATTTCCCCCCGCCCCAACCCTAATCCAAATGGCCAGACCATTTCCACCCCCCCCCCACCAGCCTCTCTGTTTGGGAGGACAGGAGGTGCAGGGGAAACAAAAACTCAACAGATGCACAAGGAAGGCCACTTATCTCAGGCAAGCCCACCCACCAATCCTGCTCTTCCTGGGAACTCGGCAAAAGAGCCAGGCCGCCCTGTCACCAAGGGCAAGGCTGCGGGATCCACTGCAGGGCTTGTGTCTGCCTTGAACAGAAATTCAACAGGCCATATTTCACTCAGCATGCTGCTGGGAACGCAGCCCCTGTTGGATTCTTGCCTGAGTCCTGTTGAACTATGAGGCGGAGGGGGGGATCCCTGGACCTACTTTGGCAGAGGCTGCATAAAGGGTTTTTTCAGCCCAGTCGTGGAAAGGAATCCAAGTTCAGGAGAAGGACCCCTTGCCCCTTGCCCCAAGGCGGCATTCGAGCTGGCCCAAGCAGCCTTGACGTCTCCTTCGGCCCAGGCATGGGTTACCTGGAACTCAGAAGCTCCACTCCCGATCTGGTTGACGTTGGGTAGAGAGCCGCCATAGTACGGGCTTCGGCTGTGAGCTAAACGCAGCTTCTGGGCCTGCAACTGAGCCAGAGGAGAGAGCAAAAGGAAACCCTGTGAGTTTACAAACCTGCTCACCCAGATTCTTCCTTGACCGGCCCTGCATTTCAACGGGGCTTCAGAGCCGGCCAAGTGCGTTCGGCGTTAATGACCGCAGCAACGATCCTTCTGAGACCCTTGCAAAGCCGGGAGCTGGGGGAGAACGCCGCAGGGACCGCCAAACACCCAGAGCGGTCCTTCCGTACAAGAACAGAGCAGGCGTGCGCTGAACATTAAGTGACTGATTCTCCCTTTGCCCCCCGCAAGCTGACACTGAGCGTGCCGGCCACCTGACCCCCATGGACAGCACCCTCCGCTTCCTGCATTCCCTCAGGTGCCCCCATGTTCTCTTGCCAGGAGACCTTCCTGTCCGCAGGAAGCAGGAGAAGCTATGCCAACCCGTTAGTTAATGTTGACGAAGCAAAGAGTCTGATTTTTTGCGTACTTTGTCAGGCCAGGGAAGGGGACAGGAAGTGATGGACCGGGAAGGGCACTTCATCACCTTCTGCTCAGGAAGCACCATTAGGGAACAAATCCACCAGGGCAAAAGATGTCATGAGAGGCACTACTCCCAAATGCTCCGAAAGGAATAGGAAACGCTAGACGGAATCAAGGAGACCCAGCCTAGGGCTGTCATGGCTGCAGATTAGGCCTGGAGGGCCAAATCCACCCTTCTGCGGGGCCCACAGAGCCACATTCCCTTACCCAATGTGACAGCGTGGCCTAGCAGTTAAGGGTGCTATCTTCCAGCCCGTGCCCAGTTATGAAGCTCTCTGGGCGACTCTGGGGCACGCGCTGACTCGGCCGAACGTTATTTATCATTTCTCTATTCACGTAATTTCTATCCTGTCCAATCGCCAAGCCGCCCTAGACAATAAACAACAGTGGCGGATACGGGAGGACATGGTATCGAACAAAATAACAACACTTCACAAAATTAGGTAAAGCATTAGAAATGCATTCAAAACCCCATTTTTACAACTAAACAGCTAAAACCGGGCTGTACTACTAAGCCTACCCAAAAGCAACTGGCAATACCTATCTCACAGGACTGCTGTGGGTTTAAAATGAAGAGGAGTGTGTTAGCATTCCGGGTCCCTTGCAGGGAAAAAAGGCAAGCTGTACACAGAATAAATAAAATATAAACCCGGTCGTGCCCGTTTTGCCCTGTTGGTGCTTTCCAGGTTTCTGTGCATTTCCCACTCCCCCCAGCTTATAAAGGTGGAAATGCCTCCCCTAAGAACCAGTTCCCGGGAGCTGTTAAGCTCAAATGTCCGGGTATTTTTATGTTTTGGGCCCACCCAGCAGTGGGACACGGCCCCCGAAAAGCTGCTCAAAACGGTATTCAGCTCTTGGGCTGAAAGAGGGTCGATGCCACTGCCTTAAGGACGAACACTCTTCATCTGGCACAAACTTTTGTGGACACGATCCACGCCCCTTGGAGGTGAAACTACCAGGCCGGGAGGGCGGGGGGAGACACCAGCAACGCTTCACAAGGATCCCTCTAACTTCCAGCGTCCTGTCAAGCTGAGCAGGAAGGTTTCTCTCTTTCAGGGGTTACATCAACTGCAGTCTATGGAGGGAATGACTTGCTAAACCATCCCCTGGAAGAACAGGAGAACATGGGAAGCGTTTTGCGGCTTGCAAGTGAGAAGCAAAGGGGCGACTGGCATTCATCATAGGAACCCTGTCGCGTACAGAGGGGAAGACGCCTTCCAGCATGTGCAGCGATGCGCCTTTCTGGATGCAGGAGGACCCAGGTTTCAATCTGCGCGCCTCTGGGATGTATTACGGGCGGTTAGCACTCAGCAGTACCTTCCACATGGGCAGAAGCAGAAGGCGGCGGCAGGCTTCCTCTGCCGATGCTAACTCAGCACACGGGAAGACGTTAGGAGAAAAAGGCACTGGGGCTCACCTTTTCCTGAACTGAACCCTCCAGCGAGAAACTAGAAATTTACAGGTCCAGCTGTTGTCATCCTGTGCACAGAGGAGCCGGAGAGAGCCACACAGGATGGTGTCCTGCTGAGTCAGAGCATCAGTGTTGTTTCTGGCAGCGGCCCTCAGACAAGAATCATTCCTAGCCCTACCCGAGGATGCCGGGAATCGACCTTGAAGCCTCTGGGTTGCCAAGTCACTGCTGAGCTGGAGCCCCTCTCAGGGTGCGCTGCAAACGCACTCTGCGCATGCACTTAGTCATCCAAACTGGAATCGGGATTTAAAACGGGCACGCTCGGGGTCCAAACGAAGGCAGCTGAAAGCAGCTCCACCGCCATCCCACTACTGAAAGGTGAGATAAGCAGCCTTTGGTTTTCCAAAAGGGACTTGAAAAATACGGCCAATATATGGGCGTATATTTAACAAGGGAAAAGGTGGCAGAGTCTCTGCTTAGCGAGTGGACTCCAATCCCCAGCATCTCCAAGCATCTTTGTCTGAGATCCTGGAGAGCCACTACCCATGAGCATAACAGCACAGACACCCTCCAGATATTTTGGACTGCAATGCCTAGCAATCCTGATCGCTGGCCAGGAGGGTGGCTAAAAACCAGTGAACTGTAGAATTATTTTTTTTACAAATGTAAATCCATTTCCTGTTATTATTTTAACCAACTTCAATCAAGCACTGCATTTCTCCACAACTTAAGCCATCTAGTTACAATTGTAATGATAAGCTAATCCGACACTTCCAATCTCATAAAACCAAACCTGCCTACTAAACAAACATGATTGTTAATTTCAGTTTTTCATCTCATGAAATGGCTCTGTCCAGCCTAACAGCTTTTGCTTTCGGAAAGTTTTGGGCTTTCAGTTTCTGTGACTGAAATCACATGTGTGAAGAAAGAGGCTAGACAGGAATTCTGCTCTGTGGTGGTGGAGCTGGGCCAAGCCAGACAGAGGAATTGCTCAAGACAATACAGCAGGGGGAGTAAAAATAGATGTTTAGAATACCTTTTTACAATGCATTTTTAAAGATTAGATTTGGGGGGTTTTTTCCCAGCCTAGTGACTATGGAACCTTGCTTTGAGGCATCAGTCACGGCCATCTGTGTCTGCGTCTTGTTTTTTTGTGACGGCAAGGCAGGGCCAAGACAGGGTGAAGCAGCAAAGGAACGGCGCTGGAGAGGAGGAGGAAAAATTGTCCAGTGAGCACATTCCTGTAATTTCACACTGAGGCAGCAACCCTACGCTCCCATCCTATTGGGTGGGAAGCCTCACTGGAAGTTACTCCTGAGGAGACACGGACAGGAGATGCTGGTAACCTGAAAATATCACGAGTACTGGCCATAAGAAATAGCCTACACGGGAGTATTTAAAGGTATTTTCTCTGCAGGTTAAATGGGAAACACGCAAAATATATAGCCTGACGAAGACATGTGTACCATGCCTGTGAGAATGAAACATGGGACACAGAAATCTGTTTGGTATACCAATGTTCAAAAAATATATGAAAAAATGTCAGTGGGTAACTACTTAAGTCAGTGATCTAAGTCAGTGCTGATATAAAAATTTAAGCCTGTATTTTAAAAAAGCTGCATTGGCTGCTTTGGGGGTTATTTTATCACCCCAGAGTAAACTGCACTAGGCAGGCCAATGCAAGGTATGAAAAGACCTTTGTTGGACCAAAGGCTTCCCTTGCAGCAGGTTAGAATCAGCATAAGAATGGATTTCAGGTCTCAGCTAATGCAGGTAATTTCAGACAATCTTTCTTGCATTCTAGCAACAAAATTTGCACAACAGTTGCAATGAGTGTAAAACAATGGCTTGGCCCATAAACTTCAAGTCAGCCTAACAAAGCTTTCCCTAAATGGATTTCGGTTTTTGTTTATTTGTTTGGCCTGAGGGGCTTGCGACACTTCCTGGCTCTCAAAACAAACTTAAAATAACCTTTAGTTAACCTCATTTCATGCCCCAATATGTGTATGCTCTTTGGGGACTGGAAAGCACCTCACTGGCCTTTTGCCAGGCAGATTTCCGGGACATTTTATGCCCCAGGCATTGTTGGTTCCTGGAAAGAAAAATCTGAAAGGCAGCTGGCTGAAATTCGAGGGCACTAGAGGTCTAGATGGAAAGATCTACCAATGTATAAATTACAAAATGCAAGCCTTGGGTAAGGAAGTCACTAGAATCACAGATTCCTTTGATGTAAATCAGTCCACCCTGGCTTGGCCTGACAGGAGTTGAGCTCCGAGACATCGGAAGGGTTGGGGCGGATCATACGCACCTAGGCAGACCCATGGCCTAATGTGGTTTTAGCATCAAGGACAGGCATAGCTGGGCACCTGCCAAGGGCCCGTGTCACAACAGCCAATGTGAAACCGGAGAAGCGAGAGCGCGGATGGTGACAACGGCCAGGAGAAGGCCAACTCGCGGAGGAAGAGGGTGCGCTGAAAATGCCTTGCCCAAAACCGTGAAGATGCTCGGAGAGGCTGCCAGGTATAACACAACTCCTCACACTTCTACATGGGATTTAAAAAACTCCCACTCCCCAAAGGAGTTGGTCCAAGATGCTTTTTAAAAGCTCTGATTCATGCTCACCTGGTGTCCTCCTTGCTCCGTGCCAACCGGGCGGAAACTTCAGCGGGGCCATAAAGCCACCTCTTACCCAGTGAGTTAGGCAGCGGTGAAACCTGTGCGGAGGATCTTCCTGGCTCAGCAAACAGCCTGGCTGGCCCGAGAAGCAACTTCAGCGAAGGTCCAGTGTCAGCTGACACCGGGCCACCTTCCTCCACCGGCGGCAAAGCCCTGGCTTCGGGACAGATCGGTTTTGGAGTGCCCGAGGTTTGATCTCTGCCTCTGCCACGTTTATCTGCCTTGGGGATCACACATGCCACAAACCTTTCTGGAAGGACTGGTTTGGGACACACCCAGGATTGGCCCCTCGGGGCACAGAATTAGCAACCCTACCAAATCAGCTGCCCCTTGGTCCAGCTGAAAGTTAACCGGCTGTTTGCTGAGCACATACGGCGACCCTGGCACATCACTGTGGCACCGAGGAACAGAAGGGCCCACCGCAAAGCAAAACAAAACCTGATGGCACTCATGAGCCAGCCCTCCCCTAGAATCCTGAAGCAGGGGCAGGTTCAGAAGCCAATCCACCAAGAGGAAGAGATCTCACGCTGCATTTGAGAAGCAAGTCACTCGTTCTCAGGATTGCACAAAAATATTTGAAGGGGCAGCAGGAGCTGAACAGGAAAGGGGGTTACAATTCCTAGTTATCCACACCCTCATTTTGAGGAATACATTATATTTTATTATTTTATTAGTTAATTATTTTCCATACCACCCTACACCTGAAGTTCTCTTTTAGGAGGCAGCATGCATAGGACTCGGCAAATATTAATAATTATACGCTAGCTTTAAATTCTGAGCCATTAAGGTTTCTTCTGAGAACTCTGGCTAGCAGTTACTGAAAGGAAACGGGGATCCTCAATCAGGACAGGTTTCCATACAGTTCCTACTTGGTCACCTAGGGTGACCAGGCATTTCCCCTAGGTAACCAAGGTGGAAAGCTGACTTGGCACAAAAGGACAGGCAAACAGGTAGACAAGCAGGGCAGTCAATGTTGTTTTAAGATCGTAACCCGTTAGAGAAGCTGGAGTTCTTTCGCTCCAGCTTGGCAACATGCCCCACCAAACAGCAGAACGCCCTATGGAATCACGGAGGTGCCTTGCTGCTCAGTTCTGGGAACACCAATTCATTTTCGCCTCCTTTGCCTTTTGGCATTCTGAACTCAGAAGCCTTTGCCCCTTTCGTTAGTGGGAGGCATGTGGCGTGCGGTTTGCAAGGCATGCAGCAAGGGCCAAGGCAAGGGAAGCTGGAATGGAATGAGGGCCGTTGGTGGCACGAAGGCACGGACTGTTCTTAAAGAGAGAAATGGTTGATGTTTCACGGTTTTCTGGAAGGGAAGAAAGCTTTTCTTCCAGGTCAAATAATTGCAACCAGCTTCCCCAGTCTCAGTACCCCGCAGATGTCTTGTATCACAGCTCTCCCTAGCCCCAGCCCTTGAGAGTTGCAAATGGCTAAAGCTTATCGGAGGTGTGGTCCAAAAAATCCAGAGAGCAACACAGAGGGAAAAGGTGATTACAGGCTGTGTGCACCCCACACCTTCCCCCAAAAGGCCCCCCTTGGCAAAACCAAGGTGATTTGGTCATAGAAGTCAAACAAACAGAAGTGCATAAATGTGGGATGCGAATCTTGACGATGGTGTGGATAATTTGTATGTCTGTGGGTGGCGGGGGGCAGTCAAGGGGAAGGGGATATGCTGGCAGAGGACCACTGACGCATTTAAGCCTAGGTACACCAGTTGCTGGAATGCACAAGGAGCAAGGCAGAGCATTGGTCTACTCTAGCACAACCTTTCTAAAGTCCTCAGGAGCCTGACGGATGCCTTACCAGAATTCCCATCTTCTCTAAACACGTGTCCAGGACGGCCGGCTCCCACCAAGCAGTGCAAGATCAGGCTCTGTGATTGGGCAGGCAGTAAAAAGCCACTGGATGGAGGAGGCACGTTTACCCGGAAAGCCTGGCCTTGGGTGTCCCTGTATTCAGTTCTTGCTCCAAGCCGGGGGGGGGGGGGGCGGCGAACACGCATCGGAGGCTGTCCTCAGCCCCATCTGGCTCAGCTCTGGCCAGGCAATGCCAGCTAGACTCCCCACGACAGCCCCCTCGATCGCCTCTCTCTGGGACATTTTCTCATCCTTGGCCCTGACTAATTTTAACCCCTCTCCAGGGAACAAGTGTTCCCACCTCTTTCCCGTGGGAGATTGATCCAACACTGGCCAGATCAGCTGGAGAAGAGGAAGAGGGGGGTCGTCTCCTTGACACAGGGAATATCGGAAGCCAAGAGCGAGGCAGCCCCACCAGCATCTTTCAGAACAGACATTCCATTTTTAATGCCAACTGCTGAAACAATATTCTCAGATGCTCGCCACATTTCAGAGCTCCGAAACACAGACATCGCTACAGGCGGAACATCGGCGGGAGGAGAAAAAGCAGAGAACAAGTCACTCCGCGATACTGGCAGGAGGGTCAGCGTCTGCTGCCTAGGCCCAAGGACAGGCGAGACCCCTCCCTCTCTCTCCAGCAACAAAACAAGGGTAAGAGACGCAAACAGCAGGGCTGGAACACCAGCAGCTGCGGATCAGCTCAAGCCACTTTTCATGTGCGCAACCCAGAACGTGTGGGCGTAGAACATGCAAGAATGGGAGAAGTGTCCAAGGAACACACGATCACTGGCATGAAGTCCGATTTCCGCACACAAGGCTCCTGTTGGTTCTCTCCAGATAGGCTGCATCAGGCACCTTCGTCACTCTACCAGTGGCACCGCTCAGCTGAAACTGCCTCAGTACCACCACCTGCCCACGTCATGTAGACCAGTTAGCCCTAGGCCTGGTGCAACCAAAAGAAGGACTTGCACCGACGCTCACAGCCCAGAAGCCGAGTCCTGCAGAGCATTTCACCTCTATCGCCTACGCCGCCAGAAAGACATGTGCACACCCGTCCAGCCCACCCACCCACCGGATGACCTCCAGACTCCTTCCCTAAAAGGTGGCCTGATATATCACCTCTTCAAGGCCTAAGCCTTCCCATTCCCTTGTTCTCCCCCATCCCCGTCCTCAGTTCTCTGCTCTAAAGTGTAGCAATAAATAGTGAACCCTTCCCAAGCAGCCTCAACTTCTCCAACATCAAATTCTGTTTAACTACCGGAAAACCTCTTCCACAAAGTCCCTATGCTCTCATTTAGCTTCACCCCCTTTTCCAAACACTCCACTCAGAGTGGATTGCCCCCATTTCCCATTCTATAAGCACATTTTTACAGTGATGCCTCCATCTCCCCAAAGCAGATCCCCAACACCCCACTTGACCTATACTAACCCTTCCCTACAGCATCCCCGTTTTTCAGCATAAGATGTCACCTCCGGCTTCAGATTCTTCCTCCACTGCCCCCCCCCCACATCCAAAATAGCGCCCACAATACTTCATACACGCTTAAGTGAACAGCCTGTCATTCATTTGAACCCTTAGGTTCAAGATCATTCACTCTCACAGGACTCTTCTCACTACCTTCCTCCACTCACCCACATCCCAAGAACAGCCCTGCCTCTCTGCAAACTTCCCCCTCCTTACATTTTCAGTCTTGTATCTCCCCATCTTAATATATATCCTCAGCTTAGGCCACCCTTTTCTTCCCCAGCCCACCCCAGGTGCTCAACCCCTTCTTTCACCTGCTGGTGTTGCTGTTATGCTTTTATTTTTATCATGTTTTATCCCTGCATCCTGCCTTAGGAAGCCTCTCTCACTGAAAAACAGCCAAGATACATTCAATTAAATAAACAAACTAATAAGCCCTTCCCCCAAAACCTAACAGAAACCCCTCCCTATTATTTCACTCAGCCTAACCCCACCTCATTTACACTCACCAAACATTCACATTCCACCAACACAAACCCCACATTCCTTCATCTCACCCCCTTTATATCCTTAGAACCCCTCCTCCCATGAGTACAGACCAACCCCTCCATTCCTCCTCCATTTACCCCCCCAGTCTAAGCTTAGCCTCCCCCCCATGAATAACATTTATTTATTTATTCTCAATATTTATACACCACCCCATCCCATAAGCTCTGGGTGATTTTCCAGGAAACAATATCCCGTTACCTCAGTCTCACACTCTCTCCCATTGACATCCCAGGACATCCCGAGTCCTCCGTTCAGGCCCCTCAGCCCCTTCCCCGTTCACCCCAAGGTAAGCCCCCCCCCCCATAGCCTCAGCAGCCTCATTCTCGTGCCCCCTCGGCCCCTCCAACACAGCTCCCATTTATACTCTCGGTCCTCTCTGACACCTCCCAGCCCATCAGCCCCCTCCCAAAGGCCCCACAGCCCAAGGCCAGCCCGCTCCCGTTCCCCCAAGCGGCCCCCCCGCGCAAGCCCCGTGGCCTAGGTCACCCCCGCCACGGCTCTGCCCCCATTACCTGAGCCGCCCCCGCAGCCCCCCCCGCGGTTTACGCCCGTGGGCCCCAAGCAGCGCCCCGCTCGCTCCAGCCGGCTCCCCTCGCCCCTCCCCTCCCTGTAACGGCGCCCCATGACCTCACCAGCGGCTTGCCCAATCAAGGCCCCCCAGGGCCCCCCGAGGGGCTCCGCCATTGGCTCCCCCATTCCTTCCCTGCCCTCCCCCACCCCGCGCTGACCGGAAGTCGCGACCCCCCGCATAACTGCCCCTCACCGGAAGTCGGGACCCCATTCCTGCACAGCGCCCCCTCCCGGGCGGGCTCCACCGCTCCCCTCCCTCCCTCCGTCCTTCCGTCCGTCCGTCCGTCGCCGCTTCCCTTACCCGGGTGGTGCCCAGCTCCATCATCACCTCCTCGAAGGCCGCCGTCTCCTCGGCCTGCCGCTGCTTCTGCAGCGCGATCTTCTCGCTGAACTTGCGCGGGTTGGACGCCGCCACGGCTGCGGCCGCGGCCACGGCGCCTCCCGCCACCGCAGTGCCGCCGCCGCCGCCGCCGCCGCCCGACGAGGACGATGAGGAGGAGCTCGGCCCGGCTCCCGCCGCGGCCCCGGAGCCCGCCGCCGCCATCTTGGTCCGCCGCCGCCGCCGCCGCCTCCTCCTCCGCCGCCTCACAGCCCTCCCCTCACCCGCGAGAGGAGCGGCAGGGCCGCAGCCTGCCTTCCTCCTCACCGCGGCCTCGGCCAGGCGAGCGGGGAGCACGCCGGGAAGGCGAGTTTGTTTACCATTCCAACAAAATGGAGCGCGCAGCGAGGGGCCGGTGGAAGACTACAGCTCCCGGCCTATCCCACGCGGGTGCGGAGGAAGCGGGGGGCGCTCCGATCCGAAGGACGACGGGAAATGGAGTCCGCTCGCTCCTAAGGTACCGGCTGGCGTTGCAGAGCGGGGACTACCGCTCCCGGCGTGCCCCGTGCGTCCCTGCGCGCCTGGTGACCCCTCCCGCGGACGTTATGGGGAGTTTCCCCGTCTTGGGACAGTGGCGCATGCTGTAATTTGTGGGGCTGCGGGGGAGCTGGGAGCTCGTCTAGGTCACCCTTCTTTGCTAAGCGGGACCAGGCTCAGCGCTGGAATAGAGAAACGGATAATAAAGCAGATGTGCCCCGTGCCATGTACAGAGCGCCTGTCCTCTTAAACTTTTCCTCCATATATTACCATCTGCCTATATTACCTATTGCCTATATTACCATCTGCAGTTTTTCCATCTGCCTTTGCAGTAAAAGTCCGGAACAATATTACAACGCAACATAGACACCATACCAATAATTAAGTCGTCACTTAAATTGGAATCGTAGATTGCAAATTATAGTAATACGTTATTTGGATAACAAAAAAGAGTTAACGCCGTGCGAAGAGATAATCTTATCTGCTGTAACAGAACGACCCAAAAAGGCTTGCTTGTGGGATCATAAGACTTAGCAAGTTATCAGAGCAGTCCCATAATGTCTGCTTTGAAGTAAATCTCAAATTGGTAATTTGCCAAGTAAATACGTGCAAAATTGTAGTCTAAAGCTGGAATTCTATAGCCATTTGGGAATAAGCATTGAACTCCTATTATTATATTGTGAGCCGCCCTGAGGCTTATTGCGATGGGGCGGCATAGAAATGTTTTAAATAAATAAATAAACTCGTGGGATTTATTTCTGCGTAGACAATCTTTCATCCACTGTAATAGTAGCCTCCAGTGTCCATTTGCCCAAAAGTCAGCCCCATTACATTTAAATAGGCTTATGCCTAGGTAAATGGCTATATGATTGCAGCAGTGTAAATACCTTGCAGAGTTAAAAATCAAAGTAACAATACCGCAATCGTGTTAAGACTCCGGCAATAATTAAAATTTTGGGAGGATATAAGTGGGGCGTCCCCCTATCTTTCCCCTCCCTTATCCCTGCAGCAAAATCCACAACTTTCCCCATCCTGGGGCCCTCCAGCCATTTTGGATACAAGGCCCCATCAGCCCCAGCCACCATGCCCAATGTCCAGAAATGCCATTACAGACAAAGACAGCTAGAGGACACCAGATTGCTTGAAGGCTGAGCTACAGAAATAAATGGCAGGGCAGCCCTCCTCTGCCTCTTAGCAAATCATACCCACCCAAAAAGAAACGGCAGCTAAGGACAGCGGCATGCCTCTTGTGAAATAAGGGTCTTATCAACATGCTCACAAAACTGTGAAAGCAGAGATACTGCTGCCCTGTGGAGGCACAGGGAGGGCGAAGTGTCGTCTGCAGCTCAGATCAACTTTTGAGGCTGGCATTTCAGTGTGGCTGCTGTAAGGGGACACACGGTCTTCTTCGGCAATGCCTCGCTCAGGCACCGTTGTGCCAGACAGTCCGCAATCTGCCCGCTTGAAAGAGAATCTGTGATAAAGCTTTGCCCCCTCTTAAATTGCCAACACATCCACCGTTTGATGAGCAACTGCCTTTGCCAGAGATTCAGCCAGAGGTACCATTGTTCTTCCCCTCCTAGCAAGCCAAAGCATCTGGGAAGGACAAGAGCTGGGTCTTGTCTTGGCACTCCTTTTTCCCATGGCTGTTAGCACGCCATCAAAGCATATGACCATATCAGACCAAATTCCAGTGTAGGTCCTTTGGGAAGGAGTGGGACTGGCAGTCCTAGCCAGCCAGTCTGCTAGCTTTCACAGAGCCACACAACAGCTGAACAGTGATTCATCAAGGAGCACCACCGGGATCGAAAATATCTTCTTCCTTTGACATTATTCAGAAATTTGATGGTCAAGCTCTTCTGAAATGGCAAAGAAAGAAAACCTATTTTCCCCCCACATGCTAAGGACAGGTTCCCCGCAGGCAGTACAGCGTACTTAATAATTAAATTTGTCAAAGAATGGCATCTTCAAGTAATAGGTCTCGTACATCACTGCCCATTTTTCCCTGAACCACACTACTTGCTGCATACCTTTCTCAGGCACGCAGGTGAAGAATTTTGCACATTTTTTTCTGGGACAGGAGAATACGGGGCAATAGAAGCTCACACGTGAACCATCCCTTACCATAAATCACCAGCTAGGCAGCCATTGGAAAAAAAGGGGGAAAAAACCTGAGAAACATGCTTAAGCTGAGGTTTTGCAAGGGGCATTAAGAGATTAATCAGGAGGGATTTGTGCTGAGAGAAGCTGGAAAATTGAGTCGATTGCAATCAGGATGGGGATAAATGCAGATCCTGCCTGGCAAGGTAGAAGCACCCCAAATCCAGGGACAGGAAGAACATCCGTCCCCAAGGCCAGGACACAGCAGGAGCGCACATGCTGGAACATAAGTCGCGCACGTACCAGCCACACATCAGCAAACCTGAGCAAACGAGAGCAAAGACAGCTGGTGGCGCCGCGGCAGATGGTGCAGCGACCTAGTGCCTTGCAGATGTGTTGGGCTACCATTCCCATCAGCCCCATCCAGTATGGTCAGAAGCAGAGGATGGTGGGAGCTGAAGGCCAAGACATTCAGCAAATACCAAACTGGGAAAGACCAGGACAGAGTGTTGGACTGCGACAGGTCGATTCCTATCTGAATATTAAGCACACAGATATTTTGTGGTAAATTGCCAGCTCAAAGCTTAACCTACCTTACAGGGTGGCTGTGAGGAAATGTGGGGGCAGCCCTTTACGGAGTGCAGAGCTTTTAGTCTAATCATACATCCCTTCAAACATTGCCAAGGCACATCTTCCACTGACACCGCACAAATTCAGACCCATGACCGGGAGATCCAGCTTCCCCTCTGCCACAAAGCCGAGCCCTGAAAAATTAAACATTGTTCATAATGTGTAAAACAGACATTCTCCTCCTAGTCCAAGGTTAACAAGCCTGGTCAGGAACTAAGCCCTACTCAGCCTATCTCAAGCTGGAGCCTCAAGATAATGCTAAAATCTTAAGGGCAACAAACTTGAGGTTGTGACAAACATACACCCAATCTGAGCCCAGTTCCATGCAGGATAATTTATTTCACCCTTCCTCCACTCCATCAGACCATGTATTATTTTCTTTACTTACAAGATTTTGATTGCACTCTATATTCCGGTATTCTGGAGCATTCCACAAAGAGAAAACAGTTGAAAGAACTCAATAAAACCATGGCTGGTTTGATAGGGAAGGCATCCTAAAATAAAACTGTTTGCATTGCCAGTATAATCCTCTCCCGGGGATCAAAGGGTTGCTTGGAGAATTATTAAAATATTCGGAGGACTCCATTGAAATAGATGGTGGTGCAGTGACTACAAACTTGTTAGCAGACACAAAAAGGTCAATTGCTTTGTACTGGAAAAAAGAAGTGGGACCTCCTTTCACATGAGTTCTACAGAATTTGGAATGCAGCTCTGACACACAAATTTAAGGAAGACGTTCAGGCATGCAAACATCGAATCGATGAAGATCAGCCCATAAGAAAGTGCTTTAGAAAGAAACAGACAATTTTGATTCATTGTGGAAATGGTAGATCTGATTATGTCCAGTCCCCGTCTTTTTACAGTGGCATGACATCTCCTTCCTATGACTTCCTTTTTGTTTCATTTGTACTGCTGCAGTGAAGGTATTATTGGAAATGCCATGCAATTATATGAAACTAGAAATGTATTAGTACAGAGTTGCTTGAGGGCCTATGCGGTGTGGTGATTAAAGATTCCTCAGAAGAGGAAAAAATGCAAGATAAACGCAATGTAATATTTTATTGCCAATTCTTTATGCTTTATTTTAAAACATGTCATCCTTTTAAGCTGTACAAAGACACACACACACTCACACACACAGCATGATACTGCTTTGTAGATATTTCCATTCTCAAGACACATTAATAAACTTGTTTAAGAGAGAAAATTCCACACATTTTTCTTTTTAATGAGCACACCACTGCAGAAAAAACACGCACGGCATGGAGCCAAAGCTGTTTATCTGGTTGCTTTATTCTCATCCCATTAGCAATTTGGCACAGTAAAAGACAATCATGTTCTGTTTGGCAAGAAAGGCGCACGGCGCACGCGAGGCGGAAAGCTTCCTTTCGTGCAAAGGCAAGTTTTCAGCCAGCTGATGTGCCTCCTGCCTCCTCCCTAACGCCCCCGTCTTAAACACCGAGCAAGCATCCCCAAAAGGCACGCCAAGCTCAGACGAGCAGCTTTGCTCACCACGGAAGGGAAGCCACGGAGACAAAATCAAATAGCCCAGGCGAACCACAAGCCCTCCCCCATTCTTGCAGGCAAGCTTTCCCCATCCCTGGTACCACCCTGATGTGCTGGGACTACAACCCCCAGCATCTCCCGGACAGTGAAATCCTGTGGAAGATCACACTAACGATATCCTCTAAACACAACCCGTATGCCGAGTGGTTGAAAAGGAAAACACTGCTCTTTCTAGCTAACTCTTAGGGTTCTTTAAGGTGCAACTCTGCGCATGTTTAGACAGGCAGAAGTCCTGGGCACTGCAAGAGTTTTTCGGTTGGAACATGCATGGGATTGCCCCTACAGAATTTCTTAGTCAAAAGTCAGATTGTGGCAGAAGTTAGAAAACAAGCAGCCACGGGGGGAGGGGGGGGGGGGGGGGGGGGGGGGGGGGGGATGGTCAAGGATGATGAGCACTGCAGTCGAATGCATCTAGCAGGCACCAACATGAGGAAGGCCGTCCTGGGCCCACGCTGCGCCCCATTGCCAACAGGGGTAAGGAAACCTGCTACTCAGATGTTGCAGACTACAACTCCCATTAGACCCAGTCAAAAATGGGTTTTGGGTGCTGCAATCCAAAACGTCTGGAGCGGTTCCAGGTTGCCTAGCTGTGGTTTACAATATTTCTCCACCCTTTAAAAAAAAACCTTGCTGCACAACACTCAGGCATTCTGTAACAGCCAAGCCTGCATAAAAAGGATGCCCAGTAGAGAAAAATATTTAATAGAAGAAAGAAACCACTGATAAACATCAATAAATTAAATGCCAGGCAACATAAAGAGCTGGTAAGGAACTATAAGTATTTTCCATCCAAGCAACATGCAAAAATTACTGGTGCTGGGGGCGTCTTACGTGTTGCCAGCCAGCCTGAGACAGGAAATGGTCTGTAAGAACAAAGGCTGTTTTCTAGTCAGTTACTGCTGAAACCCAACATTCAGAAATGCCTGGCACTATCAGAAATGATGGGCTGATACACAGCCAAACTTTCAGTGAAAAGTGGCTGTTTTATGCTTGAGAAGATAATCTTTCTCTTTCTTGAGAAAGATTCCACTTGGGCATTCTGCCCTCTTCCCTTCAGGTCCTGCCCCAGTCCTTGATCGCTGCAGAAGCACCACAGAAGAGCTGGTGGGCACCCAACACACCCGTTAGCTGCCTGTAAAATAACATGCTGGCAGACCCAGAAGGAAAGACTGGCTTTCCTTCATTCAGTGTGTGGGATGTGCTAAAACAGAGGGGCAACTCACAGCCTGCCTAGGGCCACTGCCCCCCCCCCCCGCCCAAGTATGGCCCCTGCCGCTGGAAAATTTGGGCCAGCAACAACATTGGTGGCTTGCCGCCCCATCTCAGCAGCGAGCCTCAATCGCGGCCTAAAGAAGCCACATTTAGCTTCAAAAGCCGGCCCTTCTAAGCCACTCGCGGATGTTTTGCAAGACACAGCGGTGCTGTGACCTCTGGGGTGTTCCAGAAGGTTCAGAGCAGGCCACCCCGGCACTAAAGGCTGCAGCTTAATACGGAGACAGTAACTCTTTGCATGCAGAAAGTCCCAGGTCCACTCCGCTCCAGGCATTTCCTGTTAAACAGCTTCACATAGCAAAGAGCTCCATCATCACTGCCTTTGGCTGATGGCAGTTACAGTCCAGCAACATCTGGAAGACCGCCCCACCACTCAAGTTGGGCTAAACCAGCCACTGAGCCTTAGATTTTCCAAGGACTACCTTTTACTTTCTCCTAACCTATTAGACCATACTTAAGGTTTGGCTGCAAACCTAGCTTTAAACCCTGGTTGATACTGATGTGCAACGCATGGCTTCCATAAACCATAGTTCAGGCGAGAGATGATGGTTACTTACGGAGTCCAATTAGAAAGGCTGACATTAGCCATGCTGAAAACCAGGATTCCACCCAGAGTTTGATGTGAATGCGTCAAGCATGGCTTACCTAAACCATGGTTAACTGTTGCTTCTGGACTGTACAAGCCATGGTTGAGACAGCTGCTCTGCTCCCTTAGGAACCCTGCTTGCAAAGCAGCTACAGGTCTTGCCTCTGCCTTCCTGCCCAGGACTTCTGTGGGCGGGACTTTGCCGCAAAAGCTAAACCATGGTTTCACCGTACATTGCTGGGTTATGGGAAGAACAGAACCACGGTTGAAGCGACAGAACTGTGGTTTGTGCTACTACTACTGTTAGACCTATGTACACAAGGCCCAAGAGCTGAGTCTTCCATTCACAGATGCAACGTTACTCTTGAGTCCAAGATCTCCATCTCTGAATTCAGCTTGACGAAGCCTTTTGTGTAATTCAAAGTAAAATCAGCTTTTAATTTCTGCAACAGAAGTCAGTTTGATGACGGGCACAATTCTGATGTTTCCTTCTCAGACTGCTGTGCGACAGCCAAAAGTCAATCCCTCTTTTCTTCCAAGGTTCAGGCCGATGTGTCCGTCACTCAACAGCTATGCGCATGCCTGCCAGTCTCTTGATCGAACGTGCAAATTGCCACCACAGAAAAAATGGGGCGTGGCCGGGGCAACAGTTCCATCTGCACTGCTTGATCAGTGGCGGCCCTCCCCCAAAAGCCGTCGCTCGATGCCAGGCATGCCATGGGGGAACTCACTCGGCAAACCCCACAGCATCCCCCTCAAAGAAGGCTCAAGCGAGGCAGAGAAACTGCATGGCACTTAACACAGAGAAGGAGAGCACCCCAGAAAACAGAAGGCTCCACTGCATACAAAGAGCCAGGTTGTCGGGAAAGGAGCGTCTTAAATCTGGAAGTATTCCTATGGGAGGTATTTCTGCAATCTACACAGATGCAGAGAAGTGGAACCAAGCCCTTCTAAGACCTCCAAGGCACCAGTGGCATTAAGACCCGGGGGCTGCCGTCCAGGAGGCTGGTTGAAGCAGCACTGTGGCACAGGGAAGCAAATTTCACACCGGGGGCTGAACGGCTATTGCTCTGTAAACATGAAGACGATAATCCCACCTGCCATTCTCAAAACCGGAGCCTTACTTAATCCTAAACCCAGCAAGGGGCTGTCAAATTATTTCTTCAGCCTCTGCCAAAATGTCTTTCATGGCTAGAAATGCATTCGTTGCACGAGAGGTGAGCCGACAGTATCTCCAGTGGGTTCTTCCAGGCCCAGTGGGTTCTTCCAGTGGGTTCTTCCAGCACCGGCCGATATATCTGGGCCTCGACCACAGCTGGGAAGGCACCCCGAGACTGTGGGATC
This sequence comes from Varanus komodoensis, assembly GCF_004798865.1. Taxonomy (NCBI): domain Eukaryota; kingdom Metazoa; phylum Chordata; class Lepidosauria; order Squamata; family Varanidae; genus Varanus; species Varanus komodoensis. The sequence continues at coordinate 5,377,372 of NW_025336157.1, read as the reverse complement.
CTCGACTGCCGCTTACAACTGAGAGGGCTACCAGCACCAGCAGAACTCGGCTCTCAAACAATCAAGCCATGTTTCTAGAGGAGAATGATGCCGTCTCTCCCTCCCAAACCTTGCTTTCAGTTTAAAGTCTGAGAACTCTAGAAGGAGAACCAATTGGACAGGAGGAAAAATGCCTGTGGGAGCGTCTTGCCCAAACGGGCATCCTCAACCAGCAGGGCCGAGGTGGGTGTTGTAGGCCAGGTGGAGGCACCAGGCTGGGGGAGCCCGATGCAGGGGAAAGCCCACCCCACCATAACGAGGGCAGAATGAAGCAGTGCTTTTGGGGGGGGGGGCTTTTTCACCTGTGGGTGACTCTGGGGCCCCCCTTCCTCTTCCCCATGCCAAGAAACCACCCTCCCAGCCCCAAGGGCACAGAGGCAGGGGTGCCCCTGCTGCCCACTCGGTGCTCACACACACCGGCCCCTTCCTTTCAGATCTTGACGAACAAGATGCTGGTGACGAGCGCGAAGCCAACCAGGAGGACGATGACCTTGAGGATGCGCTGCTCGGAGGAGCTGAGCTCGTGGGGCAAGATCTCCAGGAAGGTGATGTAGACAAAGGTGCCGGTGGCCAGCCCCTCCAGCACGCAGCGGGAGAGGTGAGGCAAGGGGGCCGCAGGGCGCTCCGTCAGCAGCACGCCCAGCCCGATGCCCAGCGGGGACATGACGGCGAAGAGGACCAGGCAGGCGGCCACGGCCCGCGGCCGGAGGCGGCCCTGCAGCAGCTTGAGGCTGAGGCTGAAGGCGACGGCGCCCTTGTGGATCAGCAGCGCCAGGCAGATCTCCAGCGCCTGAGCCCCGTCCTCCTGCAGCCCCACCGCCAGCCCCTCGGAGACGGAGTGCAACGCCAGGGCCAGCAGCAGCACCACCGAGCGGACGGCCGAGTGGGCGTTGAAGTCCACGTGGACGTGGGGCTGCTCCCGGGGCAGCGGGGGCGGCTGGCGGGGCAGCGGTCCGTCGGGCCAGCCGTGCTCCTGGACCGTGGGGGAGGCGCGCGAGGCCGTGCCGAGGAGGGCCTCCGTCTCTTCCAGCGAGCCCAGCGGGTCCCTGTAGGCCAGCACGATCTGCTCCAGGATGAGGACCAGGAAGAAGCCCATCGCCAGGATGAACTCCTGCAAGGGGAAGTGGAGCTGTGGGGCGCGGGGAGAGGGAAACAGGAGGCATGAGCAGGTGGAGTTTGTCTAGCCTGCGCTTGTCGAATACAGACAGGACTTGGATTTTTATTCTGTCATCAGCAGCCGGCAAACATGACTGACAGTTTTCAGCTGTTACATCGGCCCTATTGCACAACTAAGCCCCAAAGCCGGTAGGACTGAATAGAACCTCCACATCCCAGAGCAGTCTATCTTTGTAAACCAGCAGAACACGTGGGGGAGGGCTTGTGCTTCCACACACACCCTACCTGTGGGTTCACCTGGGCTGGCTCCTCTGGGAAGACAGGAGGCCCAAATGCCACTCACATCTTTTTGAGGTTCCTAACAGATATTCTTTGGCTTTGCATTCTCTGCCTCACAATCCTTTGTTTTATTATTATTATTATTATTATTATTATTATTATTATTATTATTATTATTACATTTCTATGCCGCCCCTTGCCGAAGCCTCGGGGCGGCTTACAACACAATAAAATACATTGAAATACAACAGAACATAGTTTTACTGCTTTGGGAGAATCTGTGAAAGGAAATCTTTTTCTGTGCCTCCCATTCAACTTCCAAACTTGCTCCATGCCCCTTCAATGTCCCCTTTCTATAATCATGAGGGCCAGAAACTTACTTCCCTACACCCCTTCTTTTTTTTCCTTTAGCTCCCCTCCAAATCTGGAATGCCCTGTGATTACGAATTATTATAAACCATACAAAATAGGACTCACGACAGCCCACTCTGGACTTTTTTCCCAGTTCTGGGGGACCAAGGCACAGCACGCACGCCTGCTGAAGGAGACCCCCTACACTGCCATAGCCAGTAGCTGCTGGTCCTCTGCAGTAGCCGCTGCGTGCATGCGCTGGCATGCGCCGGCATGTGTGCACACTGCAATCCAGCCCCTCACTCACCGTGACTCTAAGGTCATCAAGGGCCTTGTTCATGCTGGCGAGATAATCAGGAATCAAGTCCAGGAGGCAAGTAGCCAAGAAGACGCCACCAGCGAAACAGCTCACCAGGCTTAAACATTTCCTCCGGGCGGCTGCAGAGAAGGGGAAGGGGCGGAGGAGGAGGAGGAGAGGGGCCATTACGATCCTTGCCGGGAGTCACCTTGCCGAAGGGCACTTCGCGAAGCCTCCATGTTGCTACTGATGGGGCTGCAACCCCGAAAACCCTTTCATCGGAGAGACCCGAAGTGCAGGCCTCCTGCAGCCCAAGGGCCGCACTTCGTTCAGAGCAGCTCTGCATCCTAGAGGTAGGAGGGGCCAAAGGCAAAACTAGGCGGGGCCAAAGGGAAGGGGGTGGGGCCAGCATATTTCGGCTTCGAGCTTTTACTGTCAGTGACTGAGCTGGAAAAGAGGGATTTAAACCGTTAAGAATGGGAGGAAATATGCAAAAGCCAGGAAAGCGCAGAATAACTGGTGGCTGGGCAGTGGGGGTGAGACCAAGGAAAAGGATGGCGAGTATCTGGGGAAACCCAGAGGACAAGACTGGGACGTTAATTGCTAATATTATTTATTTATTTATTTATTTTACACCTTTGGCCAGGTCGTCTCAAATTATATTGTTTTTATATTGTTATTATGGGGCGGCACAGAAGCTTCCTAGATAGATAGATAGATAGATAGATAGATAGATAGATAGATAGCCTGTGAGTCACAGAAGCTTCATTCATTCATTCATTCATTCATTCATTCATTCATTCATTCATTCATTCATTCATAAATAAATAAAGAAAGAAAGAAAGAAAGAAAGAAAGAAAGAAAGAAAGAAAGAAAGAAAGAAAGAAAGGGCATGTGAGCCATAGAAGCTTCCCAAATAAATAAATAAATTTGGGCCTGTGAGCCAAATGGATCTGCGGCCTTGATCTGGAAGGCACACGGACAAGAAAAACACACTCTGGAAATATCCAAAGTGGGGAAACCCAACCCAGTCCGGGACACTGGGTTAAGCTACGGAAGGGGCCACTGGCTGAGCCAGCCTCACCCGAGGAGCTGACGGAAGCGCCGGGCCGACGGAAAATCCACAGCGGAAGGAAGCCGCACACGAGGGTGACCAGCAGGAGAAGCGCCAGCGAGCCGAGCTTCACCTCCAAGCCCGCGGCGGGGCGGCGTGGCCCCGCGAGGGAGTGGGCCCCCCAGACCGTGTGCTGGAGTTCCGCCTCGTATCCCAGCGGCTCAGCCATGCCTCCCAGCGAGGTCTGGAACCCAACTCCCAGCCGGACCTGGGCAGCGGCCTCAAGCAGTGGCAGGGCTGAGGGGAGACGGGACGGGCGGCCTCAGAATGGTTCAAGCTGCCGCCATCCTCTTCATCCCGGTCGTCTGACACGTTCAGCAGCTCGAAGGGATGCGGACCTGGAGAAAGAAAAGGGAAATGGAATCATGGGAAGAGCGACGCGATCAGCAATCTCGCGCACAGAGGAAAGAGAACCCATGAGCCACCACTGCAGACCCCCAGCTCTTGGAGAGCAGCCTATTTTGACATTTGTAGAAATGTGAATGCGGGGGGGGGGGAGCAGAAAAAGAAAAATCCCCCAATGGACCATTTCTGATTTCCCCCCAAAATTGAACAGCTTTGAATTCTGACCTATTTCCTTTCAGAGTTTAAGACAGGGTCTTTACATATGGCTATTCCCCTCAATGATTTCAATACTTCTGCAGAAAGATATGAGATGTAAAAAAAAAAAAAAAGTCTGGAAATAATGAAGTCATGGGAGAAAATTACTTTTTATTGCTCTCTGCAAGATCCCCACTTAATCTTTCCCTTCCTTGCTGAAATTGCTAATCTCATGGGTGCTTTACTGTAGCAGACACTGAGAGACGCACCAAGGCCATCTCCAAATCCAAACAAGGAGAATCACCATAAACATATGGAAGAAAATGTGCCTGCTTAACTGCAGGTTTTGTCTGGCAGAACCCTGGGTCTCTGGGCATTTTCTGGGCAGATGCCTCTGGCCAGTCCATCACGATAGTTCAGATCTAACACTGACACATCCAAAAGGAAAAAAAACCCACGGTAGCCTCTCCTGTCGCTGTCAGCAGTTGTGACGGAACAGCATAGACATTATCCCGCTTTGGAAAACTAACTTTGAAGCTTGGTTTCATGGACCTCAGTGCCAAGTTTTCAATCCTTCCTGCTAAAGAGTGGTATCTCAGCGATAAATGTGTTCAGTGCTGCCTTCAGAAACCTACAGAAACAAGCTTAGGAAATCCCCCAAACTTCCCAGAAAACAAGAACAGGGGGTCTTTCTCAGCTTCTTCAGGGAGAACTTGCAGAAGTTCCCCTGGGGTGGACAAAAATAGAATGCATGATGGTGCATTGATTGGTATGTTAAATTTAAAAGCAGTGTGTATCCCAACAATAATTACGTATTTGCTGTGCTTTAAATGCAAGCAGTCTGATTTAAATCCTGCAGCATGTTTTAAATCTTTGCACTGCTGCTCAGTCTTACTCCAGTTCTTATTTCTATACTGCATTTTTTGCTAAATTGTTTTAAATGGTTGTGAACTCTCCAGAAAGCTTTTGCTGCTGGGCAGCATAGAATGTAAGTAATTAATATATCAATAAATGTGTAAACAATGATAAAGTGATGACCAAGCCAACTTACCATGTCACTTTGGGCACATAAAGGCTGCTTTTTTTTCTAAAAAAATCTCTCCCCAACTTGGCCTTTCAGATGTTTTTCGCTACAAAGCTCGTTATTCCTAACCATTTGCCCTGATGACTGAGGCTCATGGGAACTGAAATCCCAAGTATATCTGGAGGCCATTAGCCTCAAGAAAGCTATCCTAAAGCAACGAAGTGACTTTAGATGTGTAAACAGTCCCGAAAAAATAAATATTGCTTATCTTCCCCAAATTTCCACCCCAGCCCCAGCCCCAGCCCCAGCCCCATGGCTTCAACATCTCTGGAAATTACATTTCTAGAAGGCCAAAGCAGCAAGAATGGCACGGTGCCACCTAAAGCATCGTTTGTTGTGGGCGTACCAGTAACTCCATGTTTATGATGGATATAGTTGCGGATATTCCATACCTAGCTTGCAATGGGGTAAAATTGCTTTTGTCCATGCACCAAGAGCTCCATATTTATGAAGGAAATATCGCACAGTTCGCACTAATACGAGTAACTGAACCAGTTGTGACTTTTCTTTCTTTGTCTCCCCGCTCTGTCCAAATTTCTAATGTAAGCTCTTTGGGACAGAGAGCTAACAGACTCTGTCCAATACAGACTGCCCTGCGTAAGTCCTTATCACGCCTTGGTTTTCTCTCCTTCCACTAGTCACTGGGAGACAGGAAGCTCCAGGAGAAGGAAGGATTTTCTTATTTGAGTGTGCAAATTAGAAACCACCCCGACACGACACGGGCAGCAAGAGGAGGGGACAACCCCTGTCACCAGCCGCGGCTTTTAATCGGAGCCAATCAGCAAATCCTCACCCGCATTCTGGGAACTTCCTGGACGCTTTTACTAGCAAGTGACTCATCCCTGGCCCAGGAGATTCCAGTAATCTCTCCCCACCCTCCTCCGAGTACAGGGGGAAAACATAACAACCTCTGACCTCCAGGCCTTGCTCGACAAACACAACTGCACGCAGGACACAGACTCAAGCCGGGCATGACCGGAAGGCCAGGCAAGGCAAGGCAAGCGGCCCCGGAAAGCAGAATTTTGGAGGGACCAGAGAAATGATACGGCTGCAACTGGGAAAGGATGGGGGATGCAATCGGACCAATCCTTATCGGCCACCCAAAACACAGGCCATGGGTGCAAAGAGGAAACAATTCATGACATGATGCCCCAGCACATGTGACTTGCCCCCATCTCTGCTGCTTTTATCACAGAGCCCACATCCTCCATAATCTACGTCCAATTATAGCCCACCAGCACCTTGGGACAGAGACCCGTTCCTCTCGCCCACTTGTCAAGTGCAGCATGCACAGACATTAGAAGCAAAACCAAAGTTGCGTGCGGAGAAGGCCCAAGTTAAAATGAAAACAGAAACCCAGGAACCAAGGACCACTTAAGAACCCTCGCAAAAACAACAGGTTTTTGGTTCCTCGTGACACCCTGAGGACTAGCAACCTTGTTTTGTGTCTGCCTCCTGATATGGGTGGAACATGCAAGTTAGGGGCCACTTAACTGTGCCCAAGGACTTTGAAACCAACTCTGTGCCAATCCACTGCACACTATGAGCATGCATGGAGTTTTACAGGTGGCTCGACTTAAAACTCCCATCACCCTCTTGTAGACCGGCTGGGATGATGGGAGCTGTAGTCCAACCCATCTGGAGGGCACTACATGGGCATCTAAGCCCATGCAAATGTCCTTTAATTCCCTGGGGCAGGAAATGTTGAGGATGATGGAGCAAGTGAGCCAAACTTTACAATATGCAAAGATCCAACAGTCTCAAGGTCCCATGTTCCACCTCTTTGTGGCTGGGAGTTCTACAGGGATTCAGAGCAGTCCACACACACTTCGAATTGCACATGGCCAACTCTCGCACGACTGGACGATCACCTCTCCCGCATTCACATCCAGCCCTGAGCTGGACCGGGACTATGGCGCTCTAGGAATACAGACAGGAGAATTTAAGCTTCCCACGTCCCCTTTTCCACCCCAAAATCTCAAGCGCACCCACACGGGAAGTGTGGGGATCAAAAGAATCCAACTTAACACATCCAACTTTAAAAAGCCTTGATGAAATAAGGCGGTTCTTCCATAACTTTCACAATATAAAGGGAAATGATCATACATTTCTTTCACACTAACAATTCAAAGAATCAGGACGACGACTAAATAAATCCCTCTACCAGCAGAAGGTCAACTTGGACCCAGACTGAACAAACACCCAAATACACAGGACCACGTTGACACTCAATGCAAACATGTAACACTGGGCATTCAGGTGGTTTTAATAATGTTTTACTGCTGCTCCCAAGAAGCCTCAAACTTTTGAAGGGCTGCGAGTTCTTCCAAGGTAGCAATCCTATCACACAGCATGCCCAAGAGGGGGTCCCAGTTAACACAGGAAAACTTACTTCTGAGACAGTTTTACTTCCCTTCCTTTCTCTTGGAAGGGATCTCTATTGCCAAGAACCCATAACAATATCCAATCGCATTGCTGCATTTTTATTTTTTTAGCCAGAAGGGGCCTGGCTTAAAAGACCCAGCATGCCTGGGAGTTGTAGGACTGTTCTCCATCTAAAATTGCAGCTGACTGTACCTTTACGAAGGTGCACGTGCCACGAACAGCTGTGAACTTGCCATGGGATATGAACGGGTTTGCTGTACTCACTATCACAGCCAACAGCCTCCAGGCAATTTTCTCCTCAAGGAAACCCAGGGATCTCCTTTAAAAGGTGATCTAAGCCGGCAACCATGACCACCCCTTGTCACTGTGAGGTCGACAGAGGAACTGCACGCTGTGTTTAGAAGCAGGGGGTACAAGGGAGCAAACGGCCCCAAAGCCCCCATAAGGCTGGGGGCCCAACGTTGGTTCTCAGAACTTAAGGCAGCCTTCCCCAAGGCTGGTTCCTCACCATCTTCAACCACCATGGCCATTTTTAAGGCTTAAAGGGTAGCCTAAAAAGCCCCCATCTCTTTCCTTAAATGGATAAAGTGCTGGGCAACAGCTCCCATCATCCGCAGCCAGCATGCCTGCTGGTACTTACTTGGGATGAAGTAGATAGCATTCCGACATAGCTGGAGGATGCCAGGTTGGATTCAGGCTGGCAGTATGGCAGTGTACACCAGTTGCTGGGGAACATGGGCAAGAGGGTGCTGTTCCACTCACTCATGCATGTGGGTTTCTTGTGAGCAGCTGTTAAAAACCCTGCTGGATCTGTCCAATGTTCTTGATACCTTCCAGGTGTGCTATCTGACACTGCACTCTTCCCCAGCTAACACCTACCCATACTGGGGATGCTGAAGAGATCCGGTCCAATACACTTTTTAAAGGAATCCTCTCAAGGCAGCACAAAGGAAAACAAGAATCCATAAATTTGCGGAAACATATTCAATAAAATGTGTTAACAAGAGATGGAGGATGTTAAAGATGCATTGAATGGAAGTCTAATGCCCACTGAATAAACCTTCTATTCCTGCCTCCCCTAATCTAGTGTCCTGCAGATAAGTTCTGGACTTCAGCTCCCACTATTCTTGAGCACAGAAACATTGAAACTGAGCGAGTCAGAAGGGGTCTCCCAGGCCATCTAGTCTGACCCCTGGCTCCAGCTGGCTCTGCTCATGGCATGCCCACCATGAGCTAGGCCATCTAAGACTGATAGAAACTGGAACCCAAAAGACCTAAAAGGCCATTATTATTATTATTATTATTATTATTATTATTATTATTATTATTACCTTGTACTTGTACTTTAAAAGACCTTGTACTTCCAGGCCACAAACTAAGTCTGCTAACGCACTCAATGGGGAGAGAGTAAGTCTTACCGAAGCGAGTCTTAGATGGAGCGGACCGTATCAGTCTGGTCCTTTGGAACTTTTCTGTATTTTCCCCCAACACAGACAGACACACGCACAGAGAGAGCGCGTGGATCCCCTTTGCAAACACGCAAGGTGGGGCGTCCAGCTGGATGGGGGCGTCCAGCTCTTACCTACCTCCTCCCCCCTCGCCGAAAAAAGGGCAGGGGGCAGAGACCTCAGCAAGAGACGCGCCCCGTGAGCCACGCGTGCCACGTCACCCTCCCCAAGCGGAAATCGCTGGGCCCCCTAAAGCGCAGGCCTCGATCCGGCCTCCCTCGAGCCGGGCCTCGGAACTCACCTCCTCGAGCACTTCGTGACACTCGATCCCAAACTCAGCTCCGCTTTTGCGGGAACCCGGACGGTCCAAGGGGCGGAGCAAGAGCGAGGAAAGGAGGAAAGGGCTCCCGGCCGGCCAATGGGAGCTTCGGATTTGCTCCCGGAGTCGAGGAGCGTTCGAAAGGGCGGGGCGCTGCAGGAAAGAAAGGCGCTCCTCCAGCCAATGAGCGCCCCAAGCTCCGCCCCCCAGAGTCTGAACGTTCGAACCCGGCCAGGGGCGTGTGGCAAACGAAGCAAGCCTGGGGGATAGCGCTCCTCTCAGCCAATGGGAGGCGAAAGGGGGAAAGCCTCGTCTAGGATGAGCACCGCTTCGAGCCAATAGCGCAGCAGCAGCGCTATTTCCCCCCCCCACTCCTACTCTTCCCTTTTTCCCCATTGGGGTGAGCGGAGTCCTTGTTTGTCGCCCTTCGTAAAAAGGAGACGAGCGATACGGAGAAAGTAAAAACCGGGAATCGCGGTCAAAATAAGAAAAGGAGTTCTGAAAAGTGCAAGTTTCCTCGTGCTTGGAATAGACGCGCTGCAATGAACGGGACTGAAGCGAAGCGCGTCTGACTTGCATCCGATTCATTTCAGTGGCTCCACTCCAAGTGGGATTAAGCCGGGCGTCAGTTTGCAGCGGTCCTGGCTGCGGCTTCTGGCAGTTGGCGTGCAAAACACCCAGCGAACTAATTTCTGTGCTAAGGGACAACAGACAGCAAAACGTGGCAATCTGGAGAGCCCTGCCGCCAGCCAAGGCGTGCCCATTTTCAGGATACTCCCTTAAATCCGCTTTCTCCCCCCCAGTTTTCGGTTCCTTCCCCCTATAGACAAGCGACGGGATTCCGCGGGCAGCCTCCGCAAGGCTGCTTTCGGGAGCTCCGTCTCCCGTTGGGTCTGCAACCTTTGGCAGATCATTCCAAAGACCTTGTTATTTAAAGACCTTGTTATTTAAACATCATTTCAATTGTTAAAACATATGACCTGGCCTGGGCAACTTCTTCTTCCTTCTCTTTCTCCTCCTATATTTTTATTTTATACTGATAATTTTAATTTTGTATTTGTAAATCAATGTATTTTTTGTATTGTTATATTTAATGGTAATTTGTTATGTACTATTGTATTTCAATGTATTTTATCATGTTGTAAGCCGCCCCGAGGTTTCGGCAAGGGGCGGCATAGAAATGCTATAATAATAATAATAATAATAATAATAATAATAATAATAATAATAATTCCAAGCAGGACAAGCAGCGATGCTCAGTCCGTCCCAAGCGACAGTCCATTTTACCGAGGCCAATGAAGTTGCTTTGGCCCCAGATACAGAAAATGAAATGCACAAGCACTTCAGCTCGGAGGGAAAGGCAGTAGCCTTACTTAGTGGTCCAACAGAAATGCCGGCAGCCAGCACTGGAATCAGGCCTTTTTCTCTGAACATGCATAGAATTGCATAGTACGTCATGGTTTGTACGTCAAACTCTGCCTTGTAAATAGAGTTCCTTCAAGCCTTCCGGTGCCTACATCCACAAGGGTCCCTGTTGAAGAATGTGTTGCATGGAAAGAGAAAGCCACTTAATTCGCCTCTCGGCTCGTTCTTCTAGTGAAGGATATTCTGTCTTCCATGAAGTACATTCTCAAGTGGCCCCTGCACCAGATGAAAACCGATGGGAAACTCTTGCAATTGTGAACGATTTTGCATAACTTGGCTCTGTTATCAATTCAAATGGAGACTTCAGCCAAAAAACAAACAAACATCTGAGAAGACTGAGATACGGAAGGGCAGCAAGGAAGGACTCAAAAAGACCATCCAGTGCAAGGACACGTCACTGGAGCCATAATCTTCCGCACTATTGTATTCTTTATCACCATGCATGGGAGGGGAAAGCTGAACAGGAAGGAAGCCCACAGGGAGAAAACGGATGGCTCAGATACAGTGCAGGAAGAGAGCTTTGCAAATACCTTGGACCAGTGATGGCGAACCTTTTAGAGACCGAGCGCCCAAACTGCAACCCAAAACCCACTTCTTTATCGCAAAGTGCCAACACTGTAAAAAAATCTGAAAACGGAGGTTTTAGTTTAGAAAAAACACCTCACAGCCAGTCCAAGCATATATATATATATATGCATGCGCGCCTGGCAGCACACTGACCGGCCATGCGACAGCTTGGATGAGTTGCGGCTTGTGCCGTCATCGCCTGGCACCACTACTCCTCTCCGAGCATGCGCATGGCCCCTATGTCTGCTGTTATCCGATGCTCGGCTGCTGGGGCGATGCTGGGGCGGCTTGGCTCGCGTGCCGAGAGAGGGCCCTCCGTGCCAGCTGTGGCACGTGTGCCAGAGGTTCGCCACCACTGCCCTAGACCAAAAACGACAAAAACGGTCCTACATCAGATCAGCTAGAACTTGCCCTGGAAGCAGAAATGAGACAATCATGCTAGAGAAAGTTGAAAGCGGCAGAAAGGGCTTGGAGGAAGGGTGGGGGATACACAGTATGCTAGAGGCACATGAGAACAAAACAATAGAGATGAACAATAGAGACAAACACAATGCAAAAGCAATGGACTTTCAGGAAAGGTGAACGATTGGCATATCTAAGAGGGTACCTGAGGTGGCAGGCAAACCTTAGCAACCCTTAAGGTGTACCTGGGAAGCAAGACCATCCTTAAGTCTAAAACTTACAGTGTCAGGCTTTTAGCAGCCTTATCAAGGCAATACTTTTGCTCACCAGCAACCCCTGCAAAACAGACAGATCTGATCGCAGCAAAACTGCCTAGTTTCTGCCTGCGATTCAACTTTTCCGTGCATCCATGAAATAGACTCCCCGGCTCACACCAAATCTTTATGAGAAACCGGTCCGATTTTAAGAGGCTGAGATGATGCTCTTTGTTGAGCGTACAAGACTAGAAGCAGGACTTGCCCTCTGGGATCTGTCACCAAGGCGAAGAAAGAAGGAGCAGCCTCGCCAGCCCCACCTTCTCCCGGTGAACCAGGAGCAGTTGCCGCACTGCTTAAAAGGGCAACGCTGTGGAGCAGGAAGGAGAATGAAATGAGGCCAGGGCAGCGGGCGCGCCAGTTTTCGGCACCCTGGGGCCTGGAATTTGTCATCATGGCATTAACATTTATTAGCTGCTTTTCTAAAAACAAAGGAAAAAGGCTCGGAGCGATTTGGAATAGAATTAAAACATAGAATATGTCTCTGTAAAACATGGGTGATGGCCATAAACTTTGATGCATTCAGTGGCCCATGATATACCATCAAATAGCGGGGAATGGGAAAGATTTAACCTGGATCTGGAAATATAAGAGTGTTTGTGCCACATGGGCCTTGCTAGGAATTTTATTTTGGGGGGGGGGGGGTTGCTTTGCTTTGCTTTTACGAAGAAGCTTCTGAACTTCCCTCCAAGCTGAGCTTCAAAGGGGGTTTCAGTTGTAGATAAGGTAGACAGGGTCATAATTTCAGGAAGGGCATTCTATAGAGCATGTACAGAGTGTGCCTCCCTCTGAATCATTGCTGCTGTTTCAGCCGCTGCTTTTAAGACTGCTCTTCCCCACTTAACATCCTCCTTTCACTCTCCTTTTCAAAATGTGTGGGGAAAGTCACAAAAGCAGCCATTTTACAGGCAGGAAAACAGGTGGGAAAAGAGCAAACTTCCCCAGTTGAAATCCAAAACGTCTGGAGGGCACCAGGTTGGGGAACCTCAAGAGCAAATGCTGTAAAATTCTATCAGATTTCCTTCTGCATCAATCAGATTGCAACTAATTCCAGTTTCTTCCCTTTCCCGCTATTCAATCTGGAATTATTTTCATTAAAATAGACCCAGGGTGTGATATATGTACAGGGAAAGTAGACAAATGTTTTCTTATGTAAAATGTTGCTATTCCGTGTTGTCTTAAAAAGTCTAAAAAGGCGAACAAGTAGAACAATACCTACTGAAATAAATTGTTCAAAATTATCACTACCACCACAAAATGCAATTAAAGAATGTTAAGGTCGTGCATTGAAGGTTTGTGCTCTTGAAAACTTCACGAATGACACCTTAACAATTTTCAAAACTTTCCTGAAAATTAGAATTATTCTATTCCATCCAGTGTATTTACAAACAAAGCCCATTTAAAGCTCTATACAAGAGCTTTCTTTACCCGATAGTACGCTACCTAGACAGGTGTGTTCAGGTACCTGCACCCCCCCATTCAGCCCTTTTAATTGGTTGACGGACTGTGGGTGGGTCTTGGCAGGCCCAGGTCCAGGATACCAAGATCCTGTACGGAAGGGAGAACGAAGGCTTCCTTGTTCTGATGGGGCTGAACACAACCCTGTTGTCCTGCACAGAGACGGACACCGCAGTAAACACACCCGTTTGAAATCAAGCAGGAAAAAAAGGTAAGATTTGGGACAATCGGGGCCTCCCGTGCCAGAGATCAAGTTCCTTCAGAAGAGAAACTGGCAGCAAAATTCGCAGAGAATCTGCGCGCCCCTTTCAAGGGAAAGACATTTTATTTTCGTGTAAGCCTCCCTGTAGGTTAAGAGTTGAGAGAAGAGCTATTGATTTGCACTCCAGGTGCATATGGGATTCTTCTGAAAGCGCTTGTGATGCACACAACAACCCTGTGGGGAAGGTTAAACTGAGAGACAAGGACAGGCTGACGTGCGCGCCATAATTTGAACCCAGCTTTGCCCGTGGCATCCACCAGTTTGCCGGCTCTGTGCAAACTCCACGACGGCACGTCTCGCCTCAGGCTACAGCCAAAACCCTCTTGCAGCCAACCGGGCACACGTTTCAGACAAACTCCGCATAACAGTGTTCTGCACTGCGGAACCTTGCTTAACACATCATGAAAAACAGTTATCATAGCAACTGGTAGCATCTGCCACGGCCTGAGCAGGCGGAGAACTTTCTCCCTCAAAGTAGAACTTTCCATTGGGTCGCTCCCCCTCCACCCCAGCTGCAAGTCTCTCCAAGTGTTTTGCGACCTCGCGTTGCTCTTCTAATCGGGTGGCTAACCCTCGGCCCCTCTATTCCCAGCGCCTCCTCTTCCTTGATGCGACAGATACAGACTGTCCGTCTGTGGCTGCTTGGTTCTCCGTTTCCCTTCCTATTTCCTCCTGGTCCCACACTCCAGATGGGTCCCCGTGCTTTCTTGGGGTGCGCCTGCAGAGGAGGGGCTCGGCCCTGCCATCCCCTGACACAACCACCCCACCCCAGGGGCCTGAATGTCCTCCATGATTCTCAGGGGGGAAAGCCAGAGATGCTGCACAGGTTATTCTGCACATCTGCACCCTGGGAATTGGGCAGAGCGGCCCCGTGGATTGCGTGGAGGCGCACCTGCCGCCACATGGAAATCCACAGGTGTGCAGACAACTCGGATCGTGGCAGTCCCGCACACACCACGACACACAATGCCGTTTGCCATCTACCAGCGACGGGAGCGTACACTGGGGAAACACGCCGTGGCTTGTGTGCTTTCGCCTCTGGCCAAGGCGAAGAGATCAGACCTAAAGCTCTGGTGGTTTCCTGGACACTGTGCCATTTTCTCCCCAGGCTAAAAGGTTGAAATCCGTCACGTAAGGCAGGCAGCGGCTTAAACTGAAAAATGCTGCGTGCGCATATATATTCTTCATCCGTCCATTTGGGCTTCGGCTCACCACAAGACATTCGAGCCAAAGGACTGGGATTCTCTTTGACCCTACGATGTTATTTATCTGCCTCAGGCTATGGATCTGAACAGCTCTAATCTCCTGGATGCCCTCTTCGAGGGACAGGAAGAATTGGTCCTCAACGGCTCCTTTGCTGCAGCAGACCCCAAACCCAATTTCTTGCTTCAAGACCACCCTTACGTCTGCATTTCAGACAAAGCCTGTGAGACTTGGACATCTGGCGGAGCTCAGGTTTGCTGATCCAAACAAAACTTTCCGTGCCATGTTTGTTTAAGCTGCCCCTGCAGTACCTTCAGGGTGATGCTCACAAAAACGTAAAAAAGCAAGCCACAGAGTGTTTCAGAATGGTGGGGGTGGTCCTAATTATTTGTTTATTAAAACAGGACGTTGGGGGGGGCAGAAGATTGGGAAAGAAAAGCAGCAATTGTCTGCAGACAGTGTTAGATATAATCCTTGCTGGAAGTGTATCAGTTTATGGGGAACTCAGTCAGAGAGTTGGAAAGCAGGCGCTGGGATAAATTGGTGGGGGAGAACCAGAAAAATATGGGCCCCTACAACAAGGTTGTGACAGCTTTGCTGCTAATACAACCGTGCAGAATTTTACTAGCACAAGGGCGCACCAGAGTCGTATAGAGTGGCAGTAATTCCTCTCTCGATCTGGAAGCCACACTTCTGGCTATGCAACCAAATATGGGTGACACAGCAACCCAACCGAGAAAGTTTCCTGTCCAACTATTCATCCTTAGCTCCTAGCAGGCCAGCACCCCAGGACAAACGAGTGCGCATGCATGCATGCACGGATTCACACACAAACCCCGGTCCCCGCAAAGCAGTGCCACTAACCGATCCACGATTCTGCCCCAGGGACTGAACGACGACGACCCTGAGGAGCTCTTTCAACTGCTGATCAACCCCAACGACATCTACGATTCCAGCAGCGCTGTTGCCTCTCCAGAGAGCGACAGCGGGATCTCCGACGACCCCTGCGTGGACACCCCGCTACAAAATGAGCCGAGTCCCCCAGCCGCATCCCCTCCCGTTATTTACGAGGTTATCTGCGACACGGGCATGGTGGAAGGCACAGGCCTGCCTGATCACGTGTTCTCCAGCGCCCAAGGTGAGCCAGGGGCACGGGGGGGAGGGGGGGCATTTGCTAACACCTTGCCCAGATTGCTGGTTGGCAGCCAGGATGGAGCCCCAGATCCCCCCCCACCCCCCCAGAGCCACACATGTCCACTGGTTTATTTCCTCAACCGGTTGCCATTCTTGGAGAACCTTCAGCTATTGGGCGGCATAAAAATCAATTAAATAAATACTGTGCTTGTGTTGGTGACCAGGAGCATTGTGTTGACTTGGGGCAAGGAGCTGGTGGTCTCCAGACCGTGCCCGTCCCATAATTCTCTCCCTTCTCCGACTGCCACTGTGTCTTCTCGTTCTTTCCCCATTCCTGCTTCCAGGGAACTGGGCACCCCCAGGCATCGTCCCTGAGGCCTGCGCGGCAAGCAGAGTATCGCTCCACTTGTTCGAGAATGCGGCTCAAGCTGACCCACCAGGGATTGCGAGGGAGCAGGTGAGCAGCCCAGAATTGATGGATGGAGGTGCCCAGTGGCTCAGGCTAGCCTGGGAAACCTTACAAATGCAGAAACAGAGCGAGGCAGAAGGGGTCTCCCGGGCCATCTAGTCTGACCCCCGGCTCCAGCTGGCTCTGCTCACGACATGCCCAATCTTGAGACCTCTCTGCACTCCCCAGCTATCTTAGGGGTCGGATGCTTTTATAGCAGCCAGGGGTTGTCACATGACCTCCAGCAGCCTATCGCTGTCAAAGGCCTTCCTCATTGGTCTGGCCTGCATCCCCTTAGACCCCCCCTTCCCACATCTGGGCACTAGCAGCACCAGGGCAGGTATAGTGAAGGTAACCCTGCAGCTTCAGCCGCCGATGGCAGACTGCATCAGCTGTGCAGGGGAAGAAGGAGCCCTCTGCTTGTGCTCAGAGGCCCTCTGCTCCAGCCAATCCATGGCAAAAGCCCATCTGGGTAGGACATGAGGGAAGCCCCAGTTCTGGCGACCCTAAAGCAGAAGGCCACCAAAAAGGGATCCGAAAAGGGCCGGCCCAGTTGTCGTGCCACAGAAAAACCTCCCGTCTTTTAGCCAATGGGCGCTGTATCTTCCCTGGGGCAGGGGACTCCGGAGCAGCTGTCTCTCCCACCGGGACTCTGCCTGACGGATGAAGAAAGACGGCTGCTGAGCCGGGAAGGGGTTTCGCTGCAGAACAATTCGCCTCTCACCAAGGTACGTCCTCCCGGAGCCGCCTGCAAAGTGGAAGGAATCAAGCCCAGTTGCAACACAGCTCGATTTCTTCCACTTCACCTTTTTTACTAATATCCTTTCTTGTAATGGTGAACCAATAAATGCCTACTTGAACTGCACTGAAGAAATTAATAATGATAGACAAAACATGGAGTCATTAAATACAAGAAGAAACAAATATGAAACCTTTCTACCTGAATATAGAAACACAGAAACAGAGCGAGGCAGAAGGGGCCTCCCGGGCCATCTAGTCTGACCTCCGGCACCAGCCGGCTCCGCTCATGACATGCCCACCATGTGCACGTCCAGCCTATCCTTGAACACCCGCACCGATGGGGCCTCAACCACCTCCCGTGGAAGCCCCTTCCACACCCCCGGGGTCCTGACTGTCAAGAAGTGCTTCCTGGCGTCCAAACTGAACCTGGGTTCCCTGAGCTTTGCTCCACTGGAACACGTCCTGCCCGTCACTTGAGGCAGCTAGTCAGAACAGGAGCAAGGATTTAGACTAAAACGGAATTAAACATAACATGAAAACAAAGGAATGAACACCACAATGAGAAATGCAGCGGGGGGGAAGAAAGGCACCCAGCTAAGTAACAACCATCCCGCCAGCTGTTTCTGTGCAAAAGACCTACCCAAATAAAAGTGAAAGGGAGACAAGCATCCCAAGCCTGGGGCCACCACGGAGAAGGCCACTGCTCCCGCACCGCAGCAGGACAGCAGAGAGAGCAGGATCCTGAGGCGGGTGGCCCAGCGGGCCACGGGGGTGTGATGGGAACAGACAGGCCTGGAAAACGAATCCCATCAGCACCACCCACCAATGGGCAGGGAGCATGGGAGTCGCTTTCAGAGACGCCCAGGAGGAGGGGCCCCAGGGAGGGGGTCTTGCCCCCAAACCCTGCAGCCCCCCGAGTCTCATCCCGCCCCTCACGCACAGGCAGAAGAGCGCATCCTGAAGAAAGTGCGGAGGAAAATCCGGAACAAGCAATCTGCTCAGGACAGCCGCCGGCGCAAGAAGGAGTACATCGACAGCCTGGAGAACCGGTGAGAGCCGGGGTGGGGAAGGGAGCGGAGGCTGGGGGGCTTCGGGGGCCCCAGGCAAGCCAGCTTTGCACCCTGCACAGGTCTCCCAGCCGCCCCCGAATCCCTCTTCCTGAACAGCCGGGATGAGGACCCTACCGTGCTGCAGAGGGGGTTGGACACCAATGGCCATCGTCCCCAGCTGGTGGCAGGTCGATGGGAGTTGCATTCAACGATATCTGGCGTTTCAGGCTGCTGGCCCTCGCCACGGGGGGACGAAATCGACCCGCTTTCCTTTTGCTTTTCCCTTGGCAGGGTGACAGCCTGTTCGGCGCAGAACCAGGAGCTGCGGAGGAAAGTCCAGGAGCTGCAGATCCACAACGTGTGAGTTTATCGCCGCCCCTTCCTCTCCCGCCGGCCGAGGGGACCCAGGAGTCCGAGCTCCGCTGCCCCGTTCTCTGCTGAGCTGCATGGAAAGGCTTGGCTCAAATGTGGGAATGCCATACCTCACCCATAGGTGCCCCATTCAGAACCCCGAACACCAGCTCTGCACAGCAAGGAAGTCCTGGGAAGCCCCCAGGCCGCAGCACAGAGCAGCCCCCTCTCCCTTCTGCATCTGGCAGGCAGAGCTAGATTAAACCCGTTATGCACACAAAGTGCCTCTGAGCATGAGCAGACAGCCCTCCCCACCAAAGCGCTGGGGTCCTGTCAACACTGTCCAATGGTGAGAGGTTTAGCCAGTGCAACTTTCTCCCATTTCTGCAGCTCCAGGACAACGAAACGCTTCCCCTGTCAAATTGTTTTTTGAACATCAAGTGAGGAGCACAAACCAGAAAGGGCTGGCCCATAACGGATGGTGTGGGGACAGGGGATCTGGGCACTTTCCTCCACTCCAGGAGACTTCAAACCCTACCTTGCATTTTCAGCTTCTTTCCCTTTCCTTTTAAAAATAAGTTTCTAGTCCTTATGGAAGCAGAAACGCCAGATACAGTTTGCCGACGTTTCTTCCTGCAGGTCGCTGCTGGATCAGCTACGAACACTGCAAGGACTCATCAAGCGAACATCCACCAAGGCAGCCCAGACTACCGCCTGCCTCATGGTGCGTGTGGAAATGGCGAGGGGGGGGGAGGGGACCCGGAGCCCAGAGGAAGCTAAATGCCGGTAGACCCCTGGGTAAGATGGCCGGGCATCCAACTTTACAGGAGTAGAGAGAGAGAGAGTAGTGGGGAAACAAGCAGCCTTCCATATCTTGCCGGACTTCAACTCCCATCAGTTCCCAGCCAGCTTGCCCAGGGGCCTGTTCAAGCCCATCATCTCTGGAAGGGCCGCCAGTTCATGGGCAAGCAGGGACGGGAACCCAGTACCCTTCGGACCAGTGACTCCACGTGGCCCGTGCCTTCTTCCGCATTAATAAACCCGCTCTCTGATCCTTCCTTGGCCAGATACTCATCTTCTCCCTTGGACTCCTGATCTTGCCCAGTTACAGCTCCTTATTAAGTGGAACCCAACTCAGCCGGGATGGCTACAAACCCTCCAGAGGTAACGACCGGGCAGGTGGGAGACCAGAGAGTCATGAATGCAGGGGGAGGAGGGGGCGGCAGAAGGAGAGGGAATAAGCAGGCGGGTGGTTTTCCATAAGAAAACAACCAAAACTAAATAGAACCCCCATGGACAGAAGCAGTCTACCCTGGGATACCAGAATACAGCCAAAAAAAAAAAAAAGTACAGCAAACGCCCCATCGCTTTCAGATGCTCGGGTGTCCTGCATCCGAGGTGCCCGTTATGCCCCACGGCTTTTATTCTGAGCTGGAGGGGAGCTATCTGTGGTGCGGAATTTAATCCCCACACCAGGCTCGCCACCCTGAAGCACCACAGATCGCCTGAGCAATATTCCAAGGCGGAGCACCTGGGCCATGCCAAGCCCTGTCGCTGTCGCACACTTTCTCCCATCCGTTCCAGCGGAACTGGACTAGAGCAGGAGGGGTGGGAACATGGTGCCTTCCAGCCTTGTTGGACTACAACTCCCACCAGCCCCAGCCAGCGTGGCCAGTTGGCCGGCGACGACCTCGTACCACGCCTTTCCTTCTCCTTCAGTGATCTCCCGGCACATCCTGACCCAAGGAGGTCTCTCTGGACCTGAGGAGCTCCCTGCCGCTGCCGATCCGGAATTGCCTCGGGTTCAAGTAGAGCTGATGCCGGAGGACCCCGACACCAGGGGAGCCCCCCTTGATCCTGCGGGGAAGCCCACGACAAACGCCTCCGATCCAGAGCCACCGAGGATCTCCCAGGAGGAGCCGAAGCAAGGCTTGGTGGCGAAATCCACGCGGCCCGAACCGGACAAAGATCCGGGGAAGCCGATGCACATGGATGAGATGTGACAGGCCTGGGGGCTGAATCCGATTCTGCCAGAGAAGCTGCAGGGCTCCACGTGCCCCATGGGGCCTGTTCTCCTCTCCTGGGGGGCACAGCTTCCTGGCCGCAGCCTCTCTCCCCTCCAGGCTGACGCAAGCAGCTAGTCCTCAAGCCCTAGACAGCCCATTGAGGAGGCTGTTAGCTTTTCAAAATTACAATGAAGATGATTCAGGATGTTAGACCTGGCCCCCAAACAACCTTTTTGTGTTGGACCGCCGTGGCGGCCGAGGCCTGGAATACGTGAGGGAAGCGATAACGGCTGCCCTTGAGCATATACGAAGTGTTACACCACACTACCAACAAGGCGAGATTGTGCAGGAAGGCTTAGAAAAAAGCAGGGGCAGAAACAGCCACGAGCCACAGTTCCCCACTTCTCCTCTCTGCTTTCTCCATATTTTAATTAAACCTCTGATAGTTCAGAGGCTGCAATTACAGATGCGAAGCCCTGCAGAAAACGTAATTAAGAAGGGTGCTTTCTGCCTTCTTCTGGCCAGCCAAGCTCCAGCGGCGACCGAGTGCCGCAATTTCCGAAGGAGCAATCAAAGTGCCTCTGAGCATAGGAAAGCTCATGTTTGCCCACTTTCCTGGGACTGGAACAAGCACAAGTCTGAGATGGAGAGATGTGTTTAACGGATTCGACCCTGCCTCCCGTTTCTCACTGCACCCCTTTAAAAAGTAGCTGGCCCTGGACTAATTAAAGGCCCTTCCGAATTCCGTTCTGTCTGTTCATATTTTATTGGCTTGGTAATTATTTTCCTGTTGCTTTGGGATTCCTGCAGTGATTCTTCAGGAATGCAAACATGCCCTGAAAGCATCTTTCAGACGGGCGCATAATAATAAATTAAATAAGGAAAGTAAGAGAGAAAAAGAGAGAGAGAGAGCGCGCGCGCAAGCGCAACAGGTAGAAATCCACCACCACCCCATAAATAGTGACGAGCACAGAACTGCTGTTGAAACTCCACTGCGAAAGGCACACACACAACCTCTGGCCAGAGAGAAGGTGGCAATCTGTGGCAGGCTTTGTTGCAAAAGCCCTCTGCACATGCCCAGAGGTTAAATCATAATAGATGCATTTTCCTGAGCCTTGCTCAGATTGATTCCCAGTGGGCTTCCTTTCCCCAGGGATGCAGCCCTTGGTGTTATCGCTTCTCTTCCCGGCACAGCATGCACGGGAGATGCAAAGGCAGCAGTGTTCGTCGCCGGAGGTGTGGGAGCGGGCGAGCCAGCGCGACCGCGTCAGAGATGAAGTCATGCCCAAGGGACCGTCGCTGAAGGCGAGCGCCAATATGCAGGCAGCCGTCTTTTTCAGAGAGCGTGAAGCGAAGGCCTGGTGCAGCCTCCTCCCTCTTGCCCCTCCAGGAGTGTTAGACTACAGGCCCCATCATTCCCAGCCAGCAGGGTCCCGCAAGAATATTAGAGCTGCGCAGAAATATCCTTGAACATTCTCAACCCCATTTCCGGGCTGAAAAAGCGGGGTGCCACCGATTTCCCCAGCCAGAGCAGAAACCTCCAACGCTTTCTCAAAGGAAGGCCTCACCACCGGCAGTGGAGGCCCCTCTCTCATCCCCGGAGCAGTTTTGGGGGGTTTGTGCTGCCCCGACAGGCAGCATGAGCAGAACCATGTCGCCAGGCTGGCCTCCGTTTTGCAGCTCCCGTGATGCTGCTGCAAAGGTGCCAGCGTCGTGTGCCGCTCGCACGGTACCCAAATCTTTCCTCCATCTTCCTGCAACTCTTTTTCCCCCATGAAGTTTTCTTCTTAGAGTTTTATCACACTCGTTTCTGGGGTGTTTCTGAGCTTACCTAGTAACTGCCAGGTGGACAGGTTTGCTTCCCAGCCCGCCCACGTTTCCTGATCTGAAATAGCCCTATCATGAGCCCAAAGTGAGAGAGGTGTTGCTGCCACTCTGTACGACTCTGGTGCACCCGCAACTGGAGTCTTGTGCTCAGTTCTGGGCCCCTCGTTGCAGGAAGGATATAGCCAGGTTGGAGTCAGCGCAGCACAGGGCCACAAGGTTGGTGGCCGGTTTGCAGGGGATGCTGCATGAGGCGAGACTGAGGGAACTGGGTCTCTTCAGCCTGGAGGAGAGGAGACTCAGAGGGGATCTGTTGGCGACATGCAGGTATGCGAGGGATGTCACACGGAGGTGGGGAGAGACCTGTTCTCCCCTGCAGAAGAAGGCAGGACGCGCTCCAACGGAGCAAAGCTCAGGGAACCCAGGTTCAGTTTGGATGCCAGAAAGCACTTGCTGACAGTCAGGACCCCGAGGGTGTGGAATGGGCTTCCACAGGAGAAGGTTGAGGCCCCATCGGTGAGGCTCTTCAAAGACTGGCTGGACATGCACATGGTGGGCATGTCGTGAGCGGAGCCGGCTGGAGCCGGGGGTCAGACTAGATGGCCCAGGAGGACCCTTCTGCCTCGCTCTGTTTCTATGTTTCTATCTCTCTCCCACTGGGCAGGCCTTGGGGGAAGCTCAGGCAGCAGTCACAGGCTGCCACAGAGATGGCCTTATAGTAAAAGCCGGCACTTCTACCCTCCTCAGTAGGTATGTAAAGGCCTGGGAAAAACCTGGGCAGATGAAGGAAAATATGTTTCTCCCCCTGCATGTTTCCATCTTATTTCCCCCTGCCCTTCACACCTCTATTGCTCGGTTACCACCTAAGTAAAGCACAAAACAGCCAAATCCAACCCATGAGAATTGCTCCAAAATTTTCTTCACCGCGGTATTTCTTTCCAAAACTATCCCTTGTCCGTCAGATGGAACAAGAGTGGTGGGGGGGAAAGCAGGAGAAATTCCCTGACTAACGATGTTTTCTGTTCTTAAACTGATGCTCGCCCTAATTGCAGCCATCTTACACCCCATCTGCGTGCCTAAAAGCATTTGCCTGAAAGCGAGTATTTGTGACGCTTCATCTTTTTCGTTTTTCAGACCTAACACTTGGGTACATTACTAAGTACTTCCGAAGATTCAGGGCACAAATTTGCACTTGCTGAGTTATACGGATCTAAGCAACTTTAGAAAGAATGACTCAGATTGATTTAAATTTCACAGCAGGCAAAGGCAGCCAATTAAGTTTTCTTCTCAAGGAAAATAAATGCCACAATTCATTTCCCCAAGCCAGTTGCAAAAGCGATTTCCTAAGCCCTGCAGAGGAAGATGGGTGGGGTGAGGCATTACTGCAGATGGGAAGGGGAGAGAGACCCCTGTTGCAAATTGCATTTTGTACCATGGCGTTGATGGACAGACAAGTATCCTCCCTTATTATTTTAGAAACATACATTTTTCTCCCAGTTTGTCCGTTGCCTGCTGTTTTCTCAATGGCAACCCACGGTGCCCCCACATCCCATAATTGCATCTGGCTTCAAAGAATGATCGTCTATGACGATGCGAGGACAGACTTGACGAAGACAGCAGGAATTAATAAAATGCTCTTTGCTTCTCACGATGAGCCGCAGGCTTCCGAGGGGGCCTCATTAGCTCCAGCTACAGAGGCCTTCTTTCAAGGAGTAGTTTGGAAATCAGTTTCAAGACGCTGGTCCATCAGATCGGCTTTGCGCCCGGAGACTGAATGAGACAAGGCTCAGACCGATCGGACACACCGGTGCCCACTGAGAGAGGCCCTGTAGCTCAGAGTGCTAGTTTTGCACGCAGAACCGCCAGCTTCTAAGTGTTTCAGATTTGGATTCCTATCAGCCCCAGCCGGCATGGCCCACGGTCAGCTGTGCTGGGAGCTGTAGTCCAAAACGGGGAGGGCCACGAGGCTGGGGAGAGCTGTGCCGAATCAGCTGGCCTGGAGTAGAACTGCATGTCGTGTCCCCAACTTTTTTCAGTGTGGAAAAATTAAAACAGGAAGGGAGTTGTATGGCCAGGTAGTCCGAGGATTTCCAGCGTATGAGGCTATGGGATGTATCCGCAGCCAGATGACCCTAGGCCCTGAGCCCATGGGGGTCTGTGCCTGCCAGTGCATTGGGTCCCTGAATTTTAGCAGGGCCTTTGTCCAATGAGAGAAATCTTAGTGCACTGAATGTAGTACTTACAGCTGATTAATCCCTTCGGTTGATTCATCTAATCAACACATTGGGGAAAACAGTCATTCCAAACCAGCAGCATACTGGGATGGCTATTTTTTTAAAGACGATGTATATATCTTTCACAGAAGGTGCCATTGAAAAGGAAACATCTGTCATTCCGTGAAAGGAAACAGCGGAAAAGAGGCACCCACTGCATCGAGGGAGCTGTGGCTTGTGGGGGTTTTTTTATGGGGTTCCTCCTTCCAGCAGGATGCTGCTAATCCTAATCCCCAGCGAGAAGCCCGGATTATGGTTCGGTCATTGCTTATGTAATCCTCCACATGTCAGAAGCATGATCCAGGGGAAGGGAGCAGAGCAGACAAAATACGCCAGGGAATTGTGTGGTACAGAGAGAAAGGCCCACAACACGCACACACCCTTCGGGTAAATACGGCAGAACCAACAGGTGGATTGATTTTTCATTTAGCTTTTGGTTTGAGAGGAAAGAAATCTACGAGAAGCACAGCAAGCTGGACCAAAAAATAGAGGAAGAGAAGCAAAAATTTATGTGCTGATTAAAGTGAGCAGGCGGCGGCAGGGGGGCGGGTGAGTCAGCCATAGATTATAAACAGACCATTAATATAAACTGAAAGCTTTCAGAAATATTAGCTCGATAACACTCTCTGAATTTTTATGCAGACATTTCCTTCAGGATAATTCCAATTGTCCCTCTACATCCCCTACTGACATTGCCTGCCTCCTTACAAAAGTCCTTTTCTGTGCATTTAGAAAATTAGTTTGAGAATATTGTCACGTACCACCTTTTTCCATGTCTGCCCTCAAACTACTGGGCGTATCGATTGATCTGTTCTGTTCACCCAGCGATCAACTCCTTTGACTCCAGCCAACAGCAGCGTCGCCTTCCTCTGAATCCTGTTGAGCAGTTAGCAAAATAGAAGTACAACCGGTTAAGCTTCCCCTCCACACACAGCGGCCTCTGCCATCTGTTTCAAGTTAGCAACAACTGAGCATTTGCGAAGGAGGCAGAAGCTCAACAGACTAAGCTTCCCCTCAGTACAGAGATGCAGTGATGAATGAAGCTTCACCTGTTTTATTTCTGCCTGCCAGCCAGCTCTTACTGTCACGAGGAACCCCACCCGAGAAAAGCAGAAGGTAGAAATCCTTTCTCGCTGCAAGAGAGCCAACTGATCTGGATTTCTCTTATTTAACAAGGACCTTTCTATCTGGTGGAAGAGGGAATGAATTCATAATAGCACGGGATGAATTTCTTTTAAAATGATTTAGGAAGCCTTGGAGGGAGCAGGCTGACAATAACGGAGAAGTGCTTCAGAAGACCCCAGACTCCATCCCAGGGAGAGGTGGAAAAAGTCCAGCCTGGATCCCTCGGAAGCGGCTGCGGGCCATCCCTCTGCCAACTTGGGGCCAGAGGGGACCGAGGAAGCCGACTCACGAGAAGGCCGCTCCCCACACAGGGAAGCCGGACTCCTGCGCTCGGCTGGGGAGCTGCACACCCGCAGCACCCCAAGTTGTGGTGCATCTCAGATAGAAGAAGGATCTGGACTTACAGACCCAAGTAAAATACGATGTCATTTGGACGCCACAACATAAACCACCGTTTAAACGCAAGCCACACTTGTTAAGGAAAGGAAAGGAAAGGAAAGGAAAGGAAAGGAAAGGAAAGGAAAGGAAAATAAATGAGGCAAGCATTGTCAAATGCTCTCGGAGACAAAACCGTTCAGCAGGAATGATTAATTCGAACAATAATGCAGCACATCAGGGGTCATTCAAGAGACGCTCGGAGAGATTGGACAAGCGGTGAGCTAATTCCCGGCATGTGTTGCCCACGGCGAGTGGGGGGCTGGGCCTCGTCCAGAGTGATGGCTCCCGCCCTCGCGCGCACCGTGGTGCGCTCAGTCCCCCCGCCTGCCACTCCGCCACTGTGGAGCAAGCCGCTCACACAGATCCCAGCGGCAGCCCCTCCGAAGCCCCCGCCCCTCCCGCCAGACACTGCCGGCGCCACTCTGCGCCCAAACTTCGGGCTGGCTCTGCGCACCTCTGCCGGCGCTCCATGCTCCCCGTGCCGGGTGGGCACGCGTCTGCAAGGAACCAGGGCTGGGGTGCCCCTTCCCGGCTGCCCCCACCGCTCCCCTCTGCAGCCTGTGTGAGCCGGGGGGGGGGGGGCGCCTCTCCAAGGAGCGATCGGGCGCCAGCACCGGGGACAGCTCTCACCCAGCTCGCTTGCTCGGGTCGCGGCCACCATGGACTGGGGCCACTTGGGCGCCACGGTGCTCCTGCTCTGCCTCGTGCTGGAGGCACAGAGAGGCACCGCTGCCGCCGCCGGCCGGGCACCCCAGGAATTCTCCTTCAAGCACTCCTACGAGAAGGAGCTGGTGAGTGACGCGGGTGTGCGGGTGCCCGCCCAGAGCCTCCTTGGCGGCCACGGGGTAGGTTAACTGGGGGGGGGGGGGCAGAAGCACCGAGAGCGCCCCGGGGGGCACGAGGCAGCCAGTTCCGGCACTCGTGGGGCAGAGGGGCGCAATGCCCCCAAATGCCCCACGGCTGCATCCACGGGCGCCCGCGGAGCATGCAGAAGGTGAACCGGGCTGAACGGGGCGCATGGCAAAGAGCAGGCGTGGGGGGTGGGGGGCTGCTTGGCAAGGCAAGAATCCAGATCAGGCTTCAGCCCCACTCGCCTTGCCCACCCTGATCGGCGACAGCTGCTTCCCGGGGTCTGGGGCCGGATCCGTTCTCCAGCCCTACCTGGAGATGCGAGAGGGAACGAAAGCCGCAACCTTCCGGCGAAGTCGGGGCTCGCTGCTGAGCTACCTCCATCCCCAGCATCCCCCCACAAGCTGGTGCTCCTCAGCTCCCATGAGCCCCACCTGAGTGGCCAATGGCCAGGAGCCCTGGAAACTGTCACCTGGAAGATCTGGAGGGTGTGTGGTTGGGGAAACCCGGGATGCATGCCGTGGGGAGAGGAGGAAGCACGCCACGTCCCTCCCTTCATTCCGGGCACTTGGTCCTTCAGCTCATGAAGTCTGACCTGTCCAGAGGCTGAGGGTGGCAGATGGATAGTGTGCTTGGAGGTGCGGCCAGTCCCTGGGATCTCAGAACAGGCAGTTGTTCTGCTGGGTTTTTGGTAAGATCGGGAGATGCTGCACCTTGAGCCTTGGAACTCCAGAAGGAGTCCAACTGCCAACTATCTGCCAGTGGCAGATTTCACCTCTGCTCCTCACAGCGGCTTTGTAGAACCTCACCATCAAGACGCAGTCTACCTTGTGAACCCCCGTCACTGGCGGGGACAGCTGCAGGAGGGAGCGGCCGTACTCACGACCTGCTTGAGGGCTTCCCGGGAGTATTGAAAGAGGGAAGCTGAGGAAGCTGGTAGATTTTGCCATCAACCCTGGCAGCTTCCACCAGGGAAGCCCCGATCCTGCGCTGTTTGGAGAAGGAGAAAGCCTGCCTTTAAAAGACCTCTCGTCCTGAAGACAGACAGACTCGCTTCTGCAGTTCTGCCTGCTCCAAGCTCAGCCGTCTAGTTCAGCTGGCAGAACGCAGGTCGCCCCCTCAGCTCTGCCTCCCTCATTTCCCCATTTCTCCTCTTCCAGCTGGATGAACTCCAGGAGGTCCTAGAGAAGCTGCAGCACAAGAAGGTCTCTACCTGGGAGAAGAAGTTTAACCAAGTCCCCAAGGTATGGGGCTTGCTGGGGCGGCGGGGGGGGGAGGGCGGGATGGTTTTTCAGCATGGACGGCCGAGCACAACCGCACAAGGGAGCCGAGCCTCTCTGCCCTCCAAGGTGGGTTCCACTTTTGCAAACACGGCCCGGCAGCCATGGGCCCTGGGCACAGAGACACTGGCAGCGAGCCTCCGTGCTCCGAGGCAGTGTAGCTTGGAATGCTGGACTGTGGGAACAAATGGCAGAGCCCCCAAAAAGATTGCCGAGCCGAGCCGAGCCGTTGTCATCCCTTCCACAAGTGCTGATGCAGCCAAGAGCCTTCCCCAACCGAGCGTTCTGACTACAACCCCAGCTCTCCAGCTACGGGCCATGCTGGCTGGGGCTGATGGGAATTGTATTTCGACACGGCCAGAAGGCCTGGGGGGACAGGGCTAAACCACTCAAAGTGCCAAAAGCTGCAGACAGTCATGATCTTGGGATGATCTCAGAAATCCTTCAGCGTACGGAACTGGGGGTAACGCCCTGCAATACCCGCCTCGAACTGTAGGGGGCGGAACTGCGCCACCTTCAGGGCACCGAGAAGCAGGGCAGGTGGCCCTGGGTCCAAGGCACTGGATCTCCCCAGGGCTGCCCTCCATGTGGGAGGAGCTCTCGGGCGCTGCCTCCAGCAGTGGGAGGGGCCGAGGGCTAAAAGGGGAGGGGCCAAAAGGCCAGCAGATCTCCCCTTCCCCGCCACTCACCCAGCTCAGCCTTTCACAGGAGGAGGAAACGAGACCCCACTCGGAAAACCGCCGCAGGAATGGCTGGTGGGGGCTGAAGGCGGGGCCAAGGAAAGGGGCGGGGCCTTCTGGAGAGCCCTGCAGGGCCAAAGTGTCCCGGAGGATTGGGGTGCCCCCTGCTGGCAGCCAGAGGTGGGGCATCCATGCCCCTCCACCCCTTGCTGGGCTTCCGTGGCCTCTCAGACCCAGTCAGCACCACGTGAGGTGGCTCCGCCCCTGCTCTAACCATTATCCGCCCTACCCAGCCGCCAGCAGGGGACTGTTCCCAGGGAGAAACGCGCCGGACAGGGAACTAACGTGCCGCCTCCTCTCCTCTCGCAGTGCTCCTTCGGCGACGCCTGCGCAGTCAGGAAGGGCGCCCGGATCGGCAAGCTCTGCGACTGCCCCCGCGGGTCCGCCTGCAACGCTTTCTTCCTCAAGTGCTTGTGAACCTGGACCGGGGAGCTGCGCTGCCCCCCCCCCCCCGCTCTGCTTTCCCCCCCCCCCCCCCCCCGCCCCCCCTCCCCCCCCCCCCCCCCCGGCGACCTCCCGCTTTCTGCTGTGTTGCAACGCCTCGGCCTCAAGGAGGTGGGCCGGGGCCGACCTGGGGAAAGGTATGAGCTCACTGGAACCAGGCCTCAGCAGGAATAAAAGAGAGCTTTTGAGCATGTGCAGAGTGCTTTTTTCCTACAGGTGGAGGGTGATCTTTTAGGGTAAAGGGAGGGGGTCACAGTAGGGCAGATGAACTCTTTCCCCCAGGACACGCCAATGGGAATTTGGCAATCCATGCAGAGTCACAAGGGCTTAAGAAAGCACACGGGGGGAGCCAGAAAGACCGTGGCTTCACCCCCACTGCATTTCGCAATTGTCTTCCATGCTGAACCAGCAGGGGGGACCGCAGAGGCGCAGCCGGGCCGGGGGAGGGGGTCCACACCATTCCGTCATCTCAGTGGCCCTGAGGGCGTTTTTGCACAAAGAATGTGAGCGGGCTTCCCACGAGGGCTTCTGATCAGCCACTGCCGCAGCTCCGTGCCGGATGAGACAGACCTGATCCAGCAGGGCTCTTACATTTGTTTGGAACAAAGCCTCCGAGGCCAGAGGCAGTCTACCTCCACGCAATCAACACTGGACTTTGGTCCCTCTCGACATGCCTGCTCTTGTGCTCCCTCCGTCTCAAGCATCCCAGGCAAAAAATTTAACGACACCGAGTGCCCTAAAGGTATCCTTTGGGAACTTGCCCATCTGCTTCCAGCCAGTGCCGGTAAACCCTGTCACCTGTTTCCGCTGAGGAGGGCTTAGTAAACCCACTGCAGATTCTCCCCAGCCACTCTGGCTTCCGGTAGATGCTCCATCCGAAGCGGGAACGGTGCTGGTTTCGAACCACCTCCTCTACCAAATAAGCGCAGCCGAACCCAGCGGCACGTGGGCCAGGAAGCCCCTAATTCCTAGAATGGAATTCCGAATCCCTAACTCCCTTTATCACCGTTAAGCACAGTGAGGCTCAGCAATGACAGGAGACCAACTGCCCTGAAGGTTCCCGCTTTCCTCAGAGGCTCCAACCCAGTTCCTGCGTCTTATTTTGAACCCTACGGTCTCTCTCTGCTTTTTCCGCCTTTGGCTAACTGGACCGGCACCGTCCAGCTCCCATCATCCTGGGCACACATGCTGAGAGGCACAAGCATGCAAAAAGCCTCTAGCTCCGACGGGAACCATTTTAATCAGAGCCATGCTCTGCACAAAGTCTCAGGGCAGGATGTTTTAAAGTCAAGGAAATAAATAGACGTCACGGAGCGCTGCCTGAAGAAAGCCGTATGCCCCATTTCGACCTGATCTGTTTTTCGGAAGAGAGACGAGCTTCAGGGGTCGTGCCATCAGAGCTTCGGATCAATTTCCTCCCTCGATGCGAGACTCTGAAGAGGCGTCCAGCGAGGCTGTTACTCTTTTAATCAGCAGTGATATGACTAAAGGTGCGGCGAGGTTTCCTTTGAGTCTAACACTGGCCAGAGCGCAGCCAGAATCAGCCACACCTCTGCCACCAGTCAACCAAAGCCGGGTATGAGACGCGGATGTCCGTGGTCTGGCATCGGTCCCTCGTGTGGTCTGCCGGAGAGCAGTACTGCCTAGCGGCCGGAGGCGGAGTGCTCAGAAGATCGTTTTCCAAGAAACGTGCGGTGCTCACTGTCTCCTTCACAGTCCAAGGAGGATGTGGGGCTGCTTAGATGGACTCGATCTGCTTGCGCACTTTCTCCAGGGCCTTGCGGTCCAGCATGCGCTGCCGACACACCACCAGGAGGGCGAAGACAGCCGCCACACCCAGCATGGCGCCCTCAAACTTCCAGAAGAGGTGCGCCTCCATGGCTGTCGAGCGGCAACTGCAAAGAGACGACCATGTCAGCACCGTACCTGGCACAGGTGTGCAAGAGCGAACCGTGTCTGAAGAGGTTGTGACAGGACGTGCCAAGGAGAACGGCGAGAGCCAGTGTGGCGTCGTGGTGAAGAGCCTGGGACTGGGACTCAGGTGATCCGGGTTCAAGTCCCCGCTCGGCCATGGAGCCAACCGGGTGACTTTGGGCCAGTCACAGACTCTCAGCCCCACCCACCTCACAGGGTTGTTGTTGTGGGGATAAGATGGAGGAGGAGAATGATGTCAGCTGCCTCGAGCCCCTTGTAGGAAAGAGGCAGGATATAAATCGGGGGGGGAAGGGGGGTCCTGATGTTCTGACACAGCCTTCCCGTGAGCTCAGTTTCCAGAGGCTGACACGAATGGCGGAGGTCTACTCGCATGTAGCTGCAGCACAGTCCAGAGCAGGCAAGTCAGGGCCAGAAAGGCCCTGTAACATTCATCCTACATCTGCTCATGGCGGACTCAGCGGCTGTTTGGCTGGGTAGCCAAACAAGATAGAAGAATGCCTCAGCAGATGTAAAAGAAATAGACCGATTTAGGGAACAAAGGGTTAGGGAGCAATGCCGTCCGTCCCACACTGGAAAAAAACCCCCTTCCGGCTGGGGAGGGCTTTGAATGCTTGGTAATTATGGAATAATGGGCAGGTGGCGGGGAGAGCAAAACGAAGCAGGGCATGGAGTGGAATAACTGGGAAGGACGTGGGGGGTTGGCCGGAACCCCAGACACCGTGCCGCTAAGCCGGGGAAATGAAAAGTATTATTATTATTATTATTATTATTATTATTATAACATTTCTATGCCGCCCCTTGCCGAAACCGTATCTCAGTGCCACAGGACTGTCGCAAAACATTAAGGCGAGACTAGCTCATGCTCTCATCTGCCCGCAACACAGCCAGCCTCGCCCCCCTTGCACAGAATTAGCGCACCGTTGTACAAAGGGAAACGCGTGTCCTGCCATGCGCTGGATCTGAGAGACCCCCCGCCAACCTCCTGCTGCCAGGCCCAGCCAAACACACTGCTGTGCTTTGCAAAAGGACCGAGCCAGCTTAAAAGACAAACGCCCCACAGTTCCCCCTGCCCCCATCGATGGCAGGGTACTGGGGTGGCAGGGAAGGGGGCGGCCGGCTGTTGCACCCACCTCTTGAATTCACCCTTCTTGGAAGCGCTGCAGTCGATCTGCTCAATGAAGCCCGTGGCGCCACACTCTGGCATCGTTTTCTGCAGCAAAGAGCGCACCGCTGTTAGAACGCCGCTGCCGTTTGGTTTCGCCTTCCTGATCACTTACAAGTGACGCTTGCCCTGCAGTTGGAAAGCAGGTGGCCAGCAGCTGCTGCCCAGTCTGGCCTCTTCTGTACGGCTCGAAGGCCCGCTTTGGCAATGTTAGATGGTTTGATTGAAAAGGTTGGGCACCACTTTTCAAATTAAAACAACAAGCAAAATCTCCGTGCATATGAACAGGGCAAGGGGACCCATCCTTCCTAGGGGAGGGCCACGGATCGGCAGAGCCCCCCGGAACAACCTCCGTCTAGGGCCAAAAGATGCCGCCAATCAGTGTTGACAAGACCGAGTGCTTCCTGTGTGCTGTTTAAATCAGCCTTGTAATATGAAACCATGTGGATTGGGAACTTGACTTTATTTTGAGCAGGAAGAGAATCATGAGGACTGGGAGTTTGACATTGTTTGGAGCAGAAAGCATTGCCCTCGGTGGTGCAGGGAATGCTTTGTGTACAAGAGATGCCAGGTTCAATATCTGGTATTTATTTATTTTAAACTTTTGTATACTGTCCCATCACCGACATCGTGAGACGGTTCACAATAACAGCAATAAAACAAGATAAATGAATGTAGCACAGCATCCAATAAATATAAAACCACAATTAAGACCATTAACAGTTAAAATAGTGGGAAAATAAAAAGGCTTTCACCTGGCGCCGAAAGGAAAAAAGTGTTGGTACCAGGAAAACCTCTCTCGGGAGCGTGTTCCACAATCAGGGTGCCACCGCAGAGAAGGCCCTGCTCCGGGTAGCCACCCTCCCAATCTCTTTCATGGAGGACTTCTGAAGAAGGACCTCTGCCTCAGATCTCAAGGGCACTTAGTATCTCCAGTTAGGGGTGCGAAAGACCGGAATAGCCAGTGCAGGACAGACTGAACTGGAGAAGACAGTGTCGATGGCTCTGCTTGTACAACACGCCATCAGAAACCAATAGTAAACATTCTCCAAAGTCCAACATTAGCTGCCATGGGGAGCACCCCTAACGATTGCACCCTCACGCCTCTTCACCATCCTTGGATGATACACCTGGCCGAGGAGCAAAAGAAGGTGGGCCCTTCAAAGA
Source organism: Varanus komodoensis (assembly GCF_004798865.1). Classification (NCBI taxonomy): domain Eukaryota; kingdom Metazoa; phylum Chordata; class Lepidosauria; order Squamata; family Varanidae; genus Varanus; species Varanus komodoensis. Next base: position 5,343,802 of record NW_025336157.1, on the reverse strand, counting down.
CGTATCCACTTCATTCTTGTTTACTTTGTGTCTTGAAGCGCCGACAGTATTCAAACTGTCATGCACGAGCCATACGAACGGAAACATTCCAAAGCTGTCAAGAATCTATTTCGTCTATGGATTTTTAAGACACGGGGCTAAGCTGAGCAGTGGGGGGCTGCATAAAGGTGGGAGTCCTCAGCACGCATCCAAACAGGATCAGCTCACCTTTGGGGGAAGAGCATATGGGAGGCACCAATACACTAAATGTCCGGCTCCAGACCACCACGGGGAGTGCACGGCACTGCCGACAGCGCCTCAGCCCCAAGGAACAAACGGGCTCCTGGGAAGAAGGCCTTCTCTCGGATAACCAAGTCCCAAGCTGCTTGTGCCTTGATGGATGAGCAAAAAAGAAACGCTTCCAGGGCGATTCTGTGCGCATTTGGACAGAAAAAAGGGCCGGCAACTCCCAGCGTGCCTCAGCGGGGGCTGTGGGACCTTCCTTCCAGCGGGTTGCAGCATGCTGAGAGTCGCCGGACTTCTTCCTGTCTATGCATGCCCAGGATGGCCTGAGAGCAACTGGGCAGCCAGTGCAGCCCTGGCAGCTCAGGTGGGATGAACCCCTGACCCCCTGAGCAACCTGGCCAGAAGCATCTGCACCTATCGCACCTTCCGGGGCAGCCGTCAAGGGACCCTGCTTCCTGCACTATGTCGGCCAACGGTGACAAAACAGCAACTCTCGTGCGGATGTAACAGGTCCTCACCCCAAAGAGCAGCAGAAAGAAAGAGCAGCTGCAGAGAACTCGCTTCACCCTTTCCGGCCGGAAGAAAAATGCTGCTCCAAGGGGAAGCTCCCTGGATGGCAGACTCCAACTTCACCCATCAGCCAACTGGGAGGCTGCTTTCTAGAAGCCCAGCATGCCTGAGGGAGACCCAGGTAGCCCCCTCCACCAAGCAGAGAAGGGAAACCTACCAGAAGTTCCTTTTGCCTTTCCTTGCATGGAGGGATAGCTGTAAGAACTTTGCAACTTAAGAGCGGGTGCCTGTGTTTGCTTTTTTCATCCTCCCACCCAAATCCTTTTCCTTTTATGTGGTGCCTTCTAGATGAAAAGTCTCAAGACACAGAGTGCCCCATGATTCACCTTTGAAAAGCAGACTAAAAATGCTGGAAATACGTAAAGAGGGGTTGATGCCACGAGTGGAGAACCCCGCTTTGACTGCACTTCCAAGGCCTGCAAACAGCGAGAGGCAACCGGCCCTCCACCCAGCATCTCCGGAAACACACCGCCATCCGCGGAAAGGAGTCACTCACCATCTGGAAACTGGTGCAAGGGGCGCACTGGACCGCCACCACAAAGTCCCCAGTCTGCCAACAGGGTGTGGCACCAGGCAAGCTCACTGTGAGAAGCCAAAAGCACATGAAAAGCACTGGAGCCGTTTGGAACCTGCATCGCTTATCTCTCCCCACACTGGCGACCCAGGGAGAACTGCTCAAAGCCAAAGCATAACCCACCCCACCCCTCCAAAAAATCGAACAGAACCATCCTCCTACCTGGGCTCTTTCCATCATTCTCCAGAGCTACTTCAGCCAACCTACAAGCCAAAGAGAAAACTGTATTAGTGCTGCTGTTGTTGTTATTTTGCAAATCTTAGAACCATAGAATAGTAAACTTGGAAGGGGCCAAGAAGGCCATTGGGTCCTACTCCCTGCTGTTGTAGGGCACCAATTTACACCATCTCACTCAGATGATAGTCTTACTACTAACGATCACAAAAATATTAGCTGCAATAAGGGGAATTGAAGTAAAATGAGGGATCTAATGTGCAGCAAGAGACGAGTGCTATTTATGCCTGGTGTGGAGAAAATAGACACACATCGGTCATCCTATGAAACTGTTTCGGTGATAGTAGGAAATTCTGGACAAAAGAAAGGGCTTCTTTATCCAACGACTCAGTCAAACTACGGAACTCACTTCCACTACTGCTTCTAAATTTGCATTAGTAGTCCTTAGTCTGGACAGTTTAAAAGGGGATTAGATGTATTTCTGTAGAAAGCTATCTGCACATACTAATCATGATGGTTCTAGGCTACTCCAGTATTAGAAGCAGGATACCTAGGTACATCAGTTGCTGGGGAACATGAGCACAAGAGTACTTTTACCCTCATGTCTTGCTGGTACTGCTGTTTAGCCACTATACAAACCGGACCCTTGGCCTAATCCACCATAACTGCTCTTATGCCCAAACAGTAGTACAATTCTCAAAATTGTGTCTGAGCTTGAGCAATTTTTAACCTCTGCCCTCCCCAGCCCTTTTTCCTTTTGCCATGTCTTATAGAGAGGATTCCTGAGGGGGGGCTTTTTTATTAATTTGCAAACCACCCTAAGGAGTGGTGTTTGGCTGAAGAGCAGGATAAGACTAAAAGACTAACATTGAAATCCTTTGCAAGTTTAGACAGAAAAAAAGGCCTACAACTCCCAGCATACCCCAGTCAGCAACCGATCTGGAGGCCTAACTGCCCAATCCTATGCTAATTTACCCAGAAGTAATCCCCACTGCAACTCGACTTCTGAGCAGATATTAATAGGACCGCGCGATTGAAAAAGAAAAAAAAACACGGCTAGTAATAATCATTTTAAAGGGCCTTATTGCCAGACTCATTTTGGACTAAACCTGCCATCTCGCCCCGGCATTGTGGCCTCTTACTAGGAATCATGGGAAATGTAGTCCAAACGCATCTCCAGAGGCTCCGTTGGGGGAAGGCGCTCTATTCCCTCACAGGAGAACCCACCCTGCCAAACCACCACCATCCTCGTTTTCTCCCCCGCCCCAAGCGACTACTTACCCATGAGGCGCAACAATGAACCCCCACAGCGCGGACAGCAGCAGGCGCCATCTTAGCGCCATCGTCGCTGACAATAGTGCTTCCGCCTCACTTACGGCGCTCTGGCAAGGCATGCTGGGAAGGTCCATTAGCGCGGGCAGCACAGGCGCAACGAAGCCCTCGGGGCCTGTTTTAGGGTAGAGTCACTAACGTTTCCTGGAAAGACTTCCGGTACTCAATTGCAGCTCGAGGGAGCCGCCTCGTGCGGGGAAAGAGTGGTTAGTGGATGCAAAGAAGCAAGGTAGCCTGGTTAACTCAGAGGTCAATTGGGGCTTCGAATCCACTGAAGCTTTTATTTACACGAGCTATTCATGGCATCGATCCATGGCTTCATCCCCCCCCCAGGTAGTTTCGTACTATTCACCATGAATAGTTCCCACAGAGCTCGGAAGAAAAGCTGCAATGGATGAAGAACCGCACTAATGCAGAAGTCATCAGTGTCTGGTTAATACCAAGCGATGGCTGAGATTGGCTTCCCTTTGATGGCCACCTTGAGGGACTGATTTATTTGTTGGCACTATTCTAACCCTACCCAGAGAAGTCTGCACATTAACAAGAAAGCCTCCAACCTCAGACTTACAATATAAAGGGCATGAAACAAAAGGAAAGGGGAAGTAGAACAAAACAAAAACAAAACATGTTGAGTTTTGAGGCTCTTATAGGTAAGGGGTTCTTTTTCCCCAGGCGACATGAAGAATCTCCCCGTTGTTGTTGAACACGGTATGGTGTTCGGTTGGATTTGGTCTTGCTGTGATGTTTGCCCTGGGGTTGCAGCCTGCCAGTGGCTCTCGCTTCCCTTTTTGACAGATGAGGCCAGTCTGCAGTCTAGGGAACTGGCTGTTGCCACAGGGTAGCACGAATATCTAACAAATAAGCCTCGTTTCTGTCATCCAGATGAGAGGGCAACACTTCTCTCCCTCTCTTGAAAGGATGGATGGGGGCAGCGGGGACAAGGCATCATCTTAGGACATGGGTCCTCAAACTATGGCCCGCAGGACAGATCTGGCCCACCAAGGCCATCCATCTGGCCCGTGCTGCCGTTTCCCGCCCGCACACATGCTCGCTGCGTGGGCAAGGAGGTGGCGGCTCGCTTGCATGGAGATGGCTTTGGACTCGCTGGGAGATCTCCGAGCAAGCGATGCCGCCTCACCGGCCCACAACAGTCACCGCAGCCTTTCAACTGGCCCCCTATTCAAAAGGCTTGAGGACCCGTCTTAGCATGACTATTGCGATGCGTAGGAAGCAGTACATAGATTTGGCCACTGCAGGGCGCCGAGATTCATCGCAATTGTTTTTACCGGCCTGGAGATCAGCAGGGCGCAATTCACAGTCGTGGCCACAGGAGGGCACCATAGACCCACCTCTGAGAGCCAACCCGCTACATCGGAAGCGTACGGCCGTTTGGTTGTCCGCGTGTTAACTGGGATCGATCCGGAAACTGCAGTTCAGATTACTGGACACCAAAGGGCACCCCAGTTTCGAGCTGCATTCTAAACTGGGCTGAGGGGCCCAGTTTTTATCACTGAGACTTTACTGGGGCTGTTGGGATCAGAAGGCTGCAGGGTTGCATGACTGGCCACGAGCGGGGCACCCCCAACGCCTGCACTGAAGTTTGGTTGTTTGTTTAGCAGACTTATATGCTGCCCCACTCACCGAAGCCTCGGGGCGGCTTACAAACATAAATAAATAAATATCATTAATACGATTATATAAAGTCGGAGGCATCCTGGCCAAAATTGTTAAAAACCAATAAATAACATCAACAATTAAAATGACGTTTAAATAAAAAGGTCTTGGCCTGGCGCCGAAAAGCAAATAACAACGGTGCCAGGCGGACCTCTCTGGGGAGCGCATTCCATAGATTGGGCGCCACCGCAGAGAAAGCCCTCCTCCGAGTGCCCACCCTCCTAATTTCTTTCACAGAGGGTTCCCGGAGAAGGGCCTCTCCCGCCGATCTCAGGGGGCGGCTGGGCATATAAGGATGTAAGCGCTCCTTCAGGTAACCAGGACCCAAGCCGTTTAGGGCTTTATAGGTCATTACCAACACCTTGAATTGGGCCCGGACTTCAATGGGAAGCCAGTGAAGCTGACGGAGGACTGGAGTCATGTGAACATAACGCCCAGTCCCCGTCAGCAGCCTGGCAGCAATATTTTGAACCAATTGAAGTATCCGGACCGTCTTCAAGGGTAGCCCCACGTAGAGCGCGTTACAGAAGTCTAGTCAGGAAGTTACCAATGTGTGAGTCCTGTCGCCAGGCAGTCGTTCTTCAGGTAGGGATGCAGCTGATGGATCAGCCGAAGCTGAAAGAAAGCGCTCCTCGCCACCACTGTCACCTGAGCTTCCAGCGAAAGCTCTGGATCGAGGAGCACTCCCAAGCTGCGGAGTGCAGTTTTAACAAGGCTAATATGATCAACTGACTCCAGTCCACTGAACAGGTCACCGAAGACACCCTAATTTCGCTTTAGGGGAAAGGGTATCTTAGCAGCTTCTCCCTGGTCTGCTATTTTTCTACATTCAGGGGTGATCTTGAAAAATGTAACCAAAAGTGGTGTCACCTAAATAGAGGTTCACCACAATTCTATGATTTTTTTTGACAGTGAAATACTAATCCAGGTTGTAAAACTGCTTTGGGAGGCTTTTGAGAGCAGAAAAATGGGTACAGAAATTAAAACAGCAACAAACCATACCAGAGTGTTCATGAAATCTTATGGCAAAATTAACTGATTAGTATTTAAGGTCAATGTAAGTTTCCTGCTTCTTTCTGCTATTATTATTTTTATGTATTTTATTACATTTCTATACCGCCCATAGCTGAAATTCTCTGGACAGTTTACAAAAGATATAAATACAATAAAATATAATAGCTAAAAACAACTAAGAAGAGTTTAATTTAAATAGCATAAAACATTGAAACAGTAAGGTAAAGACCTTTTTATTTAAACATCATTTCAATTGTTAAAACATATGATCTGGCCAGGGCAACTTCTTCTTCCTTCTCTTTCTCCTCCTATATTTTTATTTTATACTGATAATTTTAATTTTGTATTTGTAAATCAATGTATTTTTTGTATTGTTATATTA
>NW_025336157.1:5134277-5337757 GCF_004798865.1 Varanus komodoensis | reverse complement strand
ATAATAATAATAATAATAATAATAATAATAATAATAATAATAATAAATGGTTGCAACACTTAACCTCTCTTAGATACATTGTTCTTTTGATGTGCTGCACCTCAGCCAGGTTAATTGTGGGGAATTTCACACTGAATGACAGGAAATTTAAATTTAAATTAAAATGTGTCACAGCAAATATCTATGCAAGCTTCTCAAATATCAGAATTCAGTAGTCGAGCGTTTCTAAGGGAACACGAGGCCAGAAAAGATTTGTGCAACCACAACATACAAAAATTTTGTTTACAGTACCATGTTTCCTGCCCACCCTGCCTTTCCTAACAATGACACTTGCTGTACGCACATGTGCAAAACTGCAGCTCTGGTTTTGCCAGAAGGGAAACTCCTGGGACCTCTGCTGGCTGGTAGGGAGTTAGCCACGACAGAGAGGATGACGGGGAAAAATGGGATGGTTTATGCAAAACTCATGCCAACAGCCGTCCAAACCACAGGACAGAGAGTGGAGAAACTGACGAGATCAAGAGAATCCACAGTTTTTGACAGTAAATCACATTTCAGGAGGCTGCTTACCTGGAGAATGGCTGCATGGACGTTTTCGGGGCACATTCCGTGAAACAGACAACTGTTCTGATCCTGCTGAGGTGCTGAGACTCTTGTGGCCTTGATCTGTTCTTCCTTTCTTCAAAGGGCAGCAGGAAAGGAATCTATCCCGCTTCGTGCAGGCATCAGCATCGCTTCTCGGCCTTTTGGCTAAGATCAAGTGTAGTATCTGTTCTTATCAGTTTAATATCTGATACGTCCTCTATTTGAGGACTACATATTAAATGGATTTTTGAAATTGGGAGATGGAATAGGGGCTTGCTCCGTCCACTCCACGCATCGACCTGGTATTGCAGTGCCTCCAGGAACGGTGCACCTCCCTCCTGGGGAGAATATTACTGGTTTAAAGATAGATGAATCAAAAGTACCTGATCTATCCCTGAATGAGTGGTCCTGCTTGGGATAACAGCCAGCTACCTCAGCTCTTATCTGGTTTTGCATTCCTTGCCCATCTATTCTCTAGATCAATAGCTAACCAAGCTGTTTTCTGGATCTTCTTTTAGATTCTGTTCCTTTTCCAAGCTGCACTCTCAGATTCTGATCTTGCAAGACATAGAAGAGATCCCGACTTAAAATCCACTGTAGCTAGTTCCTTCTTCCGATTCTGTACTGCAAGAGACCTACCAAATGGGTTCTTTTGAATCGAGCTAAGTGGAGGGTCCCTCAGGTCAGTGAGATGGAGCAGGAGGGGCAGCAAGCTGGTAAGACCTGGAGAGAAGGCAGAAGGGAGAGTCTTGAACCCGCAGCAGTCCAATCCCAATGTGTACACCCCACGGTCCAGATTAACTGCATGGAAACAGCACGCGTGTTTAAGTCTGGACTGATGCAAGACATTTGGATCAGCAAGGCAAGGCACAGAAGATAGGAACAGAAGGCAGAGCGCAGCTCGGCCAGGGGGAAAATGGCCTCATAGTGCATTACTCATAGTGCATTACCCAACTAGAAGCCCCAGGGGACACCCCCCCCCCCCAAAAAAAACCAGGGCTGGAGCAGAAGAGCCGCCTCCGGCTTGTTCCCCTCCAACTAGCAGAAGAAGTCTCCGTACTGGATTGCCTGCAGCGATGGTCTCCCCCCAAACAGCCCCGGGGCACGTGCACAGGAGAGCACCCCCGGCAGAGATCTCGGGTTAGGGGCTGATGCTGGGGCCCCCTTCCCCGCCAGACATAGATCACTCATATGCTCCCCCCACAGACACTTGGATTCCCACGCTGCGGAAGGAAAAGGGAGCTCACACGGGGCTCGCCATCAGCTGAGCGCCCGATCCAAGCGAGGACCACGGGCGAAAAGCTTCTTCCGGGAAACTGCCTCCCTCCGGGCCTTACAGACCGGAAGGAACACGGAGAGCCGCTTCGGCGCCAAAATTGCAACCACCCTCGCCCGGATTGGCTGAGCCGACTTCAGACGCCTTAAGAGGAGCAGCGAGGGGGCGGGGAAGCGCTTGGCGTGCGCACGCGCAATGGCACGCTCTGCCCGTGCCTATCGTGTCATGGCGGCTGAAAAAAGGCTCCCGTGCCTTCGGGGCTTCGCTGACATGCTGGTCTAGGCGAGGAGTGGAAAGTCCCTTTCCGTTGCCTCCGGCTGAGGGCTGGGGGCTGGGGTGGGGGGGCAGAAGGTTGGCCAGACTTCCCCGCCTGGGATCCCTCCAAGGCTGCTGGGTTACAACTCCCCTCACCCCCAGCCCTGGCCAGTGATGGGAGTGGTAATCCAGCACCGGTGGACGGAAAGCTATGAAGAAATCTGAGTTTCACGCATCCCCATCAGCCGCTTCCCTCGGTTTGCATCCTTGGCCGGTCTGCAAGGAATGAGAAGCGGCAAGCCCCTGCCGTGCCCGAAACATTCAAAATGCGGCCCACCGAGACCAAAAATCGCATGGAGAAAGTCACTCACAGCACGTGTGAGCAAGGCTGGCCTTCGCCTGGGTTTGAGCTGTTCCCAGCTCCACCAGGATCCCGAATTCAAGATCACGCTGCCCCCAAATAGGCTGCATGACAGCAGGGATCATTTCTGGAGCTCTCTCTGTCCCGGTCAGGGATGGAAAACCCACAATGTGCAAGCCACCCCACCTAGAAAGGGAAAGCCATGACTCTGTGCATGGATGGTGTGGGGCGGTGTGCGCGTGCAGAGTCAAGACGGCCGCGCACCCCAGCAGATGCTGCCGTGCGCACATAAGCAAAGGCACACGGAAACACACGGTCACCCCGACGTCAGAAAAGCAGACTGGACTCCGGTTGCTTGGGAGGCAAGTGCGGTTTATTTAGAGAACACAGGCACCTGTGGATGCCCCACAGGGAACACCCTGGCGTGTGATTACAGCATCTTTTATAGCAACAGAATTTGCCACAACATTCCCTTTGCGCATGCGCAACTGACACACGGGCCCCTTCCTGAGACAGACACCTGATGCCTTTGGCCACGGAGGGCTCTCATGATGCGCTCATGACTCCTTGCAAAGGGCAGGGAACAGCTGGGAGTGCGGTTTTTCCTTTTAGGTCCCACAAGGGCTGGTCTGTTCCCTCCTCGGGTACGTCAGGGTGTCTTCCCCCGTACCCCACTGGCCAGCCCCGGGGAAACACAACCCTTGCTTGCCTTTGGGAGACGTGGCCCCATTCTGATGTCCACTCATTCCCAGGTTCTGGGTCTGGACGTACCGCCTCCCGCCTGCATCGCATTCGGTCAGAGTGCTTGGGTTCTAGCGAGCCGTATTCATGTGGGTATTGTACCTGAAGGCTGGGAAGGTTCGCCTACCCACTCGTACTTGGGGTGTAGCACCAGTTACACAGGGGTGGGGGGTCGGGACAGTGCCAGAGTCGAAAGGGTGATAAAAGGGAGAAGGGATAACACACCTCGGACAAGAGAAGCCCTCACAGTGGCTGTCGAGGCACACGGGGCATGTGATCCGGGGGTCTCGGGTCCCCCGGAAGAGCCTCTTTCCGCCCTTCGCCAGGATACTCCCTCCCTCCCCCAAGCGGCTGCCCCTCCGGATGGGGATTTGCAAGCCCCACCCACTGGGGGGGTTGTCACCCAGCCATCACAAGAACATTCCTCTGAGGACTTCCCCAGTTCTCACTTTCTGCCCTGGGCCTCAACAGCGCAGCCCGACGCCATGCTCAATCCCACCAGGCTGTTTTGAGGGTCCCTCCACCCCATTATCACTTAAGGCTTTAATTTTATTTATTCCATTTAGTTAGTGCACCTGCACTCCCCCGCCCCCATGGGCCAAAGGTTCACCGGGCGAGTTTACGCCCCAATTATCTTTTATTTTATTTTAACTTCTGCAAAGCTGAGGCTTTCCCCAGATGGTGCAAACCTCTTTTCTTGTGGGTGAGCAGTGCCTGTTTGGTTACATGAGGGTGGGCACGCAGAGAATGCGTTGGGAGAAGTTCCACCAAAAACGCAGCACCCAAAAGAACAGACTGTGAAATGTGCGACATGTGGCATTTCTTGGGTGCTGATAATTCCTGACTCGCCATTGAGGAATTATCTTTGGGTCCCCTTAGGCTGTGTCATGACACCCCCTCCCATTTTCACTTCTGCTTTCAAAGAGTTCTGTCAATGAGGGTTTAAAAAAAAACTTCAGGACACGGGAAATGGCATATTATTCTTAAAGCAACTAAAAGAAGAGGACGCTTTTCTCACTCACATATTTGTGCTATCTGGCTACACAAAACGGCAGGGAAGGGAACGCTCTTGCAGTGCTTGGATCTCAGTTCTGCAATGCAACCAGAAGGAGATACAGTGGATTAGCAGCTTTGTCTAGAAAAACCCTAGGAGGGGCCACCGAAAGGAGGCACCCGCAAAACAGGACCCAACGCTGGAGCCTTCAGTGTCCACCGGTGCCTTGGGGGGTCTTCTTCCCCCGTGCGCCAGGGAGGGAGCCATTTCCAAGGGGCATTACGGCCGAGGAGGAGAGAATAGCTCTGCCATTTCCACATGCTGCATCCCATGGTCTCCTATACATTTCCTCCTGCATGCCGGTTCGGCTTAGAAGAAAACTCTTTTTTTAGTTTGCTTGAGAAGCTCTGATCTGGAGGTATGTTGATTAATTCATTTAGTTTCCTTTGTCTCCTGGAAAATTTAAATAAACCCTTGCCATTACTTTTAAATTTGCATCTATAGCTAGAGGTAGATTTTGTGCAAATTGGGATCCTAGCCCTGAGCCTTTTAAGTGCCTAGCAACACTGAAGTCCAAATGCTTTGGCGCTCAGTCCCCATCAGCCCCAGCCAGCATGGCCAATGATCAGGAATGCTGGGAGTTGTATTCCAAGCTGTCCAGATGCCACCAGGTTGAAGAAAACTGTACTGAGAACAAACATGGACCAGCAGGAATTGGGAAGGGGGCAGCCCAATGGAACACCCCCACGTTTGAACATCACCCCAGCCCCCAGCTCACAGCTGCATTCCCGGCCCTTTTCAACCCAAAGAGATCACTGCAAATATTTAATACTGTCCAAAAGATTACAAAAAGGAAACCGAAGAGTGAGAGAGGCACATGTGAACGGGCTGATCTGTGCCCAGCTGGAGTGTTCCGCACAAGCACACCACCGAGAGACCCTCTTTCCCCTTCGGATCCTGGAGTGTTTCCGATGAGTAATATAGCACAGAGTCCCAGGGTAGTGTGTGAAGACGTTCCTGCGAGACAGGCTGGGTTAGGGAAGAGAAGGTCGAAATTCTGCAGTGCCCCGGAAAATTCCAGGGCTTCGGGGATCGCCCAGCGTGTTTGGCTCCACCGTGGCTTGGTCTCCGTGGCAAATCTCCCCCACGTCTTAACCCCACCCCCAACCAGTGTCTTCAGATCCCTCCCCGATCCCTCCTCGAATACCCTTGTCCCTTTCCTGCGATCCCTGCTTTCAATCCGTTAGGATTCCTCAGCGGAAAGAGCACAGGATCAGGAAGGAAAGCGGGAGTGGTCTTGGCCTCCAGCCGCCAGCAGTCCCTGGGGTCCAGCCCGACAGGACTTGCAGGTCTCCATCGAAAAAAAGAAGCCATGTTGGAGTGACGGGGACCATGGGTGTCGAGGCCTCTGGAGCGGTGGAGGGCAGCAAGCCCCTTGTCCCGAGCCGGCTGCAAACTACACCAAAGAACATTTACTGCTGGTTTTCTGCAGTTCTTTTGGGTCCAAAGATCCCTTGATCTGCTGAGCCTGAGAGGGAGGAAACATACAGGGAGTAGGAAATACGAGGGGCTTCCTAGAGGGAAGGCATATCATCATCATCATCAGATGGAAAGTATTTTGGGATGGCTTGGGCTGGAATAGACAATTATGATTCTGCAGCTACACCAAAGCCTTGCTTCTGGAGGAGATGAAAGGGGTTAGAGGGTTGTTGATAGCTACTAACACATGGCCCTGAATGTATGACTTCCCCTTGGTAGTTTGGCTATGGGGACCATGCTGCGAAGGGGACCATGTGTCAGTTGCTGGGGAACATGGGTGGGAGGGTGGATGCGGCAGACCTCCTTCTGCTGTCCTTGCAGTATCCACGTGTCCCTTCACAAGAGCTTCATCTTACAGTCCGCTTGCCTTTCAGAGCCAGTTCCGCTACTCCTGAGCAGAGCGGAGAGGGCCGGGCCTCAGGTCCTCCCTTTGGCTCTGTCCTCCTTCCTCAGGAAGGCTGGCTTCCCCTCCAGCCACCATCAGACCTCCGCCCACCCTGCCATAAGCCCCCTGAACACACACGCTGCTCTTACCGGCTTCCTGCCTGATTTCAGAAGGATGTCCCGGGCCAAGGTTCTGAAAGCCTGTAGCGGAGAAATGAGCCGGGAGGTTAGGCTGAGGGGCCCCAAGCCTCCACCACATGCACGTCATTGCCTCAGTGCTTTACAATCTTGCTTGAATTCACAACAGTCCTGTGAGGTAGACTATTATTCACATTTATTGTTAATTTTAATTTATTTTAATTTATTGTTATGTTTAATTTATTTTAATTTATTGTTATTTTTAATTTATTTTAATTTGTTTATTTAACAGAGGGAGGACTGTGGTACAGAGAAAAATAATCCTTCAAGATAAAGCAGGGGTTCACCAACCCGTAGTTCTTGGCCTCCTTTCCAACACCCCTCTACAAGTTCAGTTCAGACCTTGGGCAAAGTGGCCTGCATCCCGCCAAGTCAATTCAATATTTATTTGCATTAGCCATAGGCCTTGACGTATTAAATAAAATGTTAATAGACATAAATGTTAACATTAAAAGTTAATAATAAAAATAATGAGCGGAGTCATAATAAAAAAAAAGAGCGGAGCTGGCCGGTGCCAGAGGTCAGACTAGATGGCCCGGGAGACCCCTTCTGCCTCGCTCTGTTTCCGTGTTTCTATAATAAAACATAAAACGAAAGGAGATACTCCACCAAGAACTGAGAGGCCCGCTGGGTCAGGCCAAAGGGCTACGTCTCCCGGCACCCTGGTTCCAGCAAGGGCAACCCAGATGTCTCCTGCCATCAGTTCCATGTGCTCCGTTCCCTTGCCGGGCCAGGGGAGAGCGCCAAACCCCAGCCGAGTGTCCAGCAGGGCTGCCCCGGCGATGCTGGGAGCTGTGGACACCTCTGCAGGCCGCCCAGCTGAGGAAGGCTGCCCAGAGCACAACGCCGCCACTCACCTCCTCTACATTCAAGCTGGATTTGGCGCTGGTCTCGAAGAACCTGATCCCGTGCTCCTTGGACAGCTGTTGGGAGAACGCAGCACGGATTAGCACATTCCATATTGCGCTGTTTTCGGATTACTGTTTTATGCAGTGTGCTACAGTATTGTTGGGACCTGGCCAGGGAGCCGAATGGCTACTGCGGCAGGCTAGAAACCAAATAATAAATAAAGGTTAATATTGCTATGCTGACTGGAGTATATATTGGTTTGTTGTTCCCCTGCTCCATTCTATCGTGCATTTCCGTATTGGTATGGATAAGTGGCTGGTTTCTGCAGTGGGAACCAATGCAGACATTTAAAAGAAGTAGTCCCAAAGCAGGTCCTTCTACCTCACTAAGTCTCCTTCGCCAAAATCTAACGGCATCGTAAGTGATCCCACACGCCTCTCAAATGGGAAATGAACAACGCTTCCCATGCCGGCTGATGTAGAGCCAGCGGGACGCTTCACTCTCCACCCACCACACAGCCAGGACACCACCGTATCTGCCTGCACAACCTGTCTTTCTCTGCCCTCCCACCTGAGTTTGGCGTTTGTGCCGCATCCAGTACCTTCTCTGCTCGATCCCGGGGCACCTTGCGCTTGTTCTCCATGTCGCACTTGTTTCCTAGCAGGAGGCGCTGCACGCCAGCGGATGCGTTCTGGAGAAAGGGGTGCACGAGACAGGGAGAGAGGGGTCACTGAGCAGGCTGGGATGAGGGTGGGCTTCCTTGCAACCCGGGGCCGTACGACTTAAGCCTGGCTCCTCTGCAGAGGCTCCTCGAGAAATCCGGACCTGATTCTGACTCAGGTGAGGATGGGGAGGCCACAGCTACTGCGGTTTGGTGGGACAGCCTTGGATCGCCCTGTAAGCTATTCTGAAATGGTGTGAATGAAGCTACCGAAGGGAGAGAAGAGGGAGGAGGGACCCCCGTTGAGGCGTCAAATGAGGAGAGAAATGGAGCCGGGCCTGGGGTGCCTAGCAGAGAGAGTCGCCACCGGAAGACTTCCCTGGTGAATGATTACCCAGGACTGCAGGGCATGTGCTGCAAGAGGAGGGCTGTGCCGACTTCCCATTAGCTCGGCGACAGCCTCCTTTCCAGCAGTGCCAGCTGTGAGCTCTTTCCAGCATTGACACATTGCCTGTAACCCCGTGTGTGTCACATCTTTTTGGCACAGTGAATGTTAATTCCTTAGAATCGTGACTCAGAGGCTTGTGCTCAGTGAGGACACAAAGCAGCAGCCCAAGGGCAGCAGGCAGAGGGCTGCTGCTGCCGCCCAGCCGCTCTTCCATCCAGGGGTACGGACCATGGCCCAAAATGGCCTTCTGGGATTCCACAGGTGGACAAGCCCCTTCCTCCGGCTACTGGCCTTTCCCCCAGCTGCCCTTCCCTTTTGTGGTTTTTTGAGCTTTTGCACAGTTCCCCCCCCCCATCGTAAAAAGGCCGAAAGGCCCCGCCTAAGATCCAGTTAGTCCCTGGCATTGAGTTAAAGCAGGTTGACATTTTGGGCTTCGCTCTTCTGCCTCCGTTTCCCACCACCACTGGAACACTGCGCCCCCAAGAGCCTCTCCACCCACCGAAACCTGGTGCCAGGGGCTCGCAACTCAGAAATAAAGATCTGTGAGTCTGGGGATTTGTTTTGGGGACCAAACAGGAAAACTCATCCCATTTTATGGTCTTTCTAATGAAAAACCCACTTCTGCTTTCCACAAGCTGCCCCCACTGCAGCAGTCTTGCTAAGGCCTGGTCTTGCTAAGGCCTGGGGAGGGGGGCTGGGCAGGTGAGATGAAGATCCGAACTTATTTTCTTGCTATCAGAAAACACTCAAGAGTCAGGAATCCTGGTGGATCTGTTGCAAAGCGCCCAAAGCAGCTCTACTTTTGTCCCCTGCCCAAACAGCAGGTCAGGTAAGAAGGTGACTGAAGGGAAGGAAACATACCCGCCACCCCTCCAATCCATCCAGCCCCACTCCCCACACTTGTCCTCTTTGATGCTCACTCACCTCTTTGATGCTCTTCATCCAATTCTGGATATTCTCGAAGGACTTTTCATCTGTGATATCATATACAAGGATAATCCCCTGGAAGAGAAGCGGGTGTTAACCTGTTCGAGGGCGACGGACCTCCCCTCCCTGCTGTTCCTCTACCTCTTATCAGAAATCAACCATGCAGCTCTGCCTCCCCGGCACCTCTTGGCTGCACTGCCCTCCCACAGCTGGGAGCATCTGGCGTATTTGGGACAGCCGCTGGCACATCAAAAGCTTGGAGTTCACCAAAAATGCAAAGCTTTTTCCGCATTAGAGGACACACAGAATGAAAGGAGGCACACAAGAGTCTGCCGGCATCTGCTTGTTTTGGTCACGTCTTATCACGTGCCAAGCACAGGGCGGCTGCTTGTTATTTCTGCTTTCAAAGGAGAAAAGCAAGCTTCCAGTCCTTCTTGTGCAGAGAAAAGCCGGAAGCAGATAGAATTGGCACAGTCCAAAAAGAGTCTGGGAGCTATTTCTGGATATGAGAAGACATTCTGATATTAATCCTTGGCCAGAAGGCAGTGATTTCACACTATGTCTTTCATATCTTTTCAAATAATTATCTGAAATAAAAGGGAATGTGTGTTTCTGTGTCTGCAGACACAGCGCTGACTAGAGACTTGAACCTTGTTCAGGTTCTGGAATCCCACTGTCCATATCACATCACAGAAGTTGGATATTGCTTTTTTGTTTTGCTTTTTTGTTTTTTAAGCACATAAAATAGCCCTTAAGGCTGCCCGGTCACTTTTCTCAATTTGCTTTGTACTGCCAAACATCCTTCAACGGAGAGCTTCTTCTTGCTGGCCAGCCCTGCTGCTTCTCGTGCTTTTAGGCACGGGTCGGGGCCCCTCGCTGAGCTAGAGAGAGCCCATGGGTGCCAACACCACACCCACAGAAGGACAGTCTATCCTGGCCGAGAGGAAAGTGGTCCAGGAGCGGGGACAAATTCCGTACCATGGCTCCTCGGTAATAGGCCGTGGTGATGGTCTTGAAGCGTTCCTGGCCCGCTGTGTCCCTGAAAGAGACATCGGTCTCAAATCACTATGAGGAGCATTACCTGGAATCTCTTGACTGCAAAAGCCGTCCTATTCCTACGCCCCACTGATTTTATGTGATTAAAACAAACACATACACTCACAGACATATAAGATGAACTCCACTAGAGCAGGCCAGAGTTGCTTCTAGTCTAGCTGCTAGCGTGCCACAGAAGCCGACCACCACCAACTGCTACTCAAAGATAGACTGCTCCTGACTCTGGAGACTCAGGAGGTTCCATGTTGCTGTTGTCCTGCATCGACAACAGATCGTTTCCATGGAATGAGTCCTCACAGAATTATGAGAAACAGAGGAAAAGGGTTCCTTAGCCAACTTCTCTGCGTTATGCATACTTCTGAAGAGTCCTTTTGCAGTAGTGTAGGACTTCAGGTGTGGAGGCCGAACCCTTGTCTCTGCCCACCAATTGCTTGCTGGTTTGCCAGCTGTTGTGCATTTCACTCACCATTCTAAAAGGAAGCCACGCCACTCCCTGGCTTATTTAATGCCAGGTAAAACTTTTGGTTCAAATATGGGGTTTTGTGCCCCTGCCTTTCGCCTTCAGTCCCCACCCTCCACTAGAATGTGGTCCGGTCCCTGAGAGCTGCTCCAAAATTAAATTTGGCCCCCGGGCTGCAGAACATTCTGCATGCCTGCCCCCACCACTCACCCGGCCATTTCCCGACCACTGCCCTGAATTAATGGGATTCTTCGACGGATTCCACAAGCACCTCTTTGTTCAAATCCCTCCAACCTGTCACTTCCATGTTGTCAAAACACAGTTTGCTGGGGCACCACCATGACTATTTTTGCTCTTGCTGCTCCTGCTAACCCTGCCCCGAAAACACGTACCAAACTTGCAGCTTGATCCTCTTGCCCTCAATTTCCACTGTCCGAATCTTAAAGTCAATCCCTGCATGGAGGAACAGGCGGTCCGTAATGGAGTAATTCCACATGCACAGCATCAAGCCTTTCTTGTTCAGCTTTAATTCATCCAGAATAACTAGCTACTCCTTGTTCTACACCCATCACTGTGCACACACATACACAGATTAGCAGCACATCCCATGTCTCTCTGGAAAGAAAACTGTCCTACATTTCCCAGCATCCCCCAGTGAGCCCTGCAGGATGAGGGATGCTGGGAGTTGTGTGCCTTTTTTCTGCCTAAACACACAGCAAGCTTAGAAGAGTCCTGCTGGGGTAGACCCAGAGTCCTTTAAACCCAGTGTTGTCTTCACACAGTAGCCGACCAGTTGCCCAGGGCAGACCCACAAACAGGACATGAGTGCAACACCACCCCACCCATGTTCCCCAGCAAGTGATGTACTTAGGCAGGCTGCTTATAATATGGAGATGGCATATAGCCATCAGGACTGGTAGCCATAGATAGCCTTTCCCCCCAGGGATGTATCCAGTCGCCTTTTCAAGCTGTACAAATTGGTGGCCGTTGCGACATCTCAGGGAAGTAAGTTCCAGATCAAATTTGCACTGTTTGAAGTAGCCCTTTCTTTTACCCTCCCAAATCTCCCACCATGAAGCTCCCACCAAGCTTCATAGGATGTTCCCCTCGACCTCTAGATTTGTGGGAGAGGGAGAAAATGGGGTCCCTCTCCACTTTTCCCACACCAGACATCGTGATGTAAACTTCAATCACATCTCCCCTTCCTCGGGAAGCTAAACAGCCCCAGACATTACCCCTTTCCTGATAAGGGGAGTGGCTTCAGCCCCTTCCTCTTTCTGATTCTTGATCCCTTGTCCCTGAAACACATATTTGTCCTTAAGGTGTTGCCATAAGATCCTTTGTGGGTGCTGATCATCTTGATTCCTGCCACGCAATGCCGATGGAAGGGCTTGCGTGGCAGGGGCACTTGGAGCCCCAAAGGTAAAGATGCCTGGAGGCTGACACAGCGACCCCCATCCGAGGAAGCGTCTGTCCTAACCCACATTTGCCGGCACTCCAGAGCCCTCGTTCTCACCAATGGTGCTGATGTACGTGCCGCTGAAGTTGTCCTCCGCAAAGCGGATGATCAGGCAAGTCTTGCCGACGCCACTGTCTCCGATCAGCAACAGTTTGAAGAGGTGATCGTAAGACTTGGCCATGTCCTTTTGTGGACGGCGCCTGGGGAATTGTTCCTGGGAGGAAAAGAAGAAAACACGAGAGGAAAAGGACAAGGAAAAAGAATCTCAAACTTGCAGGATGAAAACTTGCAGCTGACTCCTCCTCCTCCAGTCCAGCAGCTCTTTTCCCCCTCTTCTTCCTTCTTCTTTGCAGTCCAAACCACTCCCTTGATCCTGTTTGCTGGAGCGGGCGGGCGGCCAGGGGCGGGGGGGGGGGGCACTGGTTAACGGAGCAGGCCTTCAAAATCTGAGCTTAAGCTGACTCAACCCAGGCTGGGAGGGACTTGGTATTCAATGGCCAAGTCATTAAAAAAAAAAAAAATCTGGGACTTTTCATTCATTTGTAGGAAGGAGGGGTTTTTTTAGCTCTCTAGAAAGAAAGCCAAAGAAGAAAAGAGCAGGCTGTAGAACATGTGCAGAGTATCTTCCCTGCAATTGGTTCAAACAATGACACTGCTACACACAACTGTAGCAACACGTGGGTGGCCCTGGATCTGGATCTGGATCTGGATCCGGATCTGGCCTGGAGAGACGATCCTCCAGTTTTCTTCTTTCCACCCTATCCGTTCTTCCTCTTGTGTCGTATCTTTTAGATTGTCAGTCAGAAGGCAGACAAAATCATAAAACCGAAATGCATAAGCTGCTCTCTTTAAACAGGATATACATGCACCATGTTGACTCCTTTCATTTACGTCTTTACTCGTATAATGCAAAGTTAACATGCAATAATTCCTTGCTGCAAAATTAATTATTATTAGTTATTAAACGACTTAACTATACCCGGTTTTTACTCCCTGCTTGGCCCTGATACTTGCCAGACCCTGTCTTTCAGCCTAGCCCGCCACAGAGGGATGGAGTGAGGGTACAGTGGTGAAGGGAGGATTATATAAACTGTCCTGGGTTCCTTGTAGGAAAAAAGGCAGGATTATAAAAATGATTAATAAATATGAATAATATCTTGAAGCGGCGGTTGCTAGCTGAACTGGCTGAAGCTGAAGTCTCAGTCCTGCCGCCATCAGAAGAAAGTTTGGGGGACACAAAAGAAGGCCTTTTTTCTTTTGCAACTGAATGCAACTGAATAAACTAACAGCACCAAATATTTAAAATGTCAGCAGCAAGCAAGCAAAAGGAGACCAGGGTATTCAGTCCTTTAAAAGTCTTACAGTATCTGGAGCAGCAAAGGTTACCCAAACTTGCTCCAAGGAGTCCTAAATGCTGACAGTATTGCTTAATTGTTATTAATAGGGGCTGCAATGTTTAATAGATTGATTGGTTAGATGAGCATTTATTCTATTACATTTATTTCCCAACTTTGCTCCAAGGAGCCTGAGCTGGCACAATGGTTTCTCTCGCTAA
This sequence comes from Varanus komodoensis, assembly GCF_004798865.1. Classification (NCBI taxonomy): domain Eukaryota; kingdom Metazoa; phylum Chordata; class Lepidosauria; order Squamata; family Varanidae; genus Varanus; species Varanus komodoensis. The sequence continues at coordinate 5,324,009 of NW_025336157.1, read as the reverse complement.
CCTATTGCCACTTTATTTATTTATACATTTTTATTTTCACAACAATCTGGCAAAGTAGGCCCAACAGAGAGATGGAATTTGAATACAGGTCCCCAAGCAAGGCCTGTGGCAGAGGAGAGTCTTCCCCCATTCAAAGTATTTTTACATTGTTTTGTAGGCCACCATGACATGGTTTTTGGTAGACAAGCGGGGCATAAACCAACTATAATTTTTTAAAAGATTGCAGCCATAATTAAATGTTTAAGACTTTCTTAATACAATTTCTTATACAAACTGGTGTCAGCAAGCAGCACTCAAGAAGATGCTGTCCCTCATCTCTCTTTTCTACCTGTGGTGGATTCTTCTAAGAAAGCTTCTGCTTCTACACATGGGTGCCTTGTATAAAAACAAAGTGTCTAGATTAGCTTAGCAGAAATTTGCCCCTTTGCCAATTTAATGGAAAGGCTGATCAGCGGTTCAGCTCAAATTCCTAAGTCATTCACTCTGCCCAATCATCCCAATTAATTAGCTTTTCGATTAAATTGGCAGATGAATTTAAAAATCTTATTTTTGTTGAACCAAACCAGATGCTTTCTTTGTTTTGATAATAATTATTATGTAACCTTATGACAAGAAATTATCATCATTATGTAATCTTATGACCAGAAAGTATTAAAACTTTTATGTAATGGATAAGAAATATTGGTCAATAATACCAGAACAGGCTCTTTTAGCAACCGTAAAAGCAATTATTTTGATGAGTGAAACCTATCAGTATTAGTATTGGCATTCATAAACAAACTGCGGTAGGGACGGGTGCAACCTGAGTGGGCCATTTAGACTGGGGTGGGCAATGTTTGCAAAACAACTCTTGACCCTTTTGGACTATTATTCCTGCAAAGCTGCGTTTTGTATCTGGGGCAGCTTTCGCTGAATAGGGCTGCATCTGCTGAAAGTGTTTCTGGCTACCAACACCACCACAGTTAAGAGATGGGGTCAAGCTGTGCTGTAGAGAATTCAGGGGGGACGGAAAATCAGAGTTGTTAACTCCATTGCTCAAGGCAGATATCTCAGGTACAACCCTGTGAGGTAGGCTAGGCCGAGAGCAAGTGCCTGGCTTAGGGCTACCCAGGTCTCCATCTAACTCCAGTCATTATATCACATAATATGATATATTATATCACAGTGGACAGCATTGATAGCAACCTGGACTAGCTACATCTCTTTCTTGGCCTTACCTACCTCACAGGGTTGTTGGAAGGACAAGTGAGGTCACAGGCATGAACACCACCTGAAAATCCTTGGCAAAAAAGCAGGATATAAATCAAACAACAGAGAAGTCGAGGGAGAAGCATCTTGTCCCGCTTTCATCCCTGCCTCTTTTTGTTTGTTTGCGGTTTTTTGTTTTAACAAGGCCCTCTCAAAATGGCGGCCAAAGGCCGGAGACGCGGACCTTCCCAAGATGTCGGCTCGGGGCCGCCTGTGCACGGCGAAGCGACCCTCACATCATGGCGGCGCCCCCGCGATGTCCTACCTAACCTGACACCTCGGCCCCGCCCAAGTGTGGTGGCGGCGGCGGTGGTGGGGACGGGGCCTCTGGCGATGATCCCGCCTCCTGGCTGACTTCCGCCCGTGCGGGAAACCCCGAAGCGGATATAGTCGCCTCTCTTTCCGCTTTGGCTCCTTTTCGGCCGTAGCTGCCTCCACGCGAGCATGCCTGTGAGTCTTTGCGGGGTTTGGGCGCTGCGGGAGGGCGGCCTCCCCGGGGCCTCGCTTCTGAGCCCCGGCTGCGGGGAGGGGGTCGCTTGCAGTCGCCCTGGAAGCCCGGCGTGGCTTGCCCCCGTCTTCCATGCCTTCTAGTCGCAGGCGAGACTCAAAATGGCGGCTCGGGGGTGGGGAAGGAGGAGGGGGAGCTGGCATCCGCCCCCCCCCCCCAGGTTATGCTTTGCGACGCACTATTTCCAAGTGAACCGTGCCTGGATTGGCGCGTGGCGCGAGGAAGGCAGCAGTAGCACAGGTCAGGCGGGAGGAAGGCAGCGGTAGCCTGGAAGTGGCTGCGCAGCCGGTGCCATGCGCACGCCTCAGGTTCCGCACGTTTACCCAAAGGGAAAGCCTGTTGAGCTCAATGGGATTTCCTCCCCGCCTAAGCGTGCGTGGGATTGCAGCAGTTGTGTGTTTGTGCGCCTAGTGAGTTCAAGCACGGCTTTGCCGAAGCTCTCCGTAAATCCTCCAGAGCATCTCTAGCTTCTTGGCTGATAGGCAGGTCAAAGGTGGAGACTGTCAGCCAGTGCCTTGCCAAAGGTCACTTTTGGGTTCATGGTTTAATAACTACTTCCGCTAAACTTAGGCCATCGATGTGCATAGATTGTTATGCCATCAAAAGGGTTGACATTTTAAGGCTCACCAGGACTGAGGTGTTGGTAGATGGGTTAGAATGTGCATTCACCATAGTTATTGGACTAAGATTATGCCAAGGAAATAATGGAAAAAATGGATTTGATTAGCAGTGCCACCTTTCTGGCCTTCAAAACCCTAATTTCCTCTTCCCTTGCAGCTCAGTACATGCTTTCTAGCCAAGTTCCTAGCCTAGAGATGCTTGGCAGTGTTTTGGGGGTTAAATTGAGTTTACAGGGCGGATTTAGTGAGATGTGCTCTTGATTCTAAGCTCTGGTGTATGCTCTGCTTCCTCCATCTCTGCAGCTCGCAAAAGATCTCCTGCATCCCTCCCCTGAGGAGGAGAAGAGGAAGCATAAGAAGAAGCGCCTGGTCCAGAGTCCCAACTCTTACTTCATGGATGTGAAATGTCCAGGTAGAGCAACTTGGTTGCGTGCTTTCTCCTGAACTCCATGCCAAGCAATTTCTGTGTTAGCAGTTAGGTGCTGTTATAGAACCAGTTCTCTTTCTTCTACTGGCTTCAATTTGGATTGCTTCTGTATATTGCTCTTTTTGAAGCAAATGCCTGTGTTGGATATTTCTTTGCTAGTTTGCTTGCTGGTTTATTAGCGTTAAGTATTGGGGGAGGCTGTTCTACTTTCCTGGGGATTATGCTGAAGCTGGTGTTTCTCTTCACACCCCCAGGTTGCTACAAAATCACCACTGTCTTCAGTCATGCCCAGACAGTAGTGCTCTGTGTCGGCTGCTCAACCGTACTGTGCCAGCCCACTGGGGGAAAGGCGAGGCTGACAGAAGGTAAGCTGGGAGCTCGTATTGCTTTGGAAATGGTCAACAGATCTTTATGGTTCTTCTGCTTTATGTTCTCTGCTCACGTGGCGCAATAAAATGTTTAACTGCATGTGCTTTTCGCCCCCTCCCACCGGCTAACCTTCGGTGGAGTTGTGGCTGTTCACGCTTCATAGAACAGGTGGAATCTAGCACAGAAATATGTTTTTAATCTGCTCCTAAACAGGGCGTGCAAGTCCTTTACCTCTTCACAAGTTAGGTATCTGTTACGTGACCCTTCATCCGAACTGTACTGAGCTTTTCTTGGGAGGCAGGCTTGGGCATTTAATCACTGGGACAGCTTTCTCCTTCAAACAAGACTTAATTTGACTGTCAAAGCTGTTCTTAACCAAGGAGTCATGATAATAGGCAGGAAAGAGCCTCCAAAAGCTGTTGTTTACTCACTCGTTGGTTTCTCTGTTTGCAGGATGCTCCTTCAGGCGAAAGCAGCATTAAATTACTGATCCTTGTCCCAGATGGGTGGGGCTATGTGCACAGTTGCCAGCTCAGAGGCTGAAGATCTCAAGAACATGGATGGATGGAGTCCGATACAGATAAATGTGAGCTGAAACTTTGTGACTCTTGAGGGCTACTCCTGCTGTTGCCTCCTATGGAATAGGATTAAACGGTGGCTATCACACTGTCCCTGTAGCCTCACCCATTTGACTCAATAAATTTTGGATATATAAAGACAATCTAGTTTTGCCTCTGTGTTGAGTCTGGGAGTTGCTTGTGAATTTGAGGCTGCTTTCTCTAGCCCAGGCAGTTGCCTGAACTTGCTGTGGATCTAGTTACAAGGCAGGTGAGGTGGATGAATAACTGCATCCTTGTGTGGCCTGGAAAAACATGAAAATTACTGGGCTAACTATTGCGTGGATGTAACGAAGTTGTTTCTGCATTCTGCTGCCTCAAAAGGGCTTTCTGTCCTTGGCCTGAGCCCAATGCAAGGGACCTTGAAGGCAAAACTGCCCTGCTGCCCTTTCAAATTCACCCAGCCAGGAATGCATCTGCTCCTCCCCAAAGATGACACCTGCCATAAGCTTCACCGCTTTATTCTTTCCGTGCCGCTGACGGTGCTGCTTCTAGGGAAGATGAAACCGTTTCATCTCCTCACGCTCCAAAGCCAGGCCTGAGTTCTGTTCCTTGTATGGTAATGGTGGTGCTGAGTGCTTGGGGGACCACTGTATCCTGGAAGTTAAGTGAGGGTGGGAGGAGAGATGAAAAACAGCTTGAAAGTCTGCAAGCACCCTTCGGCCACGATGCATCCCAGCCAATCAGGAGACTGTTCAGAAATCCACAGTCCTTGCTGCCTATGGCAAGCAAACTGGTTCAAGGGCAAACCTCAATGGAGGGAGCTGAGAACTGAAGAAACCGAAGGTTGGCGAGCCAAAAAGGCTGATAAACAGGGGACAGCCAAATTCTTTTAGCAGTATCCCTCCAAATTCCTCATTTCCTAAGAGAGCCGCTACTTTCAGACTTGTGCCATGTCACATTGCAATGGCAGTTCGACTGAACAGAGTGTCGGTGGAAGGGTGCCTTTTGACTCACCTGTCTGTACAGAGCCTGGCGTGGGAACGTAGACAACGGGGACTGTCTGCACACTGGTCAGGAAGCTATTGTAGGCTGTGGGGACAACCGTTTTAGGGTTAGTTCTGCCCTTAACCTGCCCAGACTCTTTGAAGCACGAGCAAGGTCAAGCTATTTCTTCCACTGTCAGGTTTGCTTTATGTATTGCTTGTGTTTTTCTTGCTTGCCTCTGCCCACCTCCAAAGTATGGGTATGCACGAAGGTGTTGCCAGCGTGCCTGATTTACAGGGATTCACACAACCTTTGAGAGTTCCAAGCAGGCCAGTATCCTATAGAGGAGGGAGGGGCGCTGGGTCCGAAGCCTGGCTAGGTCAGGGTGAGAGCGAGGCTTGAACTTGCTCGTAAGGCTTGATCCTTCCGCAAGGGCAGCTTCCTCAAGAGGCAGGTGCCCCCGCTCCCCTCATGAAGGTGATAGTCCTACTTACTGAGAAAGATGACCATGGTGGATGCTAGAACAGCAAATACAGTGAAGAGCAGGACCTGGTAGGAGCCCACAAGCTGCTTTATAAGGCCCATTTCAGCACAGGGACCTAGAGAATTTCACAAAGCCTCGGTCACGCCCGGTGCGCCGGGTGGCCACCCCAGGGCAAAGCTGCTTGCCCTTCTGGCAGCCTCCCTCCAGTTATCTCGGACTACAATAATCCTGTTACCCTGGGAATTTCTTGGAAACTGCCTGGAGAGCTTTGGCTAGCGGACAGGAGGAACGTAATACATGCATGAGCTTGGCCATGCTGGCAGGGGCTTCTGGGAGTCCCCCAGGCCTACCCTCGTCCCGCGCCTACTTCAGGCAGGGCTCTCTGCGGTGGGTGGGTGGGTGTCGTCGATACGGCGCTCACCCAGCAAGTGCCTTTCTTCCAAAGCCCGCACGAGCACGGCGGCCCTCTGGCCCGTCAGGCTGCAGGAGAAATTGACGAAGACGGGCGCCGCCATCTGGTGGAGAGATGTCAGGTTGACCACGCTGACGGAAAACAGGACAAGTCCGGGCACGTCGGGCAGGCGCAGGGGCCGGGCCACCGCGATCACCGGCGAGCTGGGCTGGGCCTTGGCGAGAGGGAAGAAGGCAGCGCGTCGGACAGGGGACAGTGCCATCCGGCAGGGCTGCTAAGCCGCTCTGCGTGAGGACAACGGCCGAGGGGTGCGCCGTGAAGGTGACGGCGGTCCTCGCACGGGTGGCTTTGGCGGGCTAGGTCCGCAGAGGCGTGACAACGGAGGGCTTGTCGTTTGGCCTGGCAATGTCCGACTCCGCATGGTGCGCTTTCCCTCACTAGAGGAAGGTGAATGTCATGTCGAGGCTGCGAGTTGTGAAAACCGACGCAAGGGTCAGCTGTGCCTTGGAGGAGCGAGTGGAGGGGGTGCCCATCTGGGGTACAGAAGGCAGGGTGCAGAAATAACGACAATAATCAAAGTGGTCCCTCATCCTGAGCTCTTCTGCTCGCTCCTCGTCCGTTCCACCTTTGCCTAGCACCACAGGGCCACAGAGGCACTCCCAAAGGGGGCCAGCCTCTCGCCCGTCGGTGCTTTTCGCCACGTGGGTTATGCGCTGGCCTGCCCAGCCTTCGGCTTACCTCTATTTTTTCGGCCACTCTCCTGGCTCCCAGCACCAAGATGTCACTGCTCAGCTGTTCGCTGCTGAAGACGACTTCCGTCTGGTTGATGAAGAACGCGGGCAGGAAAGGGACAGAGAGCCTCCCTGCCCCGTCCCGGCCGTGTTCGCCGACAAGAGAGGCGGCCAGGTGCACCGAGCCCTCGGCGGTGCTCAGGGTCAGCAGGTCGTCCTCCGCCTGGGGCTTCACTGTCACGATGCAGGCGTAGAGGCCTTGATGTGAGAGGCGGGGAGGGGGGAAATCGGAGACTACTGAGGTGGCCTGCCTGGGAAATCTGGCTGCGGCCTCCCCAACCTGGGGCCCTCCTCCGGCTGTCTTGGCCGGGAGTGATGGGAGTTGCAGCCCGACACGACCAGAGGGAAGCCGATTTCAGAAGCATGTTGATGAGCCATGTGGGACTAGAAAGCGGTTGTGGCACGGCGGCCCGGAGGCCTGGCTGCGACTCGTCCCGCCTCTGCCCAGGAACTCACTGGGTGGCCTGAGGGGCAGCGGTGCCTCGGCTTCAGTCCCATGAAGCCTCTGCCCCACACGCATGCAAGATGGGGGGTGATGGTATGGAGCCTGCTCTCTTCCCTGCCCACACTGTGCACCCCAGGGTTGCTGCCCACTCATTGTCCTAGGGCAGGTTTCCATGAGAGGAGGAAGACGACAGAAAACATCTGCTTCTGGTCCAGCTGGTCTCCCGTCCCAAAGCCATCCTCACCTTGAAGGCAAGGATCCTGATGGGAGTGTTGGTTCTCTTTTTAAAAAATGTCGCTATTTACTGAAATTTAATTATTTTATATTGCCTATAACCTGCTATAGCAGTATTTGTTTACTGCAAGGTGCCAAATAAATCGTATTGCCTTCCCTTACAGGAAATAAATAAAATGGGTGGATTTGCACAAGTTTTCCAAACCAGGAAGTTTTGAGATAATCTGGCTAGCGTTTTACTCGGTTCACCAGCAGTAGCCCCCATTCCTCTTCAGACCACACTGCAAAAAGGTTATGCCCACCTTTGTCTGTGTAGAATGCAGACTGCACATGAAAGATTTTATGTGCTGGGATGTCGTGGACTGTCTCGCCGAACTCCAGCTGGCAGAGCAGGTGAGATTCTGGTACGAGGAGCTCCGTGATGGCGTGACGCTGAGCCAGACTGCAAGGCCCTGCAGAAACAGGAGATCAGCATGCAAATTGAGCAAATGGAGCTGCTTCCTGCAGGCGGTCCAGAGACCCCACAAGCGCCTTCCTCTTTGAGAAGCAGCAGCTGGAAGAGCACACAATTTAGCATCAGATAAGAGGGGATGCCGCCAACCTGGAAGAGGCTAAAACTGGGAACGAGGAAACAGGTTGGCCATCTGAATGTAGTGTTACAGGACCTTCCTTCCGCTTTCACTTAACTCAGTGCTGGAAAGAAAACCAAGCCAGTACTAACCTTTGGGAAAGGAATTACCATTTCACACAGAGAACACAGGCAACACACACTCTCAGCATCTGGCAGCTGCTGCTGATAGCACGGATTTGAACGTAATACTGAAGCATTCAGAGAGGGAAAAAAAACCAGCCCAGTTTTTCCAGTATTTTCTCGTGTCTCTTCTGAGAGGAGGCCTTTCTTCTCTCCTGGAAGAAAGATGCCAGCTGTGCCATCCAAGATGGCTGTAAGGAAAAAAAGAAAATAAGGTGCCAAGGCTCTGTCATGAATTCCCAGAGGCCAGTCCAAAATGTATTTCCTGAGCAGCATGTCTATTTGTGCTGGATGTACAGCCAAGCAAAAAGATTTACCTTGACTGGTGAAACCATGCTGGTGGGCTGCGGAACTATACATTTACTGGGCATCCATTAACACCTAAAGTCAGTATGGCCTAAGGGTTCCGATGCTGGACTGGGACTTAGGGTGTCTGGCCTACAGTTCCCATTTTGCTGCTAGGCCAGTCACAGCCTTTCAAACCTCACCTACCTCACTGGAACAAACTGGAAGTGGTGGAGGGTGATGTAAGGCACCTTGGGTTTCTCCCGAAAACCACTGCTAGACCTCATGGGGTAGCCTGGCTTTCCTCCAAGGTAGCCACAAACCCAGCACAAACCAAGTTATCAGCAGAAAAGAGAACTGGGGGGAAGAAGCAATAATTGTTTTCTACCTCGCAGGGTTGTTGTGTTGCTCACAGCAACAACAACCTGGAATTCAGAGGAGTTTGGAGTGTTGGTAAGGCAGTTTTTGGAACCAAGGTGGAGACTTAGTTTTGAGGACCCACGGACGACGACCTGGAGAAAACGAGACAATTGAATGGAGAAAGGTTTGGGCAACAGCTGCTTCTCTCTCAGAAGGCATTTGTCATCACACAGGCCCACGCAAGGGCAACGGCATGCAAATTGCAAGATCACTCCCTTCCACTTATTTTCCATGAAAACACGGAGGTGAGGACTGTTTCTATATTATCAGTGTCGGTGGTCGAGCTCTGGTTTTGGACGAGGAACACGTGCACTTTCTGCTTTTAAATGCATCTTATCTGAAGGTCTTGCGCTCCGTCAAAGAGCTCAGCTTTGTTCCACACAGCGGCCTGCGCCCCCTCTTGAGTGCAACTGACTTCCAGAACATGTGCAGCATGTTGCCCCCAATCCCCCAATCCTCCGTGTCCCTTCTCACCGCCCGTCCTTTCCAGGAGACCCTGCTAAAGGTGTTCTACTGCAGTGATGCACAACCTCTTCCAGGCAGGGGTTCAGAAATCCCCATTTTGGAAACATTTGGGCAGGTTCTCCATCCCTAAAAGCCAAGGGGAACAGGAGGCAGGGCCGTGCATTAGAAATGGTAGCACTGCCAGCTACTGAGTCTTTTCCTGCCAGTCACTAAACCCTAGAAGGTCTTCCAGCTTTCCAAATGGCTCTCAGCCTTGCCAAGGACTGCATGGCCAACACCAAATCAATCTTTATCGCCAGGGTAAACCCCCAGAAAGGCCTTAACCCAGTTCAATAGCAGGTTCCTCTCTTCAGGGTCGGGAAAGGGAGTAGGCCAGGGATGCCCCATGTACCATTTTAATGTTCCAACCAGACCGTAATTTGTTTTTGTTTTTTGTTTTTCAATTTATATCCTGCCTTTTTCCTACAATGAGAATTAAACGAGCCCCAATTCTGGCAAAGATACGCTCTGAGAGGTGCTGCCAGCTATCACTATGGAGGCTGACAAGAAGAGAGGATGTAACCTGGGTGCAGGCAGAGGTGATCACAGACCGTCCTGCTGCCCTTGGCCAAAGACTTCAAAGGAAGAAGCAGCTATTCCATTAGTTTAGACCCAGCTTCATGAAACAGTGGCTAAATGGCTTTCCCCCTCCTCCCTCCCAATGCCCTTTTCTTCCGTGTTGTCCTAGCAACTAAGTTCCATTTTGACTGAAGGCTGGAATAAAGTACAATAAATAAATATGCACTCTGAGCCCCTGTATTCTTTGGGGGGAAGGGGATATCTAAATGTTGCCCTCCTGTCACACTAGCAACTTGCTTCCTGTGATGCCCCTTGGGGCAGAACACACGTGACTCCTACCTCTCTGTAGGTTTTCACTATCCCCGGGATATCATGAAAAACGGTGGCTTTCCCAGCATTCTTTGCAAATGCTGCTCCACTCACTGTGTCCATCTTGAGGATGTTGCTAGGTGTGATTTGCCAGGTCCCAGGTTCCCCTGAAAGCAGAAAAAAAGAAAACAAAACAGCTTTCTCATTTCCATACTCTTTCAACTGTGCTTGAGGATTCCACAGGCTGAATCGACTGCATAGCGCAGAATTCTAGACTCTCTTGCGGTTTTGGACCTTAATTCAAATCCCAATCTGTGGAATGTCTGCCTAGGTAATTTTGGGTGTGCAAAGTTACCCACAGTCCACATTTTAAAAAAATAGAAATTAATCTAACCTCACAGAGTCTGTGAGGATGAAGAGAGTAAAGACTGCAGAGCTGCCACCTGATCAATCCTATGACCAATCCTATGAATCTGAATTCAAGAGCTGATTTTAGATAAACTAGACTGTGTTCAGCTCAATTCTGTTTTGCACTGCTTGACATTCTGGAGACAACAGAGGTATGGACTTTAAAAGTCCATTAAGCAATGGAAAAGCTGCACAACATTGTCTGGTTTCTTAACCCTAGGGGTTATCCATCTAGAAGCTCGGTATATTTCTCTTTTATTGCGGGTGCATATTCAAGACTTGGTGTGTTGCCTCGGACACAAAAGTCCCTGCTGCACACTTACAGCATTTAAAAAGCAGCATTTTCCCTGCACCCATCCTTAGGGGTGAAATGGGCATTTAAAACTGCATGAAGGACAATGGGTAAAGCCAAGATAATGCTTCCACACTAAGAAGCCTGCTTGCATATAAAAAGAAAAGAATGCAGGTTGTGTTTCTTCTTCCCTTAAAACAGCCCCTTTTACAAAATTCACGCAGGGTGATTTCGGGGGTCGCAGAGTGCAGAGAAAACCTTTTTACAAGGGGGTGAAGAATGGCTGGCATTCCAGCAGATGCTCTCTGGGTTACTCTTTTGTTTGGAAGATGTGACCAAGGCCTAATTTGCAGCTCTGCACTCAAGCCAGAGCAGTCATAAAATAGCAGCCAATGAAACAAATGTAGCCTCCATTATATACCGAAGCCTTTAAACTGCAGCTGCAATATCGTTTTGGAAGGAAGGAAGGAAGGAAGGAAGGAAGGAAGGAAGGAAGGAAGGAAGGAAGGAAGGACGGACAGACGGAAGGAAGGAAGGACGGAAGGACGGAAGGACGGAAGGACGGAAGGACGGAAACCTTTCCTGTCTTTCTTCGCCTGTGGGACCCCATGGATTGGAAAGCAGTAAAGCACTCTGCTAGAGACAGGGGTGGGAATCAGAAATGGGGCAAAGAGCAGGAGGGCAGAGAATTCATTTGTCTCCAAGGGTGACGTAGGTGCGCCTTCTAGGAAGAGGGCTAGGAAACTCTGAAGAGGGCCACCCCCAGGAATTCCAAGGTGGGCACAATTCCCCCAAAACAAACACAGTCAGCCACCGCCCACCCGGGATTAGGAGGGCTGGCACCTGGGAAAGGCTTCTCACCCTTGCCGAGTCTCCTTTTTCTAATTCTTGCTGCTCTGGGAGGCACCCCATCCACGGTTTATGTTCCCTGCCTCATTCTAGGTGGGACAGAGCCCAGAGGGGACGCTCCTCCCTTGAACAGGGAACCTGCTTGCCCACGACTGTCCAAGGGGGGTGACTGGGGCCAGAGGTCTGCCACTGACCTTCCTGGTTCACAAGGGGCGTGCTGAAGCACACCACACCGCCCACCACGAGTGGTTCGGGGAGCTCTGGCTCGATGGCGTGCTCCACCGGGACTGGGATGTAATCGGCCATGCCTGGGTGCTTCTCATCCCAGACACCCAGCATGGTAACACCCCTGTTCACAGCTTGCGCAACGTAAGTGTAATTCTTGTTGCTCGGGCGGATAAGGAGCAGGTCATCTCTGAAAAACAAAGAAAAATGGACCCTGTGGTGGGTGCTGAATGCAGGAAAATGGCTCCCTCCCACATGGGGCTCTTGATGAGTGGGAAGGATGAAGGGAGCTGCGGTCCAGGAAGCTTCACTTCCCACCTCATGGATGCTGTTTCCAGCAAGCACAAATGTGGTTGGTCTGCGGACTACCAGATCAGAAGGTAGATGCAGCGTGGATTATATGGTTTGTGACTGAAGGAGGATTCCCGAGATAATGGGAAACATCTTTGATTTAAAACACTCTCAGGGGGCCACTTCACACATTATGTTTTGCCTAAAGAAAGCACTTTTGGGTCAAAGAACCTATAAAACCTACATACAGATGGCGATGGCCACACAGAGGCATTCAAGGCCTGGGAAGCCACAAAGGGCCAACGAAAGGGCTGAACAGAGGGCTCTCCAAAGCCCGGGGAACGGTTGTTCCAAATTAAACCGATTTCACAGCACATGGCACGGCCCTTTCCGGAACATGCCTTCCTAGGACCACACCTGTTCAAGGCCAGGTAGAGCTGGCTGCTCTGCGCATGGAAGATCTCCCCCGTGCTGTCATAGAACTGAACCGTGAGAGTCAGGGCCATGCCCAAGGGAAAGGCATGCAGAGGCATCCGGCTGGCTGTGTAGAGCTTGGGGCTGCTGCTCAACCGCAGGTAGGACACCGGGGCCACCTGGAAAGAAGGGAGGGAGTCCTTCGTTTCCATTCCACATCCCTGCCACCTGGGATGACCGAGGGCCGGGGGGGGTCCCAGGTCCCCCAGAGGACTGCAGTGACACAGCCTCTTCTGCTATTCAGTGTAGGCCAGCCAGCCTTCTCCAGGCCTTCAGCTCCCATCAGCCCCAGCCAGCATGGCCGCAGGGCAGGAATGCTGTCCGGGAGGGTGCCAAGGTGGAGAAGGCTAAGCTACACCATGCTCTTTAGCAAGCTGGCAGACACTCTCAACTGCAGGGGCGCAGAAGCTTCGGCCCGCGGGTCAAGTCCAGCCTACGTGGAGGCCCAGTCCAACTTGCCAGGATTCCCCAGATGGCCCCACTCCTTCCCAGCCACCTGTCATTTGCCTATTTCCCCCCATTCTGAAAGGGAAATGCCTCTCCTGATGTTGGCAGGAAGCCAAAAGATGCCATGATTTAAGCATCTTGGCTCTGCCCCTTTGGCGTCTGCTTCTACCCACTACCAGAATACGGCCCCCGAGAGCCTCTTCAAAATGGGATTCTGTCCTTGGGCTGGAAGAGTTCCGGCATTCCTCCTTGGATCAATACACGGAATTCCCAGGAGTCACAGCCACCTTCTCACATGCAACACTTCCTGCCTTAGCCACGCGTTCTGGACTCTGCAAGCCCAGGACCCTGTAAAACCTGGGCCTCAGCCGCGGCCAACGCCAGGCTCCCTTACCCGCACTCCGGTGATGACTGTCTGGTTGACTCCGAAGAGCTCCAGGGAGGTCACCTCCAGCACAGCAGTGCCGGTGATCGCGCCTGCTTTGAGGAGGCCATGCCTGTGCTCCTCAATGACAGAGGAGTTGGGGAAACACTGCAGGATCTGGGCGTTCACAAACGCCGCCCCTTCCCTAGGACAGAAATTAAGGGTGAGCGTGCCATGCCCTCTCTTTGGGCGACCAGGGATGGGGCCGGAAGGAACTGATTTCTAGCCTGAAATGCACGCACAGATTGGGTTCAGACAACCTGACAGATGGCACTCGAAGGTCGACTGTGGGTTGAGTATGGGTTGTTGCCGAAGCACAGGTCACTGAAGAACTGTGCGTCATTGTGTTGTCTGAACAAGCTATAGTTTGTTAACCACAAATAACCCATGGTTTGTTGCTAGGTTGTGAACTGTGAGTTGTTCACCAGGATTCGTTACCACAGCTGGGTTCTGGCAACACCGTAATCTGTGCTTCAAGAACAACGCACACTCAAGCCACACTCAGTCAATGGCCATCAAACACAAGAGGCAGCAACAGCGCCCTCCACTGACTACATACGAAGGCTGGAATGGTTTTCTCCTCGGCGCTTACCACACGTTGAACAAGGCAGAACGCCACCTCATTCAAAGGTCACTAGCAGGGCTGTGTTACTCACAGAGCAGCCTCTGCAAGGACTGACTTCCAGGTAGTCAGGTCCGTGGTTCACCACCCCCACCCTCAGCCCCCAGAAGGCCGGAAAAATGCCAGAAAGCAATGCTTATGTATTCAGGTTTGCTATGAGTTCGCATTTCTGGGCTGCTGTCTCCTTAGGCTATTGCTGTGGTTGGTTTTCCTCTTCCCACTTCCAAACCTGTTTGTAAGTAACTTGAGCTGTGAATTCATGGACATCAGAATTTGTTCTGCGGGGCACCCTGGAGAGAACAGCTGGAGTTTGTCGAACACCTATAAGGACAGAAAAGGATCCTCTGGATGGAGGGCAAGCCCGGAATACACTTCTGTTCCAACAGCAGCTTCTCCAGATGGCAAAAGGGGACAGCAGAGGGGTCCTTGGAGTGTTCCCACAGTTTGGCTGAGGAGGACATGGTGGCAAGGGCCTACAAGGAAGGCCACGACATACATGGGATAAATGAATAAGAAAAGGGACTTGGAGTAGCCGGAGGGGGTGAAGTGGGGGCTTACTAGTATTTGTACTTCATCTGAGAGCTCATCAAGGTTTCCTTCAAACTGCTTGGCCTGCAGGCCCGAGCTCCGCACTGTCACTCTGATACTTGTTCTTCCAGCTGCTCTCGTGTGCAAGACCATTGCAAAGTTACTCTCTGGAATCAGCTGCAAGGAAACCTGGTGAAGAAGCAGGGGAATCCTAGACCTGCCTACCCAAGAATTCCTTTTCTCTTTCCTCCAGAAATGGTTCCCCGACCGAGTTTTTCCCGGCCTTGTTTGGATTCAGCACAGCTACACAGTTGAAGCGTCTGCTCCAGTTTTTCAAAGGGGCTACACAGGAGCTCTTTGAGCCCCAGCACCTGAAGTGCTATAGAGGGCACTTAGGGAGAAATACCTCTCCACAAGTATTAAGAAAACTCCCATGTCCTATGAGGTGAGAGGCCACACTCATTTCCCACTTAGAAACAAAGGAACAGAGCGAGTCAGAAGGGGTCTCCTGGGCTATCTAGTCTGACCCCCAGCGCCAGCCGGCTCTGCTCACGACATGCCCACTTCTCCACCAATGCAGCGGGATATTTCATCCAGAAAACTTTTCCAGTGAGCCCTCCCCCCCTTTTCAAGGTAGCCCGAGGGTTAAAATGCTAAATTCTGCAAAAGGAAGAGCCATCTCTGATAATGGATTTGGATTATCAAGTCGAATACACAGTGGGGAGGGACAGACACAAGCACGAAGGCCAGGCAAATGAAGGAGGGAACCACAGCGGTGTCCCATTGCAATGCGGAACAGAAATGAAGGCGAGCTCTGTCTGGGAAGCAACTTAAGGAAAGTAGCCATCAGCAGCCCAATATCTAACGTGGGACAAATCCCTCCCAGCAGGGACAAGGCCACTCCCATCCCAGTCCAGTCCCCGTTCTGCAGCATAAAATTCAAAACCGCATGTTTGACTCTGCAGCTTCCTACCAACGCCCGACTATGAAGTTTCCGTGCTGTCCTGCAGCAGCTAAACGAAGCGCACTGTGAGAGGCAGCTCCTACCTCACTGTGCCTGGGAAGGAAATCCAGAACATCCCGTTTGCTCATGGACCAGTGGAATGACAGCGCCGGGTCGGCGTTCCCAAAGGAGAATGGAGTCACCATGCTAGTCAGTCCGATTACATAAACAGGCATCTGCAAAGAAAGGCTTAACTTAGATTCTTGTTAAGATTCTAATACATCCTGGCCATTATTATTGCTGCTAGATCCCAACTTTCGTCCCTTTGCAAGGAGCACAGGAAGGCTTTCAAGATTCACTTTCTGTCCATGTTATCCTCACTACAACAACCCTGAGAGGTAGGTTAGGTTGAGAATGCCCGACTGGCCCGAAGTCACCCAGCGGGCTTCATGATTGAGCAGGGACTAGAACCCGATCTCCTGAGTCCCAGTCAAGCATCCTTCACTCCCACACTGCTCTGGCTCTCGGCACTAAGTATTTTATCAAGACAGAGGGGGTAGACCAACGCAAGTCGTGAGGGGAACCCCAACATGCGCTTAATTCAGGGAAGACATCTGTACCACTTGCATTCTTCTGTCCAGGGGTACGCTGCACCCCAATTTCCAGAGCATATGCTTGTATTTTTCAGGGAGTGCTGAAACCATCTGGAACAAATCATGACTGGGCAGAAGGAAGTTTTAAAAGAAAGATGACACGCTGGACCAACCTTGGTACCCGTCATGAGCCTAGTGGCAGGAGCGTGAATCCGGATAGCTCTCAGCTGAACGACTTCCAAGTCCACTTGATCCTGCAGGGTAAGGAGACAGGTTGAGACCGGACAAAAAGGTAAATCTTGCCACATCGTCCAGGCGTGGGTTGCTCTGCGTGGAGCCAAGGGAGGCAGTGCCAAAGCGGTAAGAGAAGGAAAACGTTAGCAGAACTGCTGGGTGATTGGTAGCAAGTGGAAGAGCCAGGAATGGCGATGGGCACCCCATTCCCCGTTGCTTCCCCATTTCAGAAGCAATGCTGTACGGCAGCCATGCAGGTCAGGGATGATTGAAACCGTAGACCAACGGATCGGAAGGGTACCACTCCGAGGGGACCAGAGCTGACGACCGACTTTGACACGTGCTGGAGAACTATGATTACGACTTCTCTCTCGTTGTTTAAACTCATTATCGGCTGCCTTACACCAGGAAGCACCTTTAGGGTGATTTTTAAAAATTTACAAATATGAGCGCAAAGCCTGCTGAAAGCAAGCCGACTGCTAAGTACAGGCCCCAGAGAGGAAACTATGCAGCCCCGCCTGCCTCCACCAGGCTACACCCACCCCAGTCCCAGCTAACCCCAGCCAGTCAGCAACTGCTGTTCCTAAACAGCTCTTCAGCCTCTGCTCCAGTTCAAATGGTCAACTTCTGTTTCTTACTTGTGCTTCCAGAGAACAATAGCCTCTGATCCCACCCTTGCAGATAAACAGGCTATTCAGGAGACCACCCAGCTAGCAGGAAAGGTCCGCCATCTTTTAAAGCACTGATTCACAGCGATGCCCGATTTCCAAGACTCCGTCACAGCAGCAGAGCCTTCTCTGGGTTTTGCTGGACGCCCACCAGGCCCCCATCACGATGCTGGGAGATACTGGCCAACGTTGCTTGGAGGGCATCAGGTTGGGGAAGGCTATACTAGCACAACCAAGGAATAAAACCCAGGATGTGCACTATTTATTTATGTTATGTTAGATATTTGTATTTTATTTGTGTAAGCCGTCCCGAGGCTCTTGCAAAGGACGGCATACAAATATCCTAAATAAATAAATAAGGAGGCAGAAGAAGGTTCCAGCCCTCATGGCGGCAGTGGCAGAAGGCTGGAATTGAGGGAGTAAATGCACTTCAAGGCTTTGGGACCCGCACAGTGCAAAAAGAAATGATAATGCAGTGATTAGAACAGGAAAGGGAGACAGTACCTGTGAAAAGACAATGACTTTTCCTGTGTCTTCATTCACAGCGCGGATGGTCCCCAGGACGGTGGCGGTGCCCACAGCCTTGGCAGTGACCTGCCCCACTCCGTTAATCGTGGCCACGGTCTGATTACTGATGGAGAAGTGAATGAGGGACTGTGGCTGTGGGCCTCCCTCTGACATCACCTGCCGTTGGGGGCAAACGCAAGCGGGAAGTTACGGGGCTGGGGAGGAAGGGCAAGCCTGGAAGCCTTCAGGCGGAGGGCACCTTCCTGCCCTCCAGCAGGGAACAACGCCCCTGGGGTGTGTGCCGTGTCTGCCAATGACCTGGCCTACGATCCTCATCAGGCGGTAAGCCCGGGTCTGTACCTAAATTTTCCCTGGGACAGGAGATGCCCCCGACGGCACCTTCTCGGGGTAACATCTGAATCAGCGCTTGGGGCTGTGCAGAGTTCGCTGCAACTTTCCCCAACCTGCTAGCAGCGCAGATCTGCTGCACGGTAACAGAGGGGTGCCCTCTTTCCCTGGTTTCGCCCCGTTTCTTCTGCCTACCGATCACCTGGGGGCTTCCGGGCCTTTGTCCCTGCACACTGCAAGACCGAAATGTCTCGGGCAAGCTTTAATGACCAGCAATAAGAGCTCTAAGCGAAAACAGACTGGGATTTTTGGCCTGGCCCCTTTTGGCTTAGGTGCCGGACTTCATCGGAATGCTGCTCCCTGAGAGCGTCTCCAGAATGGAACCAGACTCAAAGAGGTCATTACCCCTCAACTATAGCTTCTGTTACACCCTGCCAGCAGGTCCCGCTGCCCGGTTGGCTGAATATGATGGAAACTGTAATCCAGCACAACTGGCAGCACCAGGCTGGGGAAGACTCAGACAGGAGGACGGCTAGAGGATAAATGCGTACTGTGATCGCGCTTTTTAAACCAAAGAAATGGATTGCGTGAATGTATAAATCAATGCTGAGCAATGCTAACTGTCTAAACCAAGCAAAAGAGGGCGGATAACACCATGTCTTATCACAGACACGGGAACTACCGAGAAGCCTTTACACAGGTGAGATGGCAAGGTGCAAAGCTGCAGTGACGGACATGGTGCTAAGAGAGGGACTCTCTCCAGACAGCCTCCTCCACCAAAGGGAGGGTGGGCAGCAAGAGGCATGGCCAGCAGGCTGGTTCCACTTGCCTGGTACTCTGGACTCACCTGCATCATGTTGTATGGAATGAGCGTCATTTTCTGTGGAATGAGCCTGAATGGTGGAAAGACCTGGCAAAACACAACAGCAGCTAAGTGTGAACCTGGGCATCAAGATGGCCTCGGGAACACACGGCGAGATTCACAGGCGCAACGAGAATTTGAGCTGTGGGCACCCAAACAAAATGGCTCCCCTGCAGGAGGTGGATGATCACATCCTGGCTTCTGTGGGGGCCCAGCCAGTGCAAAATGCTGTGGTGGGACAGACACAGCAAAGCTAGAAGCAGGGAGGAAGGGGGAAACAGCGAGTCAAGGCAGCAGCGGGAGAGAACAGTGAGGCTAGAGACCAGGTGCAGGGAGAAACCAGCAAAGAGGCGAGGGGAAGAAACAGTGAGGTTGCAGGCTGGGTGTGGAAAGAATCCACAAAGTCCAGGGGGGAGCAGAAGGGACAGAGCCAGGGAAGGCGAGAAATAACAAGGCGAGCGGCTAGGTGGAGCAAAATACCAGAGCTGGAGGGTGGGAGTGGAGCGTGAGAGCAAAGGGAAAAGGTTTGTATGGGCAGTGGGTGGGACAGAAGGCATCCTTCTCTTTCTGCTTGCTGAACACCTCATCAGCGGCAGAAGTGGAAGGAAAACCAACCACCCTGACATTTTTCAAGTACAATCTTCTCTTGCCTTTTTAGTCTAAGGCTCCTAATTCCACGAGTTAAAACAAAAACAAAAATCTTACAGGAGAAGGCGTTTTACAACATTCTGATCACAATTTGCATGGGAACATGCTTCCCTGACAAGTCAACATGGCTGCAACTGCTTACCTCCACCTTCCGGGGTGCAGAAGTGAATTTGACTCCCGTCTTGTCCCAGGCTGTGGCTACCAAGGTCGTCTGTCCCACTGTCATGGCTCGGAGCACGTAGACTTCAGAATAGTCGCCCACTTCTTCCATCAGTCTGCAGAGACAAGTTTGCAAAGGTTTTATTTTCCCAACTGGGCGGTGAGCACCATACAAATCCACCCGGAATTTCAAAGCTGTCTCCAGTGCCCGTTCGGAATGGCTACTGTCCTAGGCGTACACGATGCACAGAACTATTGGAAGTTCTCTTACAGCAGTGAGAGATTCCTTGGCTGAGTTTGCTGTGCAATCTGGAGTGAACCCACCGAGTAAACAGCAGAGCTCCTGCAAACCTCCCTCTTCCCCTGCCGTGTGGAAGATACTACCAGTCCTCCTAGGAGCTCGAGGAGGATACACAGCTCTCTTCCCAGCTCTGCTCTGCCCCCACAACAGCCCTGTCAGGTAGGCCAGGAAGACCTAGTGAGCACCCCACGGGCTTCATTCAATACTGATGTGACCCCAAATCTCCCCAGTCCTAACCGCTGCACTATGCTCACTCTTGGCAAGACTGGATAGAATATGCTGCCCGAGAAGTGCAAGGGGGGAAATGCAGACCATTCCTACCAGGTGCGACACTTCAGGTGTGTGTGTTATTCCGAAATGGCATACTTCATTCCTAGCGCCAAGATCCTGAGTTTTTGTGGGAGAAGCTACTAAAGTTCATGGAAGCGGGGCGGCACAACCAGCCACTGTTTATTACCACCACTCACTGGGCTCTATGTTTGAAGGCCAACTGGTGAAATCCTTCATTTTTACCAGATGCTGGAGACAAAAGACAGGGAATGACCCTCCTCTTAGCAGCTATGCAGGGGAGTCTGCGCTGCCAGTGCCGGAAGCAGGACGCTGAGCCCAATGTGCCACTCCAGCTCCACGTTTTGCGCCATCCCTGGACTTCCCTGGGATGCTCCATCCCCTCACTGCTGCCACAGCTGCCCACTGCCTTGCGTCCCTTCTGTCCTGGGGCACAGGCCACACCAGCGAAAGGAGGCAAGAAAAGCGAAGAGCACTGCTCCATCTCACAGAAACACAGAAACTGAGCGAGTCAGAAGGGACCCCCTGGGCCATCTGGTCTGACCTCCAGCACCAGCCGGCTCCGCTCACAACATGCCCACCATGTGGACGTCCAGCCTATCCTTGAACACCCTCACCGATGGGGCCTCAACGACCTCTCGTGGAAGCCCAGTCCACACCCTGGGGGTCCTGACTGTCAGGAAGTGCTTCCTGGCATCCAAATGGAACCTGGGTTCCCTGAGCTTTGCTCCGTTGGGGCGCGTCCTGCCTTCCTCCGCAGGGGAGAACAGGTCTCTCCCCACCTCCGTGTGACACCCCCTCACATGCCTGTATGTCGCCAACAGATCCCCTCTGAGTCTCCCCTTCGCCAGCCTGAAGAGACCCGGTTCCCTCAGTCTTGCCTCATACGGCATCCCCTGCAAACCGGCCACCGTCCTTGTGGCCCTGCGCTGGACTGGCTCCAACCTGGCCATATCCTTTCCGTAATGAGGGCCCAAAACTGAGCACAAGACTCCAGTTGCGCGCGCACCAGAGTCGTGTAGAGTCTCCTCCTCGTTCTTGTCTCTGTTTACTTGCTCAGGAGGAACAAGTAGGTAAGAAGCAACAGCACAGAGGACCAGCTAGGAGTGGGGCCCCTCGCTGAGCAGCTGACAGGCAGCTGACCTTGCCCACTGCCCAAAACACCCACCTGTGATGCCAGGCCTCCCAGCAAGGCAGTGCTCACACACCAAGAGAACGGCTTAGAAAACCCACCCCCAAGTTGCTAGAGCAGCCACATGTCTCTTAAAGCAGTTTTTATACTTCTCTCTGGATGAAGGCAACCCTGCTGCTTCCTCCTTGCTTCCCATTTCCAGCATGGAGAGGTCTTCCTGCAAGCCCAGTGCGCAATCCCTAGGAACCCCCCACCAGAGAAGGTCCAACGATTCCCTGCAAGTAGGAGCAGCGCTTCCAAACAGGGCAACAGATTCTCACAGATGAAAGGAGAAAGCCTTGAGATTCAGCAGGAATTACAACAACTGAAGCGCTTTGCAGAGAAGGGCAGGCAGTAGATTGCGGGTTGCTGTGCAGGCCTTACGTAAGGGAAACAATAGGGGAGGCTGCCTTCAGCTGAAGCTGCATGTAGGTGAAGTATTTACTCCAGAAAGGGTGCCGATGATGTCCCAGCACGCGCACGGAGACCAGCACGGATTTGCCAATCTCAATCTGGGGAAGAAGACAGACCTAGTTTGCATGTAACACACACCCATGGGTTGTTTAAACCATAGTCTATTGCCTACCCAGGGCTTGTCTGGCAGAGAATTTAACAAAGCCAATTCTCTGTAGGCTGGTGAAACAGCCCATCAACAATCCCTGGCTCTGGGTTTGCACATAATGACAACTCATAGTCTCTTCCAGGGTTGTTCTTGGTTCAACAAAAATCCAGAATTTGGTGATCCATGCCATTAGCATTATGTGAGCATGCAGCATTACTGGAGTTTTAAAAACCTTCTTCAGTGTGGTTTTGGAGAAGTTACCAGCAAATGAAGGCAATAGTGGCATCATGGGGAAAGTACCACAATTACCCTATACAGTATATTCCTAAATCATCAGTCATCAAGGTGAGCTTTGATTTATTTACTGAAATGATTTATAAGCTGCCTTTTACCCAAACCTCTCCAGGGTGTCATGCAAAAATTCAATGGGGGTGGTGGGGAGGTTCAGCAGCACTTTCAAGGAAGGAATGGCCAACAGAAAGGGTGATTCGACTGAATGATTCCCCCACAAATGTTCCAGGCTCTGCTCAGCTAAACTTTCCAGAGTCTGACACAGGGAGAAGAATCTGTTCCTGCCGAAGGGAGCCCAGGTGGGAGGCGTAAGCCGCCCACCCCAACCTCCCACTCTTTTCCCCCTCTGTACCCCAATTCTTCACATTATGAGGAAAATACAAAGCTGGAACCCTGCGGCCTCCTCTCCGCCTCTAGTCCTACGCTTCGCTCAAACCAGAGATGCAGAGTCAGACAAACTGACATTCAAACATAGTCCCCAGTGGGCTCCTAACACACCTTTCCCCTGTTCCACTTCCAAGGCCACACATACCTTAGCCGCTCCCTCCCTGGCTAATGAGGGCCAGCCTACCATACAACAGGGTCTCAGTCAGCAGGTGTCAGGGACAGAGAGTGAGGGCAAGGTGCTGGGGGTCGGAGCCGTGTGATTCCACCGCCAGTCAGGTTGGCTGCCATGCCCTGAACTGGACGGGGGTGTCATCTTACTCCTTGCCCTGGGAAGGCAGCCCAGTGTCTTGGGCTGGCCCTGCTCGTGAAGAAACCCCCGAGAGCCATAGCCGAGCAGCCCCACTGGCAGGCAGCCTACGTGCCTCTCACCTTATCGACGAGGTCCACTTCCAGCTCGTACATATTGGATACTTGGAGGTAGGCTGTAGCTGGCCCCAGGAAAGCCAGGCACAGGTCATAGACCTCCAAGGTCAAAGAACCGGGAAGCACAGGAACGACCTGCAAAGAGCATTGCGGGAGGCAGGAGCTGGCAGGAGCACATGCTCTGGGTGCACACATGCATGGAATCCCATTTTTGCTCTTTGGGGGAGGCTTTTAGAGCAGCTCGCAGCAATTACAAGGAACAATCACTCTCATCAGTAAAGTCCTAAAGTCATCCCACAACGGTCACTGCAAGCACCATCACAAGAAACGCTGAGAAGACAAATCAGCCACAGCGGAGTTAAACGCTTGCTGCGAGAGAACATCTTCAGGGACTGGCCCAAGATGCTCTCGAGTTCCTGAGGCGTGGGACCCCACACAGGGGTGCCACCCCGGAAAAGCTCCCCTCCCGCACAAGGGCTCCCAGGACACTGTACTCACACACTCACTTGAATGGCGCTCTCTGTCTCCAGGTAGGTGATGTTCACCATTTCCTCTGTGCTGCTGTTGACAAGGAAGTAGCCAGAGCCTTCTACCAGGGTAAACACTTCCTGGGCAGGCAGAAGCAGGGAGCCCGGATCAGGACCCAACTTTGCTCCTTCCCAGACTATGCTGCCTAGAGCTTCCCGAGGTCACAGCCGTTGCTCCCCAAAGGAGGCCACTGCTCTATTCCGGGTGATCTGAGGGCTAAACTGGATGCACATCCATCCTGAACTTGACTGGGTGCCCTAAACCCACCCTGAAATAAAGGATTCCACTGGTGCGAGAGGGCGCTCTCCCTTCCGTTGCAGAGGATGCTGGCTGGATCATGCCCACAGCAGGGGCGAAGGGACGGAATGCCCACCCAGGTGCCAATCTAGATTGCCTCCCCATGTACTTCCTTGAAAAACCCTTCACACCGTTGCTAACTGTGTGGACAGGGTCACATCCCGTTTGGCTCTCGTGCAAAATGACAGCCAAGAAACAGTGAGCGAGGACTGAGCCACAGCATCGTTTGTGCACGCTCCCTCTGCACCAGTGAGTGAGTGGACGCTGCCCTCGGCCCTACCTTCACATCTGGATGGTTGTACATGGTGACATTATCCGGATCCACAGTCACATCCTCAACCAGCAGTAGTTCCACAGCTGCAGAGGCAGGAGAGTTAGAGACCTCCTACAGGTGCAAACAAAACAGGAGCAGAGACCTAGCGGCCGAGAACGGCTGCCTGCAGGTGCTTTCAAAGGCAGGTTTGCCCAGTGCAAAACCAGAATTTTGTTTTTGGATTTTGTTTACGTCTCCCATTTAGAGGGACAAGCTGATCCCTTGGCAAGCCCCTTCCTTACCAAGGAGCTCAGCATCCTGTGCAGGGAGAAGGAGGCATTTTCGATCCACACGCTTACGCCCTGCCCAAACCAGAGGACTGAGGAAGTTCTGCTACACTCACTTGCGGGCTGCCTCTCTTGGAATATTTCACCAAGTTGACTGTAATCAGAACTGTCCCTTTGATCTGATGCACTTCCAGGAGCTGGTGCCCTGTGAAGTAATCGGTACGGATGTGGCATTGAGAGGGAGAGAGAAAAGAAGGAAGAGGGAGAATGTGAACCAAAACCTACACATGTTGCTCTTACCTGGGACAACAAGAGCGCGGGAGACAAGAGGCCCAGGAGGAGGCAGGGGCATGTTTTATGGGTGGACACTCATGAGGGAATAATGTGCAGCCGTACCGTGGAGCCTTGTCTGCCCGGTCCCGTCATCCTTCGGCACCATCTGCATGGCTCTCGGGTGCGTGAAGTGAGCAAGGGTGTCACTGGTCGATATCCATTCCAAGATAAGGGAGGAGAAGTTGTCAAACTTCCTCCGGTGTTGGTCAAACAAAGCCAGCTCCAAAACAGTGTTCCTCAAACTGGACACGGGGACCTGCAAGTATCCCAGAAGTCCCCACCCCCGCCCCAGGCTGGGCTTAACAATGCGAGCTGAGATGCCAACGGACACGTATCGCATCCCTGTGAACTAAAGCCAAGACACAAAATATAGACCAAGGGCTCTGCGGCACACGGAAACGGAGATTTAAAAAGGAGTGACTGTGTGTTGGAGATTACATAGAAGGCTGTCACGTTTAACAGATCGATCTGCTGGACTTAGTTGTATTTTTCAAAAAAACCCTCTCATCAGGATTGTTTAAGGGAAGGGAGAGGAGGAGCAGCAGGACCACCCCATCAACCTGCTGAAAGATTTAATTTTCCTCCCTCTTCTCTCCCCATTTCTTTGTCAGACAAGGACTCTCTGGTTTCATCCATCATTTGTACGCCACTCTGGATGTGCTTTTGGCAGAATAGCAGGATAAAGACACTTCCGATAAAGGAACAGGTGCCCTGTGAACTCACACAAATCTTCTGTGCCTGGTTTCTGGTATTTACATCAAGACAAGCCAACCCAGAGGAGTTTTACTGCTTTCTTATTGAAGGATTTATTCTTACTGCTTTCTTATTTACAGAGTTACGGCCTCGGTTTCCCGCTCAGAGTCTGGATAGCTGACCTGGAACGTTCCCACTGCAGCTCTCCCGTGGCTTTGCATCTAGTCCTAGAATGGCTAACTCTTTAAGCAGCCGCTGGTGCAAGCAGAAAACGGGCCGCCCAACCACCTCCCAGCACCACAGAAGACTCCTGCACTGGTTGGGGAAACAAGCCAGGTGGGCAGCAGTCACCTACCAGCTGCTTGTGGTGCTGAGGCAAGGGGCAGGGAGGCGCTCCGGCCGCCAGCTTATAGACAGGCGTCACAGCCATGCTGGCAGGGTGGGCACAGATGAACCTCACTTGCACCATCTCCACTGCGGGGCTGGGGTTCAGCACCCCTGGATGATTGCCCACCTGAAAGGTGAACACCTGTGGGGAACAGGCAAAGAAAGGTGGCCTTCAGGCAAGGGAAGCGTGGACACGGACAAGCAATTTTGCGGCACCGGCCTGAGATAACCCTCATGTAAGGCAGCACCACGAAGGCTGCCTGCAGCGTCGGGGGAGCGACGTTCCCATCCTTCCCTGCCTGTTCTTACCAGTCTCTTGGAGAGCTCTCCCTCCTACCTGCTCCCCCAACTCCAGGCACGTGATCCGGTAGACATACTGGCGCAGCTTCCTCTTGTTGGGCAACAGAACCTCCGCCACGTGGACTTTGTCCCTGTGCTCTGCTCTGAGCTCCAGGAAGAAGCGGGATGGCTCCAAGACCCACGGGCCAGGTCCCCCCTCGAACAGCATCTCCTTCACAGACTGCCAGGTCACCAGAGCCACCTCCACGGGATTCACGGCCTGGCCCCGAGAAAACGAAGCAGCTTTGTGCTGGCCCACAAAGAGCTAGCACAGCGAACGCCACCCCCTTCCCGCAGGCGGGGGCTTTTCCAGGGCTCCCTAAGCTCAGCTCACAGCCCTAATTACTGGCAAGGTGGTGTGACGACAGGGCGGCAGGCAAGGGGTTTTTGAAAAAGGGAACGGAAATACTAATACGGCATTTGTGGTGAATGTAATGCAACACTGTGGCATTACAATGGGCAGTGGCATCCCTGGCGCAGCCTCACCTTGAGAGGTTCGTAGGCAGCGAGAGTGGCACTGGTTTCAAAATACTCCTCAAAGATGGTGGCTTGGGCTGTCACCAAGGCATGGCCCAGAGACTTGGCCACCAGATAGACGCTGGAGCAGAAGGCTGGGCCGGCTTTCTGCTTGCCTGTGTACAGAGCGAATGCAACCGCTGTTTCTTCAGCACGGACAGAGGTCTTGCCCCAGGAGTCCGGGATGGCCAGCATGGGGAGCGCCAGGCTCTCCCATTTCGCAGGTGCCCAAGCTGCCCTGACACAACCAGTCCTCCAGCCAGGACTTGGACGGGCAGGACGTAAACTGCCAAAGCCAAAGCGGGGAAAGATACTGCTCGCTGCGGTTCCCTGTGATCATTTTTGCGGGAGATGCTGGTCATGCAGGGACTGCCGGCACGCAGCGCACGTGACCTCACGATGGGGCTGCCCCTTCATCACAACCACCGTGACCCTCACTATCGCTGGCCTGGGCAAGCCTCTCCCTGTGCTGTGCTCTGACTTGGCTGTGCTCTGTTTTTATGCCTTGGGGGACAGGGAAGGAGGAGGAAGAAAGAGCCGCCCTCTTACCTTCTTCACTCAAGGTAAAGACTCCTTGCTTGTCCATGCTGATGTCCAGAAGTAAAAGGGAGCAGTCAGTGAAAGCGACGCTCTGCCCTGTATCCTTCTCAAGGTGATACATCATGAGTGGAACCTCCAAGGTCTGTCCCACTTCAGTGTCTGCATGAAATGGCAGGAACTCCATCTTGGAGAGCCGGAGCACACGCACCTAAGTGGGCAATAGCACGGCATGGAGAAGTCCTCGCAGGTCGGCTAATATGGCCCCTGCTCCCTGTTGGAGGTACGACGCCGGATTCTGCAGCCACAGCGTCCCTGACGGGGGACTGCCCGGCCTCTACGTCGATGCCTCCAGCAAAGGACGGCCCACCACCGCCTGAGGCAGTCTGCCCACTGGACAGGGTTTCCTGTTAGGAAGTTCCTCCTCACACAGAGCCAAAAGCTGTTTTCTTCCCATTTCCACCTATATTCTCCCACCCACTGGCATCCTGCCCTCTTGCACCCCTGGGACTGCCTTCCAAGGTGGCACGGGAGGGCCGTGCAGTAAGCCCAGCCCAGGAAACAGCTCCGCTGACGCCGGCCGGGGCAGACTTACCTGTATTGCTCCGAAATGGAAAGGGTTCTGCACGTCTCTGGCCTGCACAGCACTCTGTCCCTCCGTCTGTCCTGCTGTAACCACTCCTTTCACAGTGACGGTGGCCACCGTCTGATTGGAAGAGGTCCACGTGAAATTGCCGCTACCTCCCTCAACCTGTGAAGTGTTGGGAGGACAGGTTCCCAATGAGAGAAAGCCCTCGGCAAGAGAAGCCCGTGCCCGGCATGGCCTAATGCGTTAGGCACATGAGCGGGGCGCTTCAAAGCGGCCTTCCCCCACCGGGTCGCCTCCGGACACACGGGACCTTGTCTTGCACCGTCCCCACACTGGCTGGCGATCATGAGAGCTGCACTCTGACACCTCTGGGGGTCACCGGGGAGGAGAATCGTTCTGCCCCCACCCTTCGCCTGTAACCTTCACCGCAGGTCCTGTCACCAAGACTGCCTCATGCGCGGGTGAGGCCCCTTCAGTGGCAGCCCTCTGGCTGCGGATCGAGCTCCCCCGTGAGGGAAGGGAGCCTGGCCACACCGTACAGCTCAGGCTGCAAAGCTGCACATTCCGGTATCGTTCTGCCTTGCTTCCAAGCAGCTTCCTCCAACCCGGAGCCCTCCAAACATCCCGGTCGGTAACTCCCAGCATGTGCGGTAACAGGCCATGCCAACTGGGGCTGCCGAAGCTTGAAATCCAGCAGCACCTGGAGAGCGTCAGGTGGAGGAAGACTATTTGAAAGACTGCTTTTGCTGCACTCGCTCGTCTGTGGAAACTGAACCAATTTTGTTGTTGTTTCAAATTGTACGTTATCTTGAGAGCTGTGGGTGGGCAGAAAAATTATTGCTAAAACTTGAGAACAGTTTTCTCTTCAAGGTATGCTGATGCTGAAGGTGCAGTGGAGAGTCTTGGCTTCCCTGAATGCATGCGCTGGAACGGCAGGAAGAGAAGGCCTTTTTTCGTAGTGGTGTGCTCGGGCAGTTGACTGAAGCTTGCTAGGCCCCATCGCTGCTCATTTCCGCCTGGCGCCGTCGTTATTTGCTTTTTGGCGCCAGGCAGAGACCTTTTTATTTAAGCAACATTTTAAATGCTAATACAACTGAATTTTATCTGGCCAGGGCGGCTTATTTTATAATGTGTGTTTTAAATTATGATCATTTTATATGGATATTTTAACTTATTGTTTTATCTAGTGTTGTAAGCCGCCCCGAGGCTTCGGCAAATGGGGCGGCATAAAAATGTTTTAATAAATAAATAAATAAATAAATAAATTTCCAACAAAAGGGGCTAGAGAGGGACATGGTTCAGTGGCAGAGCACCTGCTCTTCATGCAGAAGGTTCCAAGTTCAATCCCTGGCATCCCCTGGTAGGGCTGCAGACCAATCCTGCCTGAAGCCCAGCATAGCCAGTGTTACCAGTCAGCGTTGACGGTACTGGGCTAGGCAAACCACTGGTCTGATTCACTTTAGGGCAGTTGGCTATACTCCTAAGGACAGATCAAACTGGCCACAGGCCAGTGCTTATGCAGGCAGACTCTTCCGTGGCTGTGCTTCTAGCTGGTCATATCTTTTAAACCTGACTTTCTTCTTACTAAAAGCTCATAACAGCAGCGGGAACAAGAATAACAACACTGTCAGGTTTTGCTATTTGGCACTTTAAAGGTGCAACTAGGTCAAAATCTCAGTGGAAAGCAGAAGCCATTTTCCTAAGGCAAAATAACAGTTTAAGCATGCAAACAAAGGACATTCCTGGATTCGACTCTCCGAGCCCTGGTCAACTTCACCTGAACCCTGTACTGATACAAGACATCTAAAGGATGGTGTGGGAAGGCCAAGAATGAGGGCGTCAGCTTGATGGGATGGTAGATCTTCACTTCTTGCTCATGGCTGATTGGGGATGCTAAGAAATCTTCCAAGCCGCTCTGAAAGCAAGGAAAAAAGGAATAATGGCCCAGATTTTCAAATGGCAGCCTAGAAGTGCTATAGACACTACTGGAAAGAAATATCACAGCCTGTAAGGTTTGCAAAATAGTAGAAATTCCTAGGTTCCAGTGCCCAATTTTTAAGCGCCATCATTTTAATTGTACATATTTAATCCCAGGGCAGGGAAATTTCCTTGGCCAGCGATCTCATGCATGTTTAAACGGGGGCGGGGGGGGGGGGACAGTAAGCTCCCAGCATAGCTGGCTGAGGAATGCCGGGAGCTGTAGGAGTTTTTTTCAGTCTAAACACACATGGGATTAGTTTATTTAGGGAAGGGTATTCATTTTTTTACCTGGAGAAGAACAGATACCAACATGGCTTTAATCATGGTGACACCGTCCTTCCGAATCTGGACTAGGTGGTAGGATCCATTCACTGAAGATGTTAACTCCTCAAAATATTCGTCAGGAAACTGGTGAGTAATTCGGAGATTCTGGGAAACAAGGGATTGGCGACAGGGAGGGAGGATATTGTCAGAAGACGGGGACACTTGGCAGGCGCAACAAAAAGGCCACAGATGAATGGAATCATTGTGTCTTGAGCCAAACATCTCTGACTCCAGGCTGAAGGGAAAAAGAACCCTGCCAGCCTGTAAAAATACTTCAGATTCTTATGCATGTACATTTAGTCTCCGTAATGTTCACCCAAAAGCCTGGGATGGGAGTTTCTTAATTCAGCCTTTCCCAATCTGGTGCCCTTCAGATGATGTTGGACTGCAATTCCCACTGTTCCCAGCTATGCTAGCAAAGTGTGATGGGAGGTGCAGTCCAACACGCCTGGGAGGCACTAGCTTGGGGAAGCTGCCTCAGCAGCTCTGTGAAGGGCCTCAAACAGCAGGCTCTGTCAGGATCGACGCCCACTGAGCTGAAAGGGGCTCTCCCCCAGGTGAGCGTACCCAGGAGGGCATTGCACCGCCATAGCCCTATGTTCTTCCCCTGCCCTTTACTCCGAGCAGGACCTGCCTCTGCACACACAGGTCCTGTTGCAAGTTAATCCCGGTGCTCGAGCTGCATGCCTGCCTGACATCTCTTACTCACATCGGACGGGTAGACCTTGGTGCTCGATTTATCATACACTTCGATAGCAATGCTGTACACCCGCTTCACTTCTAGGGTCCACCGGTTCCCAGGATGGACACTGAAACCTGCCATTGGTTGGACAAAGGAAGCCAGACAAAAAACATTTCGGTACGACAGTCAGAAGAAAATGAATGGTGCGGCAACTGTCTTCACATTACTGCTCACCAGTAACGTGTGAGGAATCTGGTGTGGGAGAGGGAAACTGTCAGGTTCCCTTGGCTCGGTTCCTCGGACTCTGGCCCCCTTTCTCACTCCCCTGAGTCCACCTCACGCTGAAGGTGTGAGCAGGCATCCAGCGGGAAAACGTCGGCAAAGCCGGCTGAAGCACATGGTGCCCGCTGCCCACTCTGCAGGCAGGGTTCTGCTTCCACACGCACACACACAACTTGCTGGTTTTGTGCCAAGAATTGCACACTGTTCTGCTGGTATCCCCAAGTGTTTGGATATTGATACTGGCTCAGCTCGCTTCTTGGCCAGGGCTTCATATGGGAAAGATGGCCGAGGGGCACGAGAAAATTGCCACCCAATTCTTGCGTCCCTAGGATCCACTAATAAGCATGCTAGGAGTTGCCCATGAACAGCTGTATAGGGGGAGAACCGTTTACCTAAGAATCCAGGCTCCACAACGTAGATGCTGCAGTTGGGAAGCCCAGACGAAGCCCGCATGTGGATGTCTTATTTCTTCCCTAAGGAATCCAGCCATATTGTACACACAGAGGGAGAGAACACGAGGGGATTTCTCTGGATAATCAGGCTGCCTTGTCCTTGTGAAAGCAACCCAGGCATGCCGGACTCCAGGGACGGGGCAGCTGAATCATCCGGCAACCGCCCGCCGGTGCGCCAAAGGATACTTTTATGAATGAGGACCATGTTGACCTGTCCCAGCTGCACAGCAGTGACCGCAGCTGTCTTCACATCCAGGTGGGCCACGGGGAGAAGGGGAGTCCCCTCGGGGTCCTTCACTTCATTTTGCAGTTCAAGCTCGTAATGCTCCAAAGGCAGCTCGACCTCTGCAGGTGTAAGAAGAGGGCTGATGGCACTCGTTTGATCCTTTGCAGCAGGTGTTTCTATGCTAGGTATTTCCTTCCTTCCTTCCTTCCTTCCTTCCTTCCTTCCTTCCTCCCTCCCTCCCTCCCTCCCTCCCTTCCTCCCTTCCTCCCTTCCTTCAATATCTAAATGCCACCCAACCGCTACACTGACGCTCCCCTGGCAGGTTAAAAGGGAGGTTTACAAAGGATGGAAGCTTTATAGAAGCTCCACTGCCCAGCGCTTACAAGACTACAGACCAACAGCCAAGTATTTGGCTCGAGCATTAGTATCGTCTACTCACAGCTGGACCTACCCTTCGCCCTCTGCCGAGCTGCTTTGAGACAGAGGGCACCAACAATCAAAATACCCCGTGCAGTTATTCCATTTCCACCTTCAGTTTGTGGAACGAAAGGACTGATGAAGTAGTGGGAAAACATGGCAGGGTTAAGAGTGGAAGATGACATCATCTGGACCTCCCAGAACTTTCCACAAAGGGGAGAAAGCGTCTGGGAACACTCTGGTCTAAGGAAAACAATCCTAAGCACCCTTGCTAGGGGAATAAGACTCCCTAGATGTTAATCTGGGCTTGCATCTGAGTAAACCTGCACAGGACTCTGACTGACCAGTAAATTCCCATTAAGAAAGCAAGGAGGTGACTAAAGAATCTACCTGTGACTTTTCCTTGAATTATTTTGCCAACCTTGTACTTAATGTAGGCTCCAACCAGCAGGTAGACATCATAAGAAGGCATTAAAAATATGTTCTCTAAAACCAAGAGACGCACCAGGGCAGCTGCTACTTTCTGATGAATAAAACAACAGTGGACGCTCATGTGGCGAGAAGGTGACAAATAAGATACATCTGTTGCCAGAGTTTGTCTAAAATCATTCTAATTAAGACAGTTTCCAACGCTGTTCTGCGCAAACTGTACAGAATTTAACCTTGGCAGGGCCTCATGTTGCGCTGGGGCCAATATCCCTCCGAAAGCACCATGAGAACACACCTTATAAATGGGCTCCTGTATTCGGACCTTAATGACGGCTGCGCCTGTTCTGATTCCCGACACCAGAATCCTATCTCCTTGCTTCTCCTCACTTTCCATCTCAACCATGTAGTCTGGTGGAGAATATTCTGCTTCAGAATACTTTAAAAACCTAAAAAGACCACACTTGACTTTTAGGAGAAGAACAAACAGCTCACTGATGCAACTAGCAGAGGGTAGAGGTACACAAAATACAATAATACCACATCAGTTGTTGCTTTTGCTGCACATTACAAGGAAGCTCAAGGCTGACAGCAGCCACACCTACATGCTGTAATGCAGGTACGAGATAAAAAGGAGATACAAAGACATCTCTAGCTGAGAGGATGCAGTCACAGGAAGAGAATAAAGCACTGGAGGATTTATGGGATTCCCTCTAGATGGGTTTGAAGTAGAACAGTCACTGCCTAATTAGCAAGGTGCCAATGAAGTGCATTTTCCGACACTGTTAGCAGTATGTGGGACGGTGCAACGTGGGGTCCTGCAACAGCAGGGGTTGGACTCAATTGACCTTCTTGGCCTCTTCCGACTCTGCTATTCTATGGTTCTACGTCTGAGCAAAAAGACAAGTTTTCCTGCTATTAGCCTGGTGTGAAATAGGGTGCATTCACCACTACAGACACAGTTGCTTATCTGTCTTTTAATCTTTACATTCCTTACCACCCATTAGCAAACCTCACTGGGAAATGTACAGAACAAAACTTAAAACCTAAAATACAGCATAGCAAATTTTGATGGAAAACCTTAAGTCTAAAATCAAAGTAGAAACCAAGAAAATAAAGCCAGCAACAGGTTCTTTACTCAGATATAAGCCCCAGTACATTCAACAGGACTTATTGCATAGTAAATAGGTTTAGGACTGCAGCCTTAAACTGGTTTAGCAGTCATCACCTCTTCCCAGTGAGCAAGGGAACACTCCTGCTAAGTTCTGAAATCTCCAGCAGATCTACGTCAGCACATAGAAACAGAGCGAGTCAGAAGGGGCCTCCTGGGTCATCTAGTCTGACCCACGGCTCCAGCTCATGACATGCCCATGTGCCTGTTCAGCCTACTCTTGAACACCCTCCCTGATGGGGCTTCAGCCATCTCCAATGGAAGCCCATTCCATACCCTGGGGGTCCCAACTGTCAGGAAGTGCTTCCTGGTATCTAAATGGAACCTTGGTTCCCTGAGCTTTGCTCCGTTGCTCAGAGACCTGTTTTGCTCTGCAGGGGAGAACAGGTCTCTACTCAAGAACAGGTCTCTACCCAACAGCTGGACCCTCAACAGTTGGATACAACTGCCAACATTCTATGGAAGAAGTCATGGCAGCATGAAACCAACAGTGATAAGGGGATTCCCTACCTGTAGAAGTTAAGAGTTGGGTGACTGACTAATTTTTGCCAAGTCCAGCCAACAAGGACAAAGCAAGGGCGGGATGAATGGATGGATCAAAGTCTTTCGATTTTACCTTTCGCTTGACCACACCCATCCCTCTTACACCGTAAATTGTCTCTGCCATCACACTTCGCTGTGCAGGATTTAACCGTACCTGATTTTGCTTGACAATTCCAAGTTTTCCATCTCATCATCTTTGGCGATGCTCCACTCAAATTCCATCCCTTCCAAGCTGCTGAACGTGTTCCCTGCAGGCATAATTCAAAATGAGAACTGGCTTTTGTCGCCCTTTTTCTTTACAAATGCTCATGGGGACGGGAGGATGAGCCAGACCCGGGCCGTGACATCTTTGGGAGGGCTTTGATCCATTCCACCCACCACGGTCCTGATCTGGTTCTGGTCCAGTTGACACCAATGATAACTTTCTTCCCATTGTGGACAACGTATGTCGCCGCAGCAAGGAGAGATTCTGACAAATACTGGGGTGAGGGCAAAGAGGTAAAATTCACCTCTTTGACATCCAGGTTGCAATCCCTACCACCACACTGGGTAAAGCAGCCATGCAAGGCCAAACTATGGGGAAGGAATCGCATCTAATTCTGCTCTTAATTGAACTGAAAAGGGTGTGCTGGGCAATGCAGTAGCTCGCCATCCCCAGCACGGTGCCCTTCAAACGTGCTGGACTGCAATTCTAAGCACCCAGGAAGAAGGAGAACCGTCGTGCAATGTATCTGGAGGTGACCATGTTGTGGAATGGTGGGGGTGGCAGGATTCTGTGGCAATGGGAAGGCCATCCAACAAACGTCTAACAACATACCCTTGGCCTCGGGCCGTCCCAGATTCAGTACCTTCGGCATCCAGGGCTCGGACACTCAGCTCGAGTGGGGAGTCTTCAACGTAGATCTCTCGAGTACGGGAGACGATTTCAATATGGGCAATGAGGTCCACAATGATGTCACAACGGAGCAAATGCCCGGTCACTAGAAGGAAAACAAACGCCAGGTCTGCCGCCCTCCATTTTGAGAGCCCCATAATGCAACACAAAACACGGAACGAAAAAACCAGGGCTAGGGAAAACAGAAAGGGAGCTGCAGATCACAAAGCCCATGGAAAGTTTGGACAAGGTCACTGTTGCCGAGTTTGTTATTTCTGCACGGTCAATGTGAATGGGTCTCCGTAATTTCGTCTATGTTGACATTTGACAGTGAGGGAGCGCTTTGAGGAATACATGTTAATATTTCTTTTAGCACGATCCTTTGCGTGTCTACTCGGAAGTCTGCAGGGCTTATTTTCAAGGAGGCCTGAACAGAGAATGCATCTCTAATTTATTTATTTGGAAAACTTATATGCCGCCCCATTCACATAAGCCTCGGGGAGGCTTCCAATCCATAAATAAATACAATCAATAGAAATACCTAAAATACTGGAGACATCCTGGCAAAAAATTTTTAAATCAACAATTAAAATAACTTTTAAATAAAAAGGTATTGGCCTGGCGCCGAAAAGCAAATAACGACAGTGCCAGGCGGACCTCTCTGGGGAGCGCATTCCATAGGTGGGGTGCCACCACAGAGAAGGCCCTCCTCCAGGTACTCACCCTCCTAATATCCTTCAAGGAGGGCTCCCGGAGAAGAGCCTCTGCCACCGATCTCAAGGGGCGGGAGGGCATGTATGGATGCAAGCGCTCCTTAAGGTAACCAGGTCCCAAGCCGTTAAGGGCTTTGCAGGTGATAACCAGCACCTTGAATTGGGCCCAGACTTCAATGGGGAGTTAGTGAAGCTGACAGAGGACTGGAGTCATGTGAGCACAATGCCCAGTCCCCATCAGCAACCTGGCAGCTCTATTTTGCACCATCTGAAGTATCCAGACTGCCTTCAAGGGCAGCCCCACGTAGAGTGTGGGATTGCCAACCCTTCTTGGAACCATGGGCACAATGGCACAGCTGAGAAAGTTGGCATGACCATCACAGTGGGGAATGCTAGTCATGAAAGGGCTGCCCTGGAGGCCTGCGTACTCAAAGATTAGCTAAGAGGTGAGGCTGCGGGGGAAGGATGGGTGAAAGGACAAAGCTAAAGAGGGAGAGAAAGAAGGCCACTGCAACATTGCCCAAGGTTTTCCTTTAAAATATTTTCCTTTTTAAGGAGGACAGGAGATAGCTTTGTGGGTGCTCGTGGGCACCGCATTGCCACCCCTGCTGCGGATACTTCACGAGTGAGAAGTATCTGCAGAGAGATACGGAAAGTCGAAGAATTTCTAGTTGGAGTTCAACAGGGCAAGCATCCAGGGCCCCGCTCAGCCAGGTGGTGGAGCTGTTCACAGCACAGCAACGATGCCCCATTTTGAAGCAAACAAACTAATGCGCTTTATGTTTATAATTGGGGGTGAGGGACTTCGTAACATGGTCTAAACCAAATCATTAGTTTAAATGTGTTTTCATGGGAGGAGGGTTCAGTCATGGGGAGTGCGGCTGCCAAGGAACCTTTGCCTGCAGCAAGTGTCCACTTGCTCCCAATACAGAGGACCCTTTTGTAAATAATAGAATCGTTACTAAAACATTATTAGGGCGAATCTTCCATTCTCTCCCTCCCATGGAGGATTCAATCTTGCATTGCGGCCAGGAAACTTCCCACTGCTCCCAGAAGTGTGGAGAGTGGTGAGGAGACTATGCTCCCCTCCCTTTACGCACTGAAATTCAGATCAGACTTTGAAAAATGTATTTTCAGAAATGTGCTTGGAAAGAAAGCACCAAACACTTCCTCCGCTGGCTTAAAAAGAGGGCTGCAACACAACCCACGCCAATCAGTGCTCTTCATGTAGCGCACGCGCTCCCTTGGGGTGTTTGCGCAGGGCGCCACCACGGCTGTGTGGGACACATTTCCCCCACAGGACAGCACTTTCGGAGTCCTTGTATGTGTGGGAGGAGGAACCTGAAGGGTCGAGAGCCAGGTATGCGCCAACTGCAAGGTGCCAAACTGGATACGGTCCCATCAGCCAGATGCGGAGGCTTGCGAAGCAGCTGACGAGCCCACCCTTCGCTCCGGCCCATCCCAGCTGCCGGGAGCAAGAAAAAGGATGTTTACAGAGAAACTGGCGATCCATGACACAGGGAAGGTGGACCGTGCCTGGCTCAGTGATGATATAGCCTAGTCTTAGCACTCCCTGTTCTCAATGACACGAGAGCCCCAGTCAGTTATGGGTGGGAGTACTGGCTGTGTTTGCTCAGTGATGAAGGAAAAGCACTCTGCCCTGGACGAGTATTTCAAGCTCCTGGTTATGTACAGGCTTCAGTGCACCATCCGCTTTCTTCCTGTTATAAGCAAATCCTCCTCGGGCCTCCACGCCTTGATTCCACCTACCTATCTCCTCGGCTATAACAACACTGGATAGCTTTGTGGCCTGGGAAGAGCGGGTGGTCAGCAAAGCTTTCTGCGAGCAAACAGTGCCATTCTCGTACAGGGGCTCAATGCTGACCGTGTCGTGGCGTGTGGAGAACCTACAGGACAGAACACATGTGATGACAGTCCCCCGTGGGCACTTCCTCATGCGCCCGACTCTCAAGAACCCCCTTTTTACGTAGCCTAAAGATGTGGCAGCTGAGGCTACACTAAAGAGAAGGCTCCTTCCATCTGCAAGGCTAGGACCAAAGGCCTTCCCGTGGGCTCCATCAGCAGCCCCCTACCACAGAATTGTAAGAATAGTGTAAGAACTCATGCCTGCATTTCCTTCCTTTTCTCTGCCCTGCTTGTCCTAGATTGTAATCCATCATTTCCACCTTGACTGCTTTGGCAAAAAGGCATATCCATCTATTATTATTATTATTATTATTATTATTATTATTATTATTGCCACTGCCACTCTGCTCAAAGACAGCCTAAACATTTTGCTGCCCAAAGGAAACAAAGAAACAGCAACCTCCCCGCATTCCATATCCAAAACTGGCGCAGTCTAGCGGCTGACTTGTACTGCGTTGGTGCTGGCTGCCCCCACCGCAGCTGGAACGGCAGGAGAGCTCAGAGGGAGCAGCACAGGTTGTGAAGTTCACATACAGCTCCGTCCTCCAGCACCTCCTCAGCCCCCAGCACCTGCCACAGAAGGTGGCCGCCTCACTACCTAATTGTAAGCCGCCCCGAGGCTTCGGCAAGGGGTGGCATAGAAATGTTCTAATAATAATAATAATAACAACAATAACAACAACAACTCTTGCTCTGCTATTAACACCATCGCTATTACAAAGGTCTCTTCTGTGAGCTGAGGCCACTTGCTGCTCTGAGGTGCCGGAACAGGAGCTGCACGTCAAGTAGGCAAGGATGTGGCACAGTGGTTAGAACCACTCTCCCCAACTCAGCTCCCATCACTGGGCTGCAACTCCCATCACCCCCACAGCCATGCTGGCTGGCAATGAGAGTTGGAGTCTGACGCATCCAGAGGGCCCTGGGCTAGGGAGTTAGCCTAGGACTCAACCTCAGAAACCGTTTAACTGCTTGTACCTCAGTCTGCCCCTTTCAGCCTAGTCTACCCTGCAATGCTTGCTCTGAATGGGGAGACCAGGTATTCTGTCCTGAGAAAAAAGAGGGAGAGGTAAATGTGTAATGATTCCCAATAATAAGCCAACAATCTGGTTAATTGTCTCCAGCATCTGGACTTGGAGGCTCCACTGGGCTATGGAGTTTAATCCTGATACAGATAGCCATACAGCAAAAGCCAAAGCCATACATTGAAAAACACAGTCTTACAGAAAACAGAGGATTCCTCTCGAGTTCTAGGACTGCCAGTCTTCTTCAGCTGTTCCTCTTCGTCAGTTAAATTTGGTGGGGAAGCTTCACCTACTGAATTCCTGCCTCCCACTGGAAACTAGCATACTGGAGCGGGTGGAATATTGTACCAGAGCCCCAAGTTTGAATCCCCACTGAGAGCTTCACCTTAGCTTAATTTAACTTACTTGGTAGTTGCAAGGATAACTTGCAAGTTGCGAGGCGTGGCTGACAGGAAAGCATCACACACACCAATCTGATCTACTTCAAGGAAAAGCAAAACTGTGCTAACACCTATATTACAGTGAATTCAGTATTTCAATACGTGGAGGAACCGGATGTTTTAATGATGCATTTTTCAATAAGGGCTGATTATTTAGATTTTGTTTGTGCGGAGCCTTGGGGGGCCCTTTTTAAAAATAGCAGAATCGGCTAGCAAATTTTAAAATTAACTTCGATGGGGGTTTCTCTTTTTATTATTTTTTTTTTGGAAGAGGAGTCACCACCACCC
The DNA here is from genome assembly GCF_004798865.1 of Varanus komodoensis. Lineage (NCBI taxonomy): Eukaryota > Metazoa > Chordata > Lepidosauria > Squamata > Varanidae > Varanus > Varanus komodoensis. The sequence continues at coordinate 5,284,669 of NW_025336157.1, read as the reverse complement.
AAGCCCCACCCCTCCGTGACGTCACCGAGACGCACGCACACGCTGCATTCATACCCCAATAAGCCCCGCCCCCTGCCCAATCAGGGCTCACCCGCGCCCAACGGCGGCCCCCCCCTCACCAGGAGTAGCAGCCGCCCTCAGCGCCCAGCACGAAAGGGACCTGCTTCTCCCGACTGAAGGGCAGCAACACCTTCGGCACGTTCAGCTTGTAGGCGCCGACCAGTTCCGCCAGAAACACCGAGATGAGGAGGAGACGAGCCGGTCGCGTCCGAAGGCAGCACGCCATCGTCGAAGACAGGGCGCAATAAAATGGCGGTGGCGAGCAGGCTTGCTTTCCCGCTTTGCCGCGCGCATAGCGTTGTACTGCGCGTGCGCCGTTCAGGGCGGTTCGTCTAAACGCGCTGGCCTTTCCTTCGCCCTCCGTTCTTTCTGCGCATGTACGCATTCCTCCCCCCCCCCCGCCTCGAATGCGTCTCGCTGGGCATGCGCGGCTACACTCGTCGAGCATCTGCAACTGATGCGCGCATGCTCCTTTCGCGCTGGGCTCCACGCATGCGCAAACTGTGCGGGTGAGGCATTGGTTAGAATCCTGGTGCAGGAAGGACTCTTAACCGTCATTCCCACGTTGAGCCACACGTGTAGCGTTGCGCAGGGCGAACACGCATTCCATTTGCAAAGCGGTCTTCCATCAATGTTCCTGCCTTCGATTGAGTGAGGTCTTTAATATCACTTCAGCAAGCCATCCTGGCTAGAGACCTGTGCCTTGCATTGCCAGTAATATTTTATTTTCAATTTAGGAGGATATAGTGGCAATTGTTTTTAAGTAATCCAGTGAAAGCCAGGCTATCTTTTTACCTTACCACAAGCAGCTCTCCCTTGCAGAGTTGACCCTGCTGCATAAGGCAAAATATTGTGGGTTTCTCTTCCTACATGCTAGGGCATTCTTTTACAGCAGCTTTTCAGACATTGGCATTGGATAGTACTTCCTTCTGGCTTTCATTGTGCATCTTTCTTTATCAAGATATACATGCAACATTTCTGTAAGCATCTGGAAAGCATAGGAGTAAAGTCTTCTTGCAACTTCCACAGGGAGATTGGTACAGGCACCATCCTAAAACCTCATTACAGGAGATGCACCAGACACCAGAGCACTGCTCCTCCACGCTTAACAGTACACACACGTTCAAGGCCTTGAAAGGTTGCTGTTGCCTAGGCCAGTATTTCCCAAAGGACAGCTAAACCCTCCTTACTGCACATCCACCCACTGTAAGTATATCTAATTATATTCGTTCACAAGAGTCCTATTAGAAAGGACTGGGGAAATAGAAGCAAAGCTGTTTGCTGAATGCCACCTGGCTGCTTTGAAAAGCTAAGCCAGCAACACACACCTCCAGCAGCCTGCCTGGGCTGTAATTTTTATTCTTCCCTCCCAGAGCAGTGTCCCTATCCCCTGAACATAATACAAGTCAGTACCTGCCTTATTCTCTTCTGTATGTTGTCTGAAAAAAGATTGATGATTTCGTAACTGATGAACCAACCTAGCATAGAATTTATACATGAGCTAATAAAAAGCATCTGCATTATATATTTTACAACATTATATACACATGTAAACACTTCCCTTGGTTTTCCTCCTTTAGGGCAAGTTCAGCTGCTTATGCATCCAAACACCCTTGCACAAGAGGGAGGCTTGTTGAAAAATCTATACGGAAACCTCTCCATGGTGGGAGGCCACAAACAGAAACTCAGGTGGGTGTTGCGTTACAGGTCCCACGTATATAACAATAGACAGGGTTTCAGCCCTTGTTAAAAGAAAAACAACAAGATGAGCAGTGGAGGGAATGCTTCTGTTTATTATTAAAAAAAGACAATAAAAGACAAAAGTTTGTTTGGTTTTTTTCTTTTTTTAGTATCAAAACACTTGATATGGTTTCCTCATTTCTCCACATCGGCCCCTAAAAGCCACTGTGGCCACACTTCCTCCTTCAAGGCCCAGCAAGCGTTACACAGAGGCATGCAAGGCGGGGGGAAGCACACACCTTGGCAGATCAAGTTTCAGAAGAGTAGAAAGCATCATGGTGACTGATATCCAGTTTCTGTTTAAGACAGTACAGCAGGCTCCTTGCCAGAACCAGGGAGGGAACCCCCTTTGTCCAGAAAAGCCCAGTGACAAAGACCCCCCCCCCCCCCCCGCTGTCTTCACAAGCACCCACACACAGAAGCTACAAAAGCTTTACTAAGCACAGAACAAGCCAAGACCAGCTGGGGAGGGATTTCATGGTTATAGGAGGACAGACTGGGGAGCCCCCAGTCTTCCTTAGTATCCACATGTGAAAACTTGCAGAGGGAGGAGAAGAGAGAAGAAAGCCTAGGTGCTCAAAGCCAACGGTTAAGAAAGCGTGGAGAAAATGGATCACTTTATAAACCTGATACATGTCTTCAAGTTGTTTCCCCAAAGTAGAAATAGTTATAAAAACCACAAGAGAGGAAGAGAGAGAGAGAGAGAGGACTGCACCTTCTTTTTTGGCAAAGGAACAAAAGCTTCATCCCTTGCTGGAAGCAAGTGAGAGGAAGTTGAAGCGGGTCGAGTTTTGTGCTGAGGTGAGCTCCCCAAGCAGGTTCCATGGGGATTTTTGTTCTGAAGGCCCGAGCTAGGACATTTATGACTGTCCCGCAGGCCACGGGGCTGGCTGCATGGAAGTTGCATCCTCCCCAGAAAACGGTGGCAAATGCAAGAGTGCGGACAGGATGGCAGTGTTAAACTGCAACTCTTAAAACCCCACAGGTTGTGAATTGTGGAATCGTGCAATGTTCAGAAGGACCGTTACCAGAAAGGGCGGGGGAGAGAGAGACCACACACCACCCCACAATAACTGCAAAGAAGTGAACACCTTGGATGTACCCTCCCCAAAATGGTATTGTGTTGCATGCAGGTGTTCCCTTAATGGCGCTGCTGGTGACCTGGCCCAGTCTGAGGGCCCATCATGGAGGGTGGGGGGCAAAGAGAGAAAGAGAGACAGGAGAATTGGCAGAGACTTTTGGTTAAATTGGCAACAAAAGTTGGAATGTTAACCTTTGACCTTTCTCCCCCTTTTCCAGGGATAGAGATCAATTCTTTTCTTTCTTTTTTCTTTTCTTTTCTAAGGACAGCGCTGGCGCCAGCAGAGAGTTGCTCTTCCAAGTGGCTGCAGGTGCGATGGAGCCAGGGCGAGGCAGGCTGACCAGCTGCGGGGAGAGCCTCCTACATGTCGTTCAGGTCGAGCAGAGTCTGGTCCAGCATCCGTTGCGTGCAAAGATGCTCCTCTTTGGTGCACTTGAGTTTATCTGCAAGGAAGAGAGCCGAGAGGGTTAATCCAGCCCCCCAGGCCCAAATGAGGAGGGCCCCCAGGCCTCAGCCCCATGCTCCCTCTGCCCCAGCAGTGCACTCCTGAGCGATGCAGTGCTTCTGGCAGCCACGCAGCCACGATGACGTTTCAGTTCGCTGTGTGTGTGGGTCATGCCCCTCGGGCTAAAACCTGGGTCTTTCCACCTTCTGTGCTACAACTGATGCACTTGATGCCTCTCTGTCCGGCCACACGGCGGCCAGACGCTCAGACCCTGCACCAGTCACTCTAAATTCCACCTCAGAAAAACCTTTCATCCTGCAACCTGTCCAAGTTATGCACACAGCTTCACTTCTCATTTTTGTGTGTCCCTGCCCAACTCCTGATTTAGCAAACTGCAGAGAATGGCAAGGAACAGTGTTAGGCTTAGAAGCCCTGAAATGCTAACCATCTTATACCACAGACAAGTGCCTGCCTGCTTGCCTTGGGTTAAGTCCCACGGCACAAAGGACATCCTTCTGAATAAACTCACAGGTTCCACATCAGCTGCGATTGTGCAGCCTGCCTGTGTTCAAGTTTGCAACAGGTACGACCGATCCTCTTTAGGCATGATTAAGGCTAGAAGTTTTGAGGGCTTCTTTCGGCTTGCTGTTGTTTTGAAAGCCAAGATAATGAAGAATCTAATTCTAGATCCAGTGCCCTAGTTCTAAATGCAGTTTCCCTCTTCCCTTCAGGGGGAAGCCCTTGGCATGCCACATACGAAAACTCACGCGCAGCATGTGTGTCCACATGCCAGCCTGTCGGTGCAGCCCTGCTCAAGTGTCTGTCCTGTTTCATGGGAGTCGCCGCTGCGTCAGTCTCTAAAGGGCTTCTCAGCCTTGCGATAAACAGGCAGCTCCAAGCCCCATCCCCAAATCACATGCACGGGCCCCCAAGCTCTCTAAAATGCTACATCTGTTTGAGCTGGTCTACAGATGCTTTACAGACACCCAGATGCACCCATTGAAAAGCTGGGCCTGGGTGCAAGGGAAAAACGACACACAAACGGAATGGTCCGCTCAGACCAGCCTCCCCCAACCTGGCACCCCCTGGATGGGGTGGGCTGTATTTCTCCCCATCCCTGGCCAAGGACTCGGCGCGAGAGGCACTGCAGCCCAGCATGCAAGATCTCGGTTGGGGAAGGCGGATTCAGACACTGACGGAGGGCCGACGACAGTTCTCCTGTGTGCCCAGAACACAAGTCCCGGAGCAAAGCGGGATGCTGCTCGTCACATTCCGTGTGCGTGTGTGGGGGAAAAAGAGCACGAAACAACTAGAAGTCCATCAAGCAAGCTTCCACGTCGCCAAGAATGGCTGCTCCCGCTGTTCTAAGAAGCTGGATGTGCATGGGATGGAAAGCTCAAGCGGCAGACCAATTCTCGAGCCGAGCTTGGTGAGCTCCCAGGATGGCCAGCGTGGGAACAGGCTTCCACCAAGCGCTAAAGGGGTTGTCATGAAGGAAAAACATGCTTCCTACACGGCTGACAGCATCCGATTGCTTCCAGCTCATGTGCACGGACGGCTCCAGTCGCTGTTGGCGTAGCAGCAGGGCACCCCCTCGGTCCAGATGATGCGATCCCAGCGGTTGATACCTACCCACGCTCCTCCGCAGACCAAGCTCCCCTCCTCTGCCCACCGGAGAGCAACCAGGGTTTGTTTTTTGGTTTTTTTAAAGAAAATCACAAAGAACGGGACAGGTGGGAAGGACACCTCAGGCACATACTGAGCGGGCCAGTGGTTTTATTAACACAAGGAACCCAAGTAGATACTTGTGTGTAGGTTAAAAGTAACAGGTCAGCCAATCCATGCAACAGGAGCCTACAGAAAATGAGGAGGAGTCAAAGTCCAGGTAGAGAAGACACTGCTTAAAAGAGATACCGTAAAAAGGGGGTTGGACAGAAGCGGCTACAGCGGTTTGCCGAGCGGGAACTCTAGAACCAGCACCCCATCACCACCAAACGGAAGCAGCTACGACGCTACTGCGACCCAGGGCTTCTGTCCTCGGAAGGCTACTACAGGTGGGGACCCACGTCCATTTCTCCCTCCTTCCCCCCCCACCCCTTCTTTTTTAACAAGTGCTAGTAGTCTCTGGTACAGGGAACAGGCGGTGATTAATATGGGTTGTTGTTCTTAAAAAGCTTAGAAAATAAGTACATTAAGAAGGATAAGCGTCAAGTGCGCCAATTAAATGGCAATCGACTGCCCTAAAGTCAGCCAGTCTTAAGAGAGAGAGCGTGCTCCGGATTCGGCTCGGGTCTGGCAGGCCACCCCAGCACAGGGATTAGCGTGTTTTAAACAGCATTAGCAGACCCCGTTCTCAGTCACACAGATCATGCAGCGTTAACTTCAGCTCATTAGCGAGCAGACGGTTTTTCTCAAGCTGGCTGTACAGACGCTCTGCAGCGGCAAGAGGAAGGAAGAGGAGGAGGAGGAGATTAGGGGAGGAAAAATGAGAGAGAGAGAGAGAGAGAGAGAAAGAAAAAAAGGGAAGGTTAGTCTGGTACCCAAGATGGGACTCCTCCTGCCTCTGCTACACATGACAACCCAGATGCAATCAGGCAAAAAGGTACTTTTGGAAGGAAGAGGCTGGGACAAGAGTGGGGGGGGGGGGCAGAATGGTGATGACTACCGTTAACTGGGGAGAAAGAGGATGCTTGTTTCGAAACTGCCGAGAAGCAGAAGTGGCCCCCTGCGAACAGGATTAAGGCCTGCGGATTAGTCAAGGCATGCGGCTGTGGAGGACAGAGAGGGTTCCTTACCTCTTCTCTAAAGTTACGAGATGCCCGGGAAGCAGATCCAGTGACACCACACCCTTCCGTGGAAAGAGAGGGCAAACTTCTCTTTCGTGGAAAGCGCGAAACCTCCCCCAGACTCCAGAAGCTGGCTTGTTCCGGCTTGTGAAGTGGTCCCTCATCTGGCCAAGAACTCGACAAGCGAGGCTTCCAAGAAGGCACCGACCAGGAGAGTACCAGGCCCCTCACTGCCCGATAGGCAGAACGCTGCCTTTGGCATCAGCCCCCTAGCCAAGCTGGCTGCTTCCGCAGTCGCTGTCCAAAAATCTCTTCCCAGACAGACCTGTGCTGCTGAAGTCCCTGCCATGAGTTGAGCAGCGGCCAGACCATCTGCTTCAGGCGAAAGCAGCAGAAACCCACAGAGAGGCAGGGAAGCCACCTACAGCTTTCACCTCCTGTCCGTGTTTTGGAAACAGGAAGTGCGCAGTGCCCTGGCATCCAGCGGGAAGACGCCGCCTCTCCTAGCTCCAGGTGGGGCCTTCTGCCAACACAGCAGCCCTGTTCAAGCACCTGCCCATCCAGCCTCCTGGCCACAGCTCTTGCTGGCCTTGGGGCAAGGATGCCCTTCAGCTGGTAGCAAAGCCTATGCTCAGCCACGTGGCGGGTCGTCCCCCCGCCCCACTGTCCTGACACCAGGCTGTGCCTGCTCACAGGCCGACTGTGCCACGGGTTTGGGACCGTTCCGCGTCAGTGAGGCAGGCTTGGAGATCTGCAGCATGGCTGCTCTCACAAAATGGTGACTGAGGGGCAGCTCGTTGATAAAATGACTGCTTCAGTGATCTAGCTGGTCACCGGGCATCCATTTCCCAGAAGGCAACCTGGTGAGGCTAGCATAAACGTCACATACTGAGAAACTCGGTGAAAAGATGGGGCAGCCTGTGGCAGAAAACTATCCCTTTGAATCCCAATACAGATGACACTAGAAGCGTGCCAGTCTTTTACATCAAGTATCTTAAGAAGTAATTGCAATTATTTTGGGGTGCCGAGCAGACACCCCGAGATGTCCACAGGCAGCTCGCTGGAGACTTCCGGGTAGTCCTCTCCTGTCCCAGTCTGTGGAATGTCCTCCAAAGAGATGGGGCCCTTCAGCTAAACTTAACTTTGCTCAAGATGTGTAAGCGTCGCATGGCAGCAGGATCCATTTGGGCTGGGAACGGCTGTAGGTTGGTGGCAGGTGGACCTGGGTTCAGCCTGCAGCATCTCCAGGTGGTGCTTGAAACAATCTCTTGCCGGAAAGCCTGGAAAGCTACTTCTAGCCCGCACAGGCCAGGAGGCGGCAACCCAGCTTCCTCCGGCTACTGCGGGCCAAAACACACCTAAATCCCAGGCAAGGGCTCAGCGATTACGTGGCGCCTTCCAGATGTTCTAGATTATGCCGCTCATCCTTGCTGCAGACAGAACTGCATCAGATGGACCCACAGACTGCTTTGGGTGGCAGGCGGCTTTCCATGGCGTGCATTTGCTCCAGCTGCACGACATTTCAGCCATCTGAGCTCCAACCACTTGCCTTTTGTCCAAGGGAAAAACACTGTGGGAGGAAAGCAGTGGAGAACCAGGGAACTATGCCCAAGGTACAGATGCGCCAACAGAACCAGCGCCACCGGCAAGCAGCTCCAAAAGGGAAGGCAGGAAAGGACCACGTCTTTGCAAAATGCAGTAAGCACCCCTTGCCCATCTTGGCTAACAACTTGCACAAACTCTTGGCATGGCATTTCACTGACTTCGCTAAGGAATCTGCCTATGTGTTTTGATGTGCGGGAAATGCTTTTCTCAGGGCTCTGTGACCCAGAGGCCCATGTGAACGGCCATCCTCCGATATTGCTCCCACAATGCACTGCCACAGAAACGACGACTGGGGCCTGCTATCTTGGCTGGCAAGGACGTCAAGATTTTTTCCTCCTGTTTAACTCTTTAAAACATGTTGCCTTTTAAGAAGATACCTTTTTACTGTTGTTTGTGCTGCTGCAGTTTTATTGATTTAAATTGTCATACGCTATCTAGATGGCTTGGGAGCAGATCAAGCGCCATAGAAAGTAATAAACAGTTAAGCGCCACATGAATTCTGCCTTGTTCACAGCAGCTGCCCATGGAGGGGATATTTCCATCAAGCTCTCCTGGCTGCCATCTTATGTCCACTGAAGGCTGAGGGGTTTCTTTTGTTTTTTTAGGCAAACAAAAGTAGACGACCAAGCCCAGGGCTTCTTAGGTTTCTTTTCAGGTAATATTTCTGTTTCTTCGTAAACAGGACAGAAACAACCTGAGGTCTTAAATGGCTTGATTACAGAAGTGAACAGGCGGATTTTGTGTGCTTGGATCTTCCAAGTCTGAACCTGTGTATCCAGCCATGCTAAAGCCTCTTTTTCCTGAGATACCTCATCTTTTTATCTGTTTTATCTGTTTTTATCCGTTAGCTGTATGGCTAGCAGGTACAACATGGATCCCTCCGTGCTAGAAGAAGCTGCACCTGCTGAATTTGACCAGCACACATGGGTGCATGTTTTGCTTCGTTTAAGAATCAGGAATGTGCAGATGGCCCAGGACTGTCTGCAGTTTTTTCAGTCCTGCCTGGAGATGCTGGGAATCTTCTGCACCGTTTGAGGCATTGGCTCTCCTGCTGAGCTACAGGGCCTTCCCCAATCCCCTTCCTTAGCTCATGCCTCCCAGGAAGACAAAGACGGCGGCTTAGGGGAGATCGGCCTGGATCTCTCTGCCAGCTATAGCGGCAGCCTCATCCCTCCACGCCAGAAGCATGACTCACTCTCGCTTCCAGTTGCCTGGAGGCTGTGCAAATGCACTCATTAGCCCAGGGACTCCAAAGTGCTTTTACACTGGATGTGCACACAGGGAACCAATGACCTGGGGAGGGTGGGGGTGCTTCCACACGTGGAGGAATTCTAGATGCAGCTAGCCAGCTGTCTGTTACGGAAAGGCGGCGAGAGGCCCACCTGTCCAGATCAGACCATCCCATGGCTACTGTGTGAAAGAACCGATTGCCAAATCCACTCCTTTGGTGGCCTCCTCCTTCCTGCTTCCTTCAACATCCTGTCCATCCAGTTATCAGCTGAAGGGCCATGACTCTCGCTGCCTTTTAAAGTCCACAGAGTGCTCAAGAATCTTTGAATGGGGGGTAGGAACACAGCCCTTATGGAGCAAATGCAGTCTGGGCCAGGCAAACGGCAGCTGCAAGCACCAGTGTGTTTTCGCAGATCGCTTTCTTGCTGCCCAACCCTTCCCCTTTTTTTAAAAAAAGAGTAATACAGTTTGAGAGTGTGCACAAATGTATTGTGATCCAGTGAGAAAGACCATGCGGGGAATGCATGGGGAGGGAGAGAAAAAAAGTTTGCAGTGGCACAGTGCCCGGTGAGGAGACAAGTGTTTTCTGTGGTAGCACCCTAGCTGTGGCATGATTCCCTTCTTCTGACTTTGCAACCTAATTTGAGGTCTTTTGGGTTTGTTGAAAAAAAAAATATCCCAGGTCTTCAGTGACTTAAAATGAAGCTCAGGAATTGTGTTACACTCATTTTCTGTGGCTTGAGTTTATAACTGCATTCTCCTTCCTTGGGTTTTGTATAGCTCTTGTTGTAATTTAATATCTTATTGTCCTAAGTCGACCAGAGACCTCTGCTATGGGCAGCATTTCAAATACTGTAAAGTATTAAGTCCAACAGAACCAACACACTGCTCTACGATTTCTTACAGGAGCAAACGTCCTTATTCAAAAATAACAGGGGCGGCGTGGCAGAAATGATGCAGGAACTCAAGAAAGGCCTGTTTCAAATGTCTGGCCCCAGTAAAGTCACACACCTGTTTTCAAGGATGGTCCACCTTAAAAGGCCAAGGGACACTAGTACAGATTAGCCCTCGGCACCTCACAAGCACAGCAGACACACACGGGGTGCAGGGCTGGACCTGAATGTTCAACCTGTTTTGGGCCAACGGCCAAACTGTTTTGTAGAGACTCTGGGGGCCCATGTTCCAAAGGAGGGTGGGGCCAAAGCAAAAGAGGAGGCCCCCCCAAATATGGCCATATTTTAGCTTACAGCTCTTTGAGCCAGTAACCAGTGCCTTCAGAGCAGTATTTCAAACATTGACAATTGAGGCAGGAGAGTTGTACCCAAGTCTGCGAACTCCAAATGATTGGTGGATGGGGGAAAAAGAGGTCCGGGCTACTGGGGGAACCCCATAGAGCTGGACTGCAGCCGCTGAAGGGCTGGATTACCCCACCTCCCTGGGCTTCTGCTCCCTGCCTTGCTCTGAGGTGAAGGGAAAGGGCATGGGAACCCCAGATGCGCCACAGTTGGGGTCAAGGTTTGAGATGCTTGCTTCACACAAGATTGATTTCATACCCCAACTTGACATCACTTTACAACAGAACTGCGCCTTCCTAATCAGGCCGGAGACCCATCCTGTGCAATTACTGGGCTTCCAAGACCAGCAGTCAGCCAGGTGGGCCCCTCGGAAGCTCATGTGCCAAATGCCGACTGTCCCCAGGCGAGTAAGGGACGGCTCAGGGGTACGCGGCCTCTGACCAAGGAGCCTAATCCCCACTCTGAGATGCAGCCTCTTCCAGAGAGGCAAACTGCACGTGACGGACACAGTTTCTGCCGCCATGTATTATGCTTGATTGTGCATTGTTGGAATAGCTCCCTTTTGCTTCATCGCTCTACTCCCCACCCTGCCGTCAATTCTAAAGGGGCAAAGCGAGAGATTCCAGCCACGTGGTCCGTCTTCCCACCAACTCGCATCCCACCTACCCCAGAGTTTCCCCTATGCCTGGACAAGGACACTGTGAAGTCCAGCCTTCTCGAGTGTTCGAACGATGCTCCCCCCACCCCATTTCTCCCAGTCAGCATGCGCAATGTGCAGGAATGCTGGGACGTGTAGTCAAAGAATACGGAGGGCAGCATGTTGGGTGAGGACGGGGTAAACAGACGCCCTGTGTGCGCAACAGCTACCGGGGACCGTGTTTAGACTAAGTATTGCCTGTTCTGAGACCATGTTGCCTTTGCTCCTTGGTGACACGATGCTCTTATACATGCCTGTACAGACAACGCTCAAGACACTTGGAGGCACTGCTGGATATACACACGTGTGTCACATGTACCTTTTGCCAACCACGGAGAACAACTACCCAAAGATGTTTTATGTTTGGAGTTGGGGCGAAGAACGAAAAAAAGAGGGACTCAAACCCAGTGCAGCATTTAGTGCATGGTGTCTATATTACATTCTGCCAACAGTCGCACAAATCTCTTCACGAAAACAACACGATGTGACAGTCGCCACAGCAGCCCCATCTCCAGGACACATGCCGATCCCGGCTGCACCTCCTGCCGCCCTCCCGCTGCAAGCAGGCAAAGGGCAGGAGAGGCTCTGGGATCGACTACGCGGATGGGAAAACCCAGCACCCTCCCGGAGCCACTCCAGCGGAATCTGGCACATCGGAAGTCACAAAGACTGCTTTGTTTGAGAGGGATGTGGGGGAGAGAATCCGGCAGCTTGCAAGGTCACGCACGCCCCAGCACACGGAGGATGCTCGTTCCCACAGCTGCCTTTGCCTGTGGGGCAGCGAGGCGCAGGAGCTCCGGCCAGGCCAACAGGAGAAACGGAGGGTGGGTGGAGAAGAGGGCAGCGATGAGATTTCCCCCACCAAAAGGAAAATAAAAATAAAAATCCCCCAAAAGCTGCAGGAAGATCCACTAAGTGGAGCTTTGGAATCACAAGTTTTATCTGTATGCAAGAGAAGAAGAAAACACCAATATAAGGAATCCCTACGGCTCTTCAGTGGAGAAAGCAGAGCTGGGGGAGCAATGGGCAAGGAAAGAAAATAGAAAGCAAGACTGACAGCTCTTCCAGGCATGGTGGGGTGGGACGCATTCCATGGTTAGGGGGCAAAGAGGTCATGGATGAGTGAGTCCAAAGTCAAATCCACAAACCAGAGCGAGCGCAAGAAGCAGCAGGTTATATCAAGCCAGAACTGGGTTGTTGTTTCTTTTTAGAAAGGGTTCGACTCCCCCTTACCCCACAAACGCTTCAGACCAAACAGCTCTCCCAAAATGCGCACACACCGCACACAAAACCTGACAAAACACGCGCAAATGCACACGATGGCTGTGGCCGGCTCAAGTGGGAAGGACCTTCATTTCTCTCCCACTGCATGCCATTCAGTAGAACGACAGGGGTATGTGCCCCCCAGAAGCAACACAGAAAGCCAAAGGAGGTCAAAGGCAACAAAACCCGATGCAGAGAGGAAGAAAAGGTGCAGGGAATACAGAATACACCTCAGTGGCCAGTGCGGGGAATCATAGCCCATCCTGCCCAGAGACGGGGCAGGGGAGGGTGGAAGAGCGCTATTTCAGCTCCTGAACGACGATGACTGAATTCCTGCTGCTGATTCAGGAAAGGGTATGCCCTGGTCCAAAGGCCAGGCCTTCCTTCGTCTGTTCAAGTGGGGACATGGGTGAGATGGAGCCCAGCGGGGCAGGCTGAAGCCGGGCTGTGGGCTCTCCTCTATACAGCAGCCACTGCATGGCATCTCCAAGTGCTTTTGCCCCATGCAGAGCGAGACACAGTTCATGACCCAAGTGGCCGAGACAGGAAAGGTGCCTTCTGCGGGACAGTGCTCGGCCCACAGACTTGACACACAGTGGTCTGTCTGGGGGGCGGCTCTGATCAGGCCACCAACTCTGGGGTTTGTGGCAAACTTGCCGATCGAGGGGAAAAGCAGGGACACACGCGTTAGTAAGAGGAACAGTTTCCAAGTCAGGCTCCCTTGGCAGGGAAATCTGGCGGCACATGCACAAAAAAAAAAAAAAAAAAAAATTAAACCACACAAGGCTCTCCATTATATTAAGAGCTTTCCTTTGCATTAGCAAGGAGTGCAGAAAGCCCAGGTCACGCGAGGGCCGCCCTGACAAAGCCATCAAGCCAAATCACCGCAGCATCTTAGCACGGCTGCGGCGGAGCCCCACTCCCCACCCCACTGCTTGCTGCAACACGCAAGGCACGCTCAAGCGGGGCTGACAGACAAGTGTGCGCACACAGACACACGCACGCACGCATGGCGCCACCCTGTTGGTCCAAGCAGTGGTATTTACATGGAAGTCATGTCATTGAGGGCGTGGTCCAGTTCCTCGCTAATGGCTTTGTACTTCAGTTTCTGGGCATACAGTTCATCTAAAAATAAGGTGGGAGCAACCAGGAGAACCGAGCGTCCAGCAGCAGGAGACACCAGTGATGGAAAGGGAGGAAAGAACGTGGTCAGACACACATGCTTCAGGATCAGAGGCACAACCGCAAGGAAACTCCCAACCCTGAGTGCATTTGCTGAGCGACTTCCGAGGAGGAGGAGAAGGATGCGAGCATCCTTAAAAAGAAATCCATGCGTCACCCCACCACCCCTGGGAATGGTGAAGGATTGCATCATTATGTTAGAAATAGACCAAGAGCTTCTTTTGGCAGTGGGTAGAGCTTTTGTCCCAAGAGTTCAGTGGCTGGGGAAAACCTAGTATCTTTGCGAAGCAGACTTTTCACATGGAAGGCAACAAAAACACAGCTTTCTGGCTCTCGCTCTGACCCAACCTTAAGGAATTTGTGAGATCAAGGGCATCTTGTTCACTCACTGCTTTTAAAATTACAATTTCCTTCAGCTGTTCTCTTGTTCCAGTTTCAGGTCAAACTTAAAAAGAAACTGGAGTCCTTACAGCAAGAGATGCTAAACTTGCATATACGATCACGTATGTCTAGAACCCAGATCCCCTGAGCCTCTGCCCGACACTCAAATCATGACAGTGTTTTTTAATGACCTATGAAGTCATCCAATTATGACTACAACTTTTTACTCATTTTTATCTCAACCCTTGCCTTCGGTTGGGCACACCAGCTGTACTTCAGCATTTATTCTGTTTTAAACGTCTGTGACACTCAAGGCTAATCTGTCCTCTTTGGCATGCATTTGGCCGTTGGAAAGTACAGAAATGCAAATATTAGCCAAACTGACATACAAGGAGATTCTGATTACTTTAAAAAATGCACAACGGCAAGAATCAATTCCAGTGAGACAAAGACACGCACTTGGATCCTAACGCAGGAAGACGTGCCTCGAAGGACAATTTCCCAGACCACCTCCCAGCAATCCCTGACATGCCATCCCAAAGGAGCCTCCAGGCCCATCCCCTGCACCTTCCTGAAAGTGTTTTTGGAAAAGGGATTGCAGGTAGCTGTACAAGGGAGATGGGGAAGAGGGCGGAAATAGCAATTCAGGAACTGCAAATTAACTTCTCTTTGGATCCAAGCCAGAGAAATCAAGCTTTGGAGTTAAACTTATTCTGCTCTGTGCAGTCTGGAACTTCGAACATGTTTGACATTTCAGCTTTATTTTTCTTTATTTATTAAAACATTTAGGACTCGCACACTCTCTCCCTCCATGAGTTATTTGAACAAGTCTCGAACAAGGACGTGTTGCTTCTCCAGAACACATGGAGGGCTGGCCAGCAATGACAAGACCGCACCCAGCAACTTCTTACAGGTACAGGAGTGCAGCCGGAGCGGCTGAGGGATTCCTAGACGGGGCTGGGCACACCATGAACAAACACCTATGCTTGCCTTATCAGCAGCCTCTTCCATACCCCGAGAAGTTTGTCCTGCATCGTAAAGGCAAGCCCATGCAGCTCCTGGTTATCTTAAGGCCACATTTTATGATGCTGGTCTTTTGCATTTGGGCTTCCAAGGCACAGAATGGAAGGGGGGTTCCTCCCTGCTCTTCTCCAGAGAGGAGCGCTTCCTCAAAACCTAACTTTGCCCATGCCAGTCCTGCTTACTTGATTTGCAGTATCCCCACTGTGTTTTTTAATTTTCCAAGAGAGCCATTTTAAACTTCAGTTCCATTAAAGCAAAGAAAGGCTGCAAGATCGCTCTAATAATTTTGTTTTGTGCTTTGTATAATTGACCACATGTGTCAGTCGTGCGGTAAAAAGGAGAGCAGTTCTGAGAAAATGAACCCTGGCTAAAGTTCTCTTTTGCCTTCAGTAAGTGTAAGCTACTGGGGAAGCTATTTGGCCACCTAATGAGAAGGACAGACTCATTGGAAAAGACCCTGATGCTGGGAAAGATTGGAGGCAAAAGAAGAAGGGGACGGCAGAGAATGAGGTGGCCGGATGGGGTCACTGATGCAATGAACATGATTTTGGGCGAACTCCAGGAAGCAGTGAAGGACAGGAGGGGCCCATGTTGGGGTCCACGGGGTCGCAAAGAGTCGGGCAAAACGATCCGAGCTGCTCACTCAGACACAGCACACGAGACACTGAGCCAGTCATCCGAACTATCTGTTCGACTTCTATTCAGAGAGCCAATTAAAACACATTAGTATTGATCCTGGGAATATACAAATAGTTGCGCATGCGAGGCTCAGTGTTCCAGTGCAAGAGTGGCCAACCTGAAACCCAGTGGGGACCCCCGAGCACCCTCCTGCTCACGCTTCCCAGCAAATGATACTAAGAGCCTCTTATCCCGGCAGCAAAATATAACTGCCCGGAGTTGTTGTGTTCTGGCACCGATGCAGCGCTGCCCCGCCGACTACTGGGTTGAACCTACCTTCCAAGTCATCAATGGTCTTCTCCAGTTTGGCTACCGATCTCTCGGCAAACTCGGCACGGGTCTCGGCCTGTGACAGGAGGGAGGGCTGTTGTCAGTTAAGAAAGGAGGCCAAACCCACTATGGGCAAAGACTACTCCTGGTAAAGGACTCTTGGCATGATTCTGGAGGGACTTTTAAGCCAGACTGGGTGGAATACAGCTTAGAATTTACCTGTGAACCTTTACAGCTTTTGCTACTCATCAGTTCAGAAATTCAGACATCTCAAGCCTTCTCTCTTGATTCGTGTATGCCCCGGAAGCACAGCAGAGCATATAGCTGTGTGGACAGTTATCACTTCCTTATTGTTATGTCCTAGTGTTATTTTTTGGCGCCGCTTTCAGCACATGACACTGCAGGTTCATGGTTTTGTGGGATTTTGATCAATTCACTAGTATCAGCAAGAATGTTGGTTCCTCCCACACTGTGCCAGACTGCAGCAATGCACCAAGTTGGGGCAGCGAAAGGATAACACTAGAGTGGATTGCTACATGGAAGGACAGTGCCTAGTACCA
The DNA here is from genome assembly GCF_004798865.1 of Varanus komodoensis. NCBI lineage: Eukaryota > Metazoa > Chordata > Lepidosauria > Squamata > Varanidae > Varanus > Varanus komodoensis. Next base: position 5,268,373 of record NW_025336157.1, on the reverse strand, counting down.
GTTCCGAAAAGCCAAGAATGTGCTTGACGGCCATCTCTTCCTCAGTTCCAGGTGACGATCCGCTGTTTCACTCTGCAGGAGGCTCCAGGCAGCAAACCTGGGATCTAGTCCAGAACCCAGGAAACCGCACCCCCTCCCTCCCCAGGCTGGTCTGCCCATCCTTTCTTTAAACCATTGCCATTGCTTTTTTCATGCTGGTCATAAAATCATAGTAGGGCCGAAGAGGCCCTGAAGGCCATCCAGTCCAACCCCCTGCTGTTGCAGGACACCATGTTACACCGCCCCACTCAGGGCTGCCCAGTTTCGCCTTGAATGCCTCCAGTGTGGGAGAGCCCCCCACCTCTCCAGGCAGCTGGTTCCACTGTCCTTTTGCTCTGACAGTGAGGATATTCTTCCTGATGTCCAGCCTGAATCTGGGTTGCCGCAGGCAGGCTTGGGAAATGCCACCTACCCGCCAGCTTGACTCTTCTGGAAACCATTTTCATCACTCACCTCCTTGAGTTTGTCGGTCAAGATCTTGATCTCCTCTTCATACTTGTCTTCTTTTTGAGAATACTGGAGGGAGAGAAGATACACTTAGGATTTGGTGGTCAGAAACCATCCGTCACCTTCCAGTCCCCACGGGGTTTGCAAATCTTAAAAGCAGACTGTGTAATTGCGGTACTGGAGTGCTTTTAAAAAAAAACTAGTCTTGTGGCTGCCTTGTCAAACCTCCAAATGGGGCCCTCCACACATTCAGGGCTGCAACTCCCATCAGCCCTAGCCAACATGACCAAGAACCAGAGATTCCGGGAAATTCCTAAAAAAACATCTGGAGAAACAGCCCAGTGTCTGGGATGATGGACATGGCAATCCAACTCATCTTGAGGACACGCTCTTGGGAAAAGCCTGGCGTGATGCCTGGAGTGTTTGCATTTGCACCAGGGGGACGGAAGGTCACATCCTTCCTTGACGGGGAAAGTGGGACCAGAAAACCTGTCAGCCCAACTTGCCTCACAGGGAGGAAAAGCAAAATCAACCCCACCCCCTCTTCACAAGAAGCCACTCTCCGCAGTCCAGGAGGCAAAGAGCCCTGCCAGTCACGGCGCCCTGGCCCTCCTTTAACCAACATTCCAGCGGCTGGCCTTTGGGCCCGTGCCAATGCCCCACCCGGGGCCACAGACCCTCCCTGGTGCAATCCGCCAGTGCAGTTCCTGCACACAGGGCACAAGCCAAATGGAGAGAGGGCCTCCCCCCGGTCGGGCAGACGGCCTTGGTCACAGCCCGTGGGCTGCAGAAAAGCCCCCTCGAAACAGCCACTCAGAAGCCTCTTCTCACTGGCTTGCCTAATCAGCAGGAGGTTCTTGTGCTGCTCTTTTGACCCTTTCCCGCCACCAGGTCCAGGATTGAGTTACTTCCAGGTTTTAACACAGAATGCATTTTTATCTATACCAAGTATGATTCCCCTTGGAGCAAAAGGTGGAACAGAAACAGCCGTTGGGTCAGCAATTTCCAATTTCATCTGAGGGAATACCAGGTGCGCAGAGGTGCGTTTGCCTGGGCACCCCGAAGAGCTGAGCAGTTCCAGGGCAGCCCAGGTCAGTGCCCCCCACCCAGCTGGCGCATTCGAACACGCCTGAGATTAGGTCCTGGTGGCCCAAGAACCCCTTGGCCACCTTCCTACCCGTGGAGCTCACGAATGCTTTCAACTTCAGCCCCAGCCAAGCTGGCCAATAGTCCAACACATCCTGGTTGGGGAAGATGGTGCTAGAAGTTTTATCATGTTTGGAGGAAGCAGAGTGGAAATCCTCGTGCGACAGCAGCAATGCTGGTTTCATCCCAAGCAACTGATTGGCGGTCAATGTGAGGCAGATTTAAGGGAAGCATGGCCCCGACACAAAGCAGAGTTTGACTTTTAGAAGTCGCTGCCACAAGGAGGTCATCATGGCTAGGGGTTGAGACAGCTCTGGAAAAATGCCAGCTGGAAGACTGGGTCAAAGTTTCCCAGCCTTGGCTCCCCCCTCAGGCACTGAGAGACCACCAGCCGGGGGTCAGAGGGGTGGTGTGAGCTGCGGTCCAGCTGGCGCCCCCAAAGTTGAATTAGGCAAAGAGGCAGGCAGGGAGGGCTGTGAATGGCCATTACACAGGGCAGCTAAACAGGGTCCGTGACATGGGCTGAGGAACCCATTTCGGCATCACGGTTGCTGGAAATGGCCAACGTGGCAAACCAGGCCGTGTTGAGGCGGCCAGATCGTCCCTGTGAAGGACAACCCTCCAGTCTGACCCGACAAAGCGTCTGGCAGTCTGCGCTACCACTGGAGGTCCCCTCTGGCAGCACCGTCTGCGGTCCTTTGAGAGGCTGACAGGCAGGACTGGAAGGAGGCCTTTGGCCGCCTCTGTGCACAGACCCAGCAAGCACAGGCCGCCGCCTCCGCAGCAGCTCAGAGGGCCCCACTGGACAGCACCGCAGCACATGCCGTGCCCCTCGGGTTTACCCTCCAGCTGCGCTGGTGGGGCAAGAGAGCGCCACCCTACCTTCTCAGCCTGAGCTTCAAGGGACTTGAGATTGTTGGTGACATTCTTCAGCTCCTCTTCCAGCTCTGAACACTTACTGCCAAGTGTTTTGCGGAGGAGGAAAAAGCAGTCAAGGGACAGTGGATGGGAAAGGGTCAGGGAGGGAGAAAGAGGACAGGAGAGAAAAAGAGAGAAGAGTGAATCCTTGGATCAGGGGAAGACTGCGGGGAGCTCCAGGAGGTGGGCCTGCAAGGCCAGCAACTGCTTCCCCTCCTGCAGGACAGGAGGTGTCTCCTGGACCCGGGCAAAAAGTGCCGACCGAGCCCCAGCACCTTGCAGGCGCTGTAGTCCGACAGCGTGGAGGTTCAGTCTCACGAGGGCTTCTGAGTACTGGGAAACTTATACGGTGCAGAAACCTGGGGGGCATCAGCACCAGAGTGCCTTCTAGCTATTTTGCGTGGCAACTCCCTCAAATCCCCGGCCACCGGCTGTGCTGGCTGGGACTGATGGAAGTTCCCACCAGTGGAGAGGGACAAGCTTGCTGGCCCTGGAGAGCTCAGCAGATGGCTTTTGAGACATTTTAATTTGGGGTGCTGGTGATGGGTTTTAGCTGACGGGACGTCAGGTCACTTGGTCCCCTATGTCAGAGGTGGGAAGATTCTCCCCCACCCCCAGCTTTGCCTAGGGCCAGACAGCTTGTGCTTGCCAGTGAGTGGCCTGGATGTATTTCTTGCAGAGGGGTCTTGATGCTAAACCAAACTCCCCGTCGGCTCTAGACAAATCAGCCAAAGGGGATGCTGAATCTGGAGGGCGGCATGTCGCCCCCCAGCCCTGCATTAAAGCCGTTCTTTTATCCACCCCTCCTTTAAACAGGTTGCCAAAAGGCGTTTTCTTGGTGGTTGTTTAATTTGGATGTTTCACGTGTGAAACATTACTCTGCCAAGGGCAGAAGCATGTGTGTGTGAAAGGAAAGATTATCGGAAGAATTTTCACCTAAGACTACATCACAGGCGTGTGATATTTCAACCATACACCCATCTAATTTCAAAGTTCACTTGCGACACACTCCTACAGTTCATTTCTACTGAGCTTATTTCCTAGTCAAGTGTGCAGTGTGTCTGTAAACGGTCGCTTGCTTGCTGGTCTGCTTGGCTTTTCCAACTTTATATGATTCCTAGCAACTCCCCAGTTTTAAGTCAAGTCATTATGCGCTGTTGATAACGCGGCCCACAAACAGGAAGTTGTGTGCCAGGGGCTCTAACCACATACGCAACTGATGTCGGAACCGCTGCGGCATGCTCACCAAAGCACCGAGGCCAAGTCCGCCATGCTTGGCGGGGTCGGCAGGAGAAGTGCCGGGGCTCGAGGCTCGTAACACACAGGCCTAGGTGAGGCCTGCCTTCCAAGGGGTTCTGGCAGGTTCCAAGGAGAACTGCCCTGCAGGTTTCAGACGCAGCCCGGACTACAAAGCCTGCAAATGCTGCAGCAACGGCCCAAGAGATGGGAGCTGCCTCGGCACCACCTGGCCCAGCCTTGCACAGAACTGCTTCGGCCTCGTGGCCATTTTGGACACGGCTGCTTTGCCGAGCGGAAGCCAGCTGCTCAGCGGAAAGCACGTCAAACTCGGTTGAAAGGCGAAGGAGAACAGAACAAGCAGAGCGTTTGAGGCAGCAGGAGAAGGGCGGGAGAGGGGGATCCAGAATAGGGTTGCTCAAGGGAGTGGGGGGGAGGGGTTAGTACCTTTTCTTCAGCCTGAGCAAAGAACTTCAGGTTTTGGTCCATCAACCGGATCTGCTCGTCCAGCTCTCGGCAACGGCTGTTAGGATGACCGCGTCGACAGGCACGGGTTGGGCGGGGGGGCCAAAAGGAGCAGCAGCAACAAAGACACACAAAGCAAAGCCATAAAAAGGGGAGGGGTGGGGGAAGAGAAGGGAGAAACAAAAAAACAAGAGTGTCACAACACACATGCTTGGTGGGGGGGGGGCGGAAAGCGGTTTATGGTGCGAGGCAAGGAGCGCGGCTCGGACGGGCAGCATGCCACGTGGGAGGTTTGGGACCCCGTTACACAAGGCCCGGAAGAGTGGTGGTGAAGAGCAGGAGTGCGGCCCAGCCCCCCGCAAATGCCTCTCTCAACTGGCTCTCCCCAACCTGGTGCCCGCCGGATGCGAAGGACCGCAAACCAAAGCGGAGCCAGCCTGGCTCGTCCAGAGGGCCCCAGCTTGCTGACGGCGGCTGGGTGAGGAAATGCAAGGAGTGGTGTTGTGTGTGTGTGTGTGTGTGTGTGTGTGTGGGTGTGGGTGTGGTGGGGGGGGACCTTCCACAAGGGAGAGGAATGTGGGCCACCACCTTAGAGCCAATCCTACCAGGGGCCACGCCGGCTCTCTTCCTTTCCCACCTCGCTACGCCAAGACTGTGTGCGAACACAGAGGTGCATGCAAGAACACTCAGCAAGGCACAGTGTGAGCGAATGCATGTTTTCCTGTTTAGCTGTTGTCACTCTTCATGGAAACCTAGTTCCTACCCTGTAAGCCGCAGAGGTGCTCAGGCAAAAGGGAGCTCGTTGAAGCTCTGGGTGCCTGACTCATATCCTCCCCGCCGAAAATAGTCAAGCAAGTGAGATGATGCAAAGGTGATAAAGTAGGGCTCTTTTTGTGGCGAGGAATCTGCTTTGCCTGGGGTGAGTTTTGGCATTCCTGACTGACAGAAAGCGCTTTTAATTGGGAGCCTCTGCAGCAAGTGGTTCTACATTTGTCATGCGGAGCTTGTCAAACCCCGCAGGGGAGGCTATTTGCTGTCTCTGGGCTTGCCCAGAAACTGAGCTTGACTAATTCCTCCATTTCTCAAGCCAGACAGCTGAGCTGCAGAGGGGCAGTAACCATGCACCACCTCCCACAACACCCGGAGAACCAGAGGGGGTCAGCTCCCGGGATGCCTAGCACACACCAGCCCCAACTAAGAAAGAGGCACCAGAGCAGCTTGCTCCGGGAGGAGGTAAGCACCCCAGCAAGTGGTGGGTGATGGGGAGGCAGAGGAAACTGGGAGGGCTGGTGTACAATCAAGGGCAGAGAACACCAAGCACCTCCACAGCCCATGCTCTCCAGACGCGCTCGACTGCCCCGCCCAATTCCCAACCATTATCCTGGCTGGGAATAATGGGAACTGTGCTCAAAGAAAGCTAGAAGGCAGCAGGCTGGGAAAGGCTGGCTTGGGAGAATCGCCTCGTGGCCCAGTCTAAGCAGTCAACTGCTTTATTGCGCAGTTCCAGGGTGCCAAGAACTAAGAGACTGCTAGATCTGTGTGCATGTGGAGCTGTCCAGAGGAAGAGGGAACAGCTGAAACCGCTCTGTAGTTGTGGCATCGAATATGCCTTCAGCTTCACAACATCCTCTGCCCCCATATTTCATTATTCTTAGAGAAGGCATTCGATAGTAATTCTATCTACTCCCTCGCTAGGCAAGACGCATGTTCGGAAGTTTACAGACTCCCAGTTATCCTGCCACCTTTCTCCTTGAAGTCATCCTTGGGATGCCAGCGTCCCACTTCCGTTCTCTAAAAGGGAAGGACCTGGCACTTGGCATTTGTGACTACTGCCCCCAAACGCACGGCAGTTGTTAAGCGATCATTGCTCCACGTCAGCTGCGTGAGGGATCCAAAATAGCACCAGCCACAAACCAGGGAGGAATGAGTAGGCATGGTGGCAGAACCCCCAACCGCTGCAGAACTACAGAAAGAAGGCATCCTAAAGGGGCATACTAAGAGATCCAGTGGGCATGGGATAAGCATCGACTTGTAGGGCGGGGTGGGGGATGTGGGGCAGGGGGATTGGCAATGGAGTACCTCGGGAGGAGGACCTGGCTGGCTGGCACCCTGACCAGGCCCACTCCAGAATGCGCAAAAGTGCCACAAGCCCCACCTGCTCTTCCTTATCTGGGGATTTCAGTGGGTTCGTGGGTAGGGCAGCCCCCACCCCAAGGCCTTCCAGGGACTGGTGAGGGGGCATCAGCCGAAGAAAGCTGCAGGAGCACTCGTGCCGCTCCGGAAGTGGGTGTGCTCCATGCCTCGGCTCCTGCTCCCTCCCAGCATGAAAGAGGCCAATGGAGGGCACGGAGCCTCGAGGGCCAGCCGTGATTCCCTCCAGCCCCGAGGCTGTCCGCCCCCCCCCCCCGCCGCCCCCAACGCTTCAGGCCTCGTCTAACAGGGTGCAAGCCAAGCTGTTTGTGTTAGCTTCCATGCGGCGAGGATGCATCGTGCAAAGGAAAAGCAGCTCAAAGGTAAGAGGCACTCACGACTCTGCCAGCTCAGCCCTCTCCTCTGTACGCTCCAGATCCCCTTCAATGATGACCAGCTTCCGGGCAACCTGGGGACAAACAAGAGGAGTGTCGAGACAATCCGCACGGCTGCAAGAACGTGGGGGGTGGGGAGCACGCCTGCACTCTCAACACAGCACCAGGCACATGCAAGCAGCTGCCACCATCTGTTCAGGTGGCAGTAAGGGCTTGCAAGGCCAGCCTGAGGCCCAGGGCCAGTTCTGCCTCCGGGGGCGAGCAGAAGGTTCACTCCCAGCAAGCTGAGTCTTCAGCTCCCAGTGTTCCTGAACTGCTGGCAGGGGCTGCCGGGCACTGAAATTCAGAACAACTAGAGAGTGGCCTCGTGCCTAGCGTCCTCCTTCGTTCAATCCACTCAAAAAGATGGCAGGGAGCCTGGACTGAAGGTTGCAGGAATGACCACGACGCCATTTTCTCTCTTGTTGCCTACGGAACACCGAGAAGCAGCAGCCAGGCTAACTACCACCCCAGAGCGCCTCACCTCCTCATACTTCCTGTCGGCCTCTTCAGCAATGTGTTTGGCCTCCTTGAGCTGGATCTCTTGCAGCTCCATCTTCTCTTCATCCTTCAGAGCTCGGTTCTCAATTACTTTCATGCCCCTGTGCAGAGAAAGAGCGAGGGGGGGATGAACACACACGATCGCCCAAGGGCGCTGAGCAACAAGGAGAGCCCAAGGAGGCAGGGAAAGGGACTGATTGTATACCACTAACTAAAGCCATGCTACACAGAGTCAGCTTCCTCAGCCTGACAACCTGAGCTTTGGTCCTGCCGGCTGGGCTGATGGGAGGCTGGGCCAAGTTCTGCCAGGGCACCAGAAGGCTGGATGAGGAAAGAACCGCTGGGCAGCGAGGTACGGCGTCAATGTTTTCGCAGGGTCCATGGGCAGCGGATGAGCTGGTCGTTCCATGGTTAGCATACGGGGATTCGGCTGGGAGAATGGAGCCCACTTTCCCAATGAGCCGTGAAATCCATGGGGCAGCCAGAGCCTGGCCTAACTGATGAAGGCAGGGGAGCAGTGCCAGTCCTCTTTCAGCCAAAGGGCTGAACTGCATTACAGAAAAACTTTCAGGAGGTGCACTCAAGGCGTGAGCTGGGCAGAGGGTAGAGTGGGCAGGGCTCAAAATGCAAGACATTGTGACGCACTGTCGCCCGAAGTTCCTCCTGCCAGAAGGGGAGGAATTTCGGCCTTTTGAAATCCAATATCCACGAGTGATGGAGGTGAAAGGGGGCAGGCCTTTTCAGTAACTCTGCAGCAACGGACAGGGACCCACGGAGGGTCAGACTGGGCTGCCAGGCCTGAGCCACTACATGCCAGGGAAGAGATGATTTCCCCCAGTGATCAAGAGCCAGGACAAACATACATCCAGGGTGGCTGGAAGGAGCAACACTGACTAACACCTGTGGCAAAAGGGGCGCTGGAGCCGTGCTCCCTGCTCCCACACGCCACAGGGCCACACAGGGCCACACCAGGCTTGCTACTTGGTCTGAGTTCGGCAGACGTCTCTTGTGAACGCACACACCTCTCACTCTCGTCCGCGGCTTTCTCAGCTTCCTCCAGCTTCTGCAAGGCGGTAGCAAGGCGCTCCTGGGCCCGGTCCAACTCCTCCTCTACCAGCTGGATGCGGCGGTTAAGGGACGCCACTTCTGCCTCAGCCTAAGCAAAAAGAAAAAGAGGGATGAGTCGTCCAATAGCTTTCCGTTTAAATGAGGAGGAGAAACAAGAAAGTGCCTCTGGCCCTTACAGCCCTGTGCTAGAAAGGGGGGCTTGCAGGGTTTCCAAAGATGCACTTATTTTGGGCTGCCTGCTAGATGTTGTTTGTCACCCACTCTGATAGGCTGCAGCCAATACAGGCAGTATCAGGGAGTGCAAAAGCTGTAGACCAAATAGAGTTGCCTGCGTCTGCGTTGGGAATGATGCTTGGTGAGCACTGTGAAAGCAGAATCAGGTAACCTTGTAAGAGCCACAGGATCACACAAAGAGGTGCCCAACACATTTGCATGCTTGTTTTGGAAGACAAGATTACACCGTTCAATTGTCCTTGGGGCAAGCACAGAGCTTCCTTCTCTTCACTACACAGCCCCGATATCTTCAGACAGACAAAATAACCCAGTGGCAACAGCAAGGAAGATCACCGCTATGACCCCTTCATCAAAACGGGTCAAACCACAGCAAAAGCTCCAACGGGGCAAAGCTCAGGGAACCCAGGTTCAGTTTGGATGCCAGGAAGCACTTCCTGACAGTCAGGACCCCGAGGGTGTGGAATGGGCTTCCACGGGAGGTGGGTGAGGCCCCATCGGTGCGGGTGTTCAAGGACAGACTGGACATGCACATGGTGGGCATGTTGTGAGCGGAGCCGGCTGGAGCCGGGGGTTAGACTAGGTGGCCCGGGAGGCCCCTTCTGACTCGCTCTGTTTCTAAAAGAAATTCTGCTCGCAGGAGTAAGGAAGCCCCTAAGAAGAGGCAAGTTTGGTATTATTACTAGAGGGCACAAGCAAGACTGTTTGGGATACTTGACTCCCACGAGCCCCTGTCAGCATTCTTGACCACTGGCTGCGCTGGTTGTTGAAATCCCTAACATCTCAAGGTTGACTTTCTGCCCAGCCCCAAACTATTACACTACGGCTGAGGACTGCCTTAGCCCTTGGTGTGTTGGGCTACAACTCCCATCATTCCCATCCAGCGACCTCTGACTTGGGCTTTTAAGAAGCTGGCTCCTATAGAGATCAAGCTAACCTAGCATTGTCTACCGACTTGGAGAAGCATGTGATCCTTCAGCTGGCTCAGCAAGACCTTTCGCATCTTTTCCATCCTGGGCAAAGTCAGGGATACAAGCAGCAGTGCCCACACCACTCTGGTTACAAGGCAGTCTTCAGGGGCCAAAAATACAGTTCCCCTGTAAGCCCAATTCCTAGCACTTCTTTCTTAAGAAACACATCACTGTTTCTTTTCCTTTTACTGTCCTACCGCTCATAGTCACTTGACAGAAACAGTTTCGAACGTGATCTCCAAATGGAAAACCTCCCACAACAGGCCACAAATCAACAGAAACAAGACAGACCCAGGGTGGCCATCTGGAAAGACAGAATGGTCCCGAGTCCTAGTCCAACACTCTAACCACTAGGCCACAGTGACTTACATAGGGCCGACAGCCTCGGGGGGGGGGTCTGCCTCTGAACACCAGCTGCTATTACATTGATATCCAACCTTTATTCCCTTTACGTGAAACCCAAAGCAGCTCACCTTGGTGATTCACCTCCTCTGCATTTTATCCTCACAATAACCTCATGGGATACAGCTGGGGGTCCACCAAATGGAGTCAAGCCCAAGATAGCGGGCAAGAAGGGTTCGTGGGGAGGAAATACACCCGGCAGAACAGGCAGGGTGCTTCTGGACATGTGACCCAAACCAAAAACTTGGTTTGGGTATCAGAACTCAGCTAGCAGTCCTTTAACATGGAAAAGCACACCTGGGCCACCCCCTCCAGGCTTCCAAACTTTCTTCGTTTCAACAGCGCGATTTGCAGGCAAATGTTCAGCCCTTGCAGATGTTCCACAAATCCCTGAGAGATTTAAAGGCAGGCAGACAGACTTCCCGCCCTTCTCTGGGTCACTGAGCACCCTCTAAAGACCTCCGTGAGAATGCAACCTTGCTGGCAGGCTTGCTGCTAGGTTAGGGCTTCTCATGGGAGCTCCAGGCAAGGAGGACATGCTGCCTGCCAGTCCTTCTTGACTTGCCAATGAAGGCTGGAGAAGGGACAGAAATGAGAAGAGACACCGTGTCGCTGTGCACTCCGCGAGAGGTTCCATGCGCCTTGCCACCGCTTGAGGCGACTCTGCTCATTTGCTCCATTCCTAGCCACTAAGCAGCTTGCTCTCTTGGAAACCTGAGCACAGCGAGTCTGAAATCCCAATTCGGACAGAAGATGATCAGCCTGCTCATCACAAGAAACGGATCCCGGACTCCCACACAGCGGGACTCGGTGTGTCGCCTTGCCAGCTGGAGCCTTCAGAAGGATCTGCCACTGCAGCCTTTGCTAAGGCTGTTCACACAAGCATAAGCTTAAATCAAAGAAGCCACAAGGCTGGCTGCGTATTTATACCAAGCCAAGCTACCCTGCGAATGAGCCACATGGTGTGGACTGTTCAGAGAACCACCGATGGTGCTTCTGTTCTCCCACTAAGGCCTCGCACAGGTATCCCAGCGTCCTACATGGTGGAACCCATCTTGTCTCCTGCTTTCTGTCACTCTTTCCTGGGGCAGGGAGCCCTAAAAAATGCACAGTGGGGAATCTATTTTCTTTTCAGTCCTACTAAATTGTACAATTGTTTCCCTAACTTTTTGGTCGCTGCTCTTTCAAAAGTCAGCTCTTGGGGCTGCGGGCTAAGTGCAGCCTTCATTGGTCCATTTCCTTGGTCAGTTTCAGCTGTCAAAGGGAGTAGAGAAGTGGAACAATCTCACACACACAGAAACTGAGACAAGACTGCACATAGGCTGCCTGGCCCACAGGCGCCCATTGAAAAACACCCGTGAAAGGAGCAAAATGACAAAAACTGCACCGCAAAGCAGGGTCATAAATTTCACTTGGCAATGAAATCCTCTTGATTTTAAGAGCTGAAGTAGCACTTCCTAGAGCCGTCCACTTTTCAACGGCTCCAAGCCGCCAGCCAGGCCAAAAAGCAACAATATCAATTCCCACCCCCTTTCAGCGACTCCTTTTCAGAGCACTTTGTTGTGGGACATGCTGGCAGTTGTAGGATTTTTTTCCCCTCTGTCCAACAGGCATAGGATTATATCCTTACTTTCTCCTCTGGCAGTGAGAACGCAAGTTCTCCAGCTGATGTTACTTGCCAGACCTTCCCAATCCAGCCAGCGGCGGCCCTGAGGGAGGGGGGAGGCTGCAGGCAAATCCAGCGCAGCCGCCGGACTGCCGCATCAGGACTGCCCCAGCATGCAGGGACTGCCAGTGTTTGCGTACCTCACTCAAGAAGTTACAAAGCGAGCGTCTGACCACTCATTCCAGAACAGCCCAAGAATCCTCGGTATCTTGCAGCAGGCTCACACATGCCTGCCTGGAGAGCAATGCGGGGCGGGGGGAGATGTTTGTTACATGTGCATTTTTCGCAGACACTTCCCAGGGACACAGTGTCCAGCTGCAGCGAGGCACAGACCGACATGCCGGCTCTCAAGGCAAAGCTGCCAGCGGTCCCCTTCCGGCAGGGGCGAAGGGCTTCAGGACACGGGGGCAAAATCCAGCCTCCGCATGACCACTGAGTATCAGGTTTCCCACTTACTGTGCAGCCCCCCCTCCCCGCCATTCCCACAGCCGGAGATGCCTCTCCTAAGATCAATTTATTGGCGCTAAGGCAGGGGCTGCTTCTTGACCCTCAGCCCCTGCTGCCGCTGGAACATACCTTGCCAGCTTCTCCGAAACAGAATTTGGCCTCGGGGTTGCAGCAAGAGGTTCTGCATCCCAGCTCTGTGCAAACAGGCACAGAACTGGCTGCATCACCGCATCTCTATGGTATCTTTTCGCCTGGCAGCAGCAACCACATGCGACACAACAGTGGAAGCCTCTGTTAGGGCTGCCCAGTGCCACGTGCACAGAAAGGACCAGGCACACCCGCTGCATCCTGTCTGCCTCCTTCCCTCCCGGAGCCCTCCTCCTCCAGCCGGTCCCAGTGCTGACCAGGCCCCTCTGTGCCTCCAGGAACCCCGGGGCAGGCAAGCAAACTGCAAGATTAGCATCTCATGCTGAGAGAAGCATCTCAGGCGGTCATGGGAACAGGGCCAAGGCTGTGCTGAAGCCAAGCGAGAGGCGGGGAGAGACCCGGGCAATCAAGGAAGCACGGAGCCAATCCTGGGAAAGTTTAATCCCTTTCCCAAATAAGCCTAAGGCTGGCACAAGGGAAGCAGGCTAACGCCCCCGGCCTTCTGTTTGCAAAGCCGAGGAGTGGAGCCCTTTACCTTGGCTCTCGGACTGCCTTCCTCCTACCTGCGCTGCTCCACCCAGGGCTGCCCAAGCAGTCAGAGGAGCGGTGCTGGGCAGGCGCGCATGGCTCGCTGGGGCGGCAGGGCCGCTGGTGACAGATCTCCCAGCTGTTTCGCCTGCCCTTCCTCACAGTGCAGAAGGCAGGCCCATGTCACTTCGGCTCATGGGGAAAAACAGGCTCAAATCTACAGTCAAGGTATGGCGCTTCCACTAAGTCACACGCTTGCAGTATCACGCCATGCCTGCGCAGAGGCCGGCCATGGAGACGCGTCAGAGGCTGCAGGAAGAACGTCGTACTGACCTGAGCTGCTATGAGCAAAGGTTAGATATACGAAGTTTTATTTTCTATTTAAGTTTCCGAAAATGCCTGGAGGCGTACCACGTACTACTTCAAAAGTGAAAGTACTTGTGAAATTAAATACGCCCCTACAGCCATTAGCAGCCGTATTCAATCTACTCTAGTCTGTAACCTGTCCGAGAATAAGGGAACAGTTTCCGTCTATCGCTTCGGTAGGTAACAAACCACACCAGTGACGGGATGGACACCTGGGGCAGGCGTTCCCCTGAGCAAAGGCTCTCTCCATTCTCTGTTGCACCCAACTTAGACACAGGTTCAGTTCTTCGGAATGGGAAGGAAGCAAGATGCATGCTCTCCAAGCAGCTCAGCCTCAAGGCTTGGTGGAAGCTCGTGATTTGTATAGCGCAGTGTTACAACACAACAGCAGGGAGGCCGCATTGCGCCACCAGCTTAGCCGTGGGCGCGCTCAGAGTAGCCGATGCTGTAGCACAGCTGCAGATAAGCAGGTACGGGCTTGAGCGGTGGCCGTCAGTCCCACAACCCCCCACCCTGCAAGGGCAGGGCAGGGCAGCAAACACAGCTTATGGCCCAGCTGGCCACCAGCAGCAGGACAGCCAGGGCAGCACAGCACAGAGAGGCCAGCCCTTGCCCCCCCATATACACACATCCGATTGCCACCCTGTTAGTCTCTCGGTGTTTATCCATGGGTGCTTGTGTTCACATCCCCCCCCAAGTCCTACAATGAGGGAAGATCATAACATGGTCAAGATGCATCCAGAAACGCCCATAACAGACCAACCCGCCCCGCCCCCGCTCGATCCGAGACAAGGAACCTCCATTTTGGTGCACATAGCTTGGAGCTGAGGTCATGGAGGAATGTGGACTCACACAGATGTTCAAACAGGGCCCCCACAGTTCGCCTAAGTGCTTCTGTACCAGGGTGCCAGTCGCAGACACCCAGCTGTGTCGCTGTCACTCAGGGCCCTGCAGCCGTTTCAACGCTGTCTCCAAGCGCTCCTCTGGTTTTCCCCAACGCCCAGGCCCCCAGGGCACCTGCCAACAGCGCTGTTTTCACTCTCTGCCCAGCATGCGCAAGAGAGCAAGCTACCACTGGATGCCTGCTCTTTATTAACAAATGGTGAAGCACCAGTTGAGCTTGGAAAAGCAAGTGAGTGGGATGAAGTGTTGAAAGAAACGTGAACTGGAGAGAACCAAGGAGGCAGCTTGGGAATCACCGCTGTGAGAACCGGAAAGCTGCACCTTTCCCTCACAGAACAATGCAGCAGCCCTGGCCTATCCAAACACCCCCGTGAGGCAGGCCGGGGCAGCCACAAACGGTCACTTTACATGGCCACATTTAAGCAGAACTTTTGAACCAGTCCCCCCTCTAGCCCGTGTTTAAATCCAAGGCTCTACATGCTGAGAGCAGCCCCGCAAGCAAGTTTCCAGCCCTGAGGACCGCAGCGATATACTTGGAAGGGCTTGAGTTGCAACTGCAGGCCTTGCAGAAACGAGAGGGTGGAGATGCTCGGGGTTGGGTGGGGCCTGAACACACTGCAGGACAAGCAAAACCTGAATCACACTGCCAAGATAAGCTTCAGTTTACCCAGGTTTCAGAATGGAACATTTCTAGGTGCACAGTTTAAGCTGCCGATACACAGATTTTTCCCCCTCCTTCAAAAGCACGTGAAGGCCCAAGTATTGTGCAATTCCCAGGGCAACCAGCACATTAACAGAGGCCCCCCCGATCAGCCACCGATACTGGAGCAGACATGCCAGGGAGAGCCCTTCAGCCAGTCCCGCCACAGGGAGGGGGCTGCAAGTCCAGGCAGGCCCACAAGCCCCTCTCAAGTGCTGGGAGCAAGCGGGAAGGGACACCTTCCCAGGCGCCAGAGCGTGGGCCTACACAGGGCTGCCTGCAGTTGCTGGCGGACACGCCTTGGGCTGTGGGCCAAGCTGCTTAGCCACTCCTGAAGGCCAGAAGCAGCTTGATGCCCATACCAGCAATCTGGGAGCAGAAGGAAGCTTCTAAGTACACCCTGCCGTCCTCCAACCGATGCCCGCCTGCCTCAGAATACTGTCCTGCCCTGTTCCCCAAACCCATTGCTTCCTTCAGGAAAGACACAGCTCCCCTACACAAGTCTTCCTCCTACCGGAGGCCCTCAAGACATTTTGGACCTCCACCCCCATGAGCCACAGGCTGCATCACCTGGCCTAATGGGAGCTGTAACCCAAAACTCCAGGAGGAAGCCAGGTTGGGCAAAGGCGCCCTAGACAAGCGCCTATGTGCACAGATGTAACACACACTTTCACCAGAAGGTCATTTGGAGGACTATTCCCCCAGCCCTGAAGAAAGTTACCCTCCAGGAAGTTTGACAGTAGTCTCTTGCTTTCCCAATCTCCTGAAATCCATTTTACAAAAATAGGGACTTGCTTATCCTGCCCTTTTCCAGGGACCTAAAGAAGCCTGTCTCTCTTACACGGGAAGGAGTAATGTTTCTAGACCTGTTCAGCTCCTGACACTAGCAGACCTCCTTCCCTCTCTCTGCCAGCCCTGTCTATTCCAGCCGCTGCAGCCTTGCAAAACCCCACCCTGAGGTCCTGCCCAACTACAAAGACAGACTCTTTTAGCAAGACACGAGAGGCCAAAGGCGGGAAGTCCAGCATCCAATGCACGTCTTCTGAAAGCTTCTGGCAACACCGCCAAGCCGGGCATTGTGCCGCCCCATCCGGGAAGGTACCGGCATCCTGAGGTGAGGCTCCTGCCACAGGGCACCTCTGAGTTAGAGGAGTCATTGCACGCCATTCCCTGACCCCGGGGGGGGGGGGGGGGCGCTTCCATATAGGAAAAGAGGCAGGCATATGATGCTTTCCCTCAGCCTACTTACCCCTCCTGGCTTCCAACTGGGTTGGTTAGGCAAGTCTGTTTTTAGGGGGTGAAAATCTGGGCACAGGCTTTCAAAATTAATGCATTTTGTAAAAAAACAAACAAAAAAAACCCCACCTCCATGTGCAAACCCAATGAGTCCCCTTACAATGAATGCCAAGCTTCAGATGGCTAAGGTGTCATGCTCCTTACCCTATGGGTTTTGATAGACACACATCCTTTTTCATTAAAGGTTCCCATGTAAACGCCCTCTTATTTGCCAAACAGTCATCAAAGCCACATTGGGTGGTGGAACACACAGGACACAGAAGGATGCTTCCCACACTCGTTTCTACATCTGCCAATATTCCACTCAAAGTCGCTGAGTGAAGTACGGCTATCGTTCTCTTGGGAAATAACAGGGACTGTGGCACTTGCCCACAGTATTGTGGCCCAGGTTCACTGACATAGGAGAGAGTGACGGATACTGGTTTACGAGGCTCGAACAACACAGACTGCACCAAGAAGGGGCAGCTTTGCAATCATACAAGCAGCTGCATAGCACTGAATGTCAGTAGCTGACGGGCAGCAGCAGAACCGAGAACTGTGCAGGATCAGACCAAAGGTCCATCTGGTCCAGCATCTTTCCACAGGGTGGCCAACCAGTAGGATATCCCAGGCAGGGCAGGGGTGCACCGTCGCCCTCCTCCCGTGCTCTTAAACTGTGTTCCATGGAACCCTAGGGTTCCGCAAAGAATCTCAAAAACTAATTTTCAAACAGGTTGTACAATGAAACCACGTGAGGGCAACTATTCGATTGCCAGTAGACATCCAAACAGAAAACGAGGAAATACATCATGTTGTTTGGTTCCTAAGACTCTACTGCGCAGTGTTGAGAATAACCAAGCGAGTCCGTTTGCGACATTACCATATAATTGCTTTATTCATTTGTTATATTTAAAATGCTTTCTCTTTATTTCCAAACCTGCCATGTTACGCAAAGCACTCAGGCAACAGGAGCAGACGAACGAAGGAAGCAAGCTGTGGGTTCACAATGCTTAACAAAAATGAGGGGCAGAGTTAGGGTTCCACGGGGAGAAAATGTCTCCAGAAAGCTTCCGTGACCGAAAGAGTGTGGGGACCACCGCTCTACAGGCATACCACTTCAGATATCAGGGGTGACATCCAGCCTTCTCCATTCATTTGTCCAATCCCCCGTTAAAGCCAATCCTATTGGTGGTCATCACTACATCCTATGGAAGTGACTTTCCTTGCTCGTGCTACAGAGGAAGCCCTTCTGTCCCAAATCTCCCACCATGGGATGACCCCAGGCTCTAGTTCTGAGAGAGAAAGATGTTTCCCCGCCCCCTTCTTCATACTATGCTTCCCCTCCCTTGCCTCTGCCTCCCCAAGATCAAGCATCCCAGATGTTGTAGCCACCTCTCACAGGGTGCTTCTCCAGCCTCTGGGTTTAACTGCCCTTTTCTGAACTTTTCCCAAAACTACCACACACTTTTGTGGCTGATTTCACAGAGGCATCTGGATGTCTCCTGAAGGGCCCAGAATCTTGGACTTGCAGCCACTCCTTAGCTGGATCTATCAAAGCCCCAGACCAGCATTCCCCAACCTGGTGGCCCTTAGAGACATTTGTCCTACAAGTTGCAAGATTCCCCTTCAGCACGGCCACTGAATGGGAATTCTGGGCGTTGCAGTCCAAACAGGTCTGGGAGCCCCAAGGTTGGGAAAGGGTGCTTGATGCAGTGGCAGGCAACAGCTGATTCAGAGAAAGCCTAATTCACTCGGTTCCTCCAGGACAGCCTTGAAAGCAAAACCATCTCAGATGTGTGAGATCGGTACTGTTCCACCGAGCCAAAACCCCCTACCAAGCCAGGCCCCCCATTGCCAAATTGTCTCTCCCAACAACTGGGTTTTGTTTTTTTAATTACAGGACTTTTCTCACCGAGCCTGAAAGGAAGATGGGGGAAGGAGAATTGGGCAATCGACCGATTGTCTCTCCATCTAGACTAGCTGTCTCCCTCATTCATCAGATGAAGGCGAGCTGCTTATAAATCTTTGCTCTTGGCTAAAGGCCTGCTGACAGGTTAGCATCCCAGCAAGGCAATGTGCTCTTCCTATCCTGCACTCAATGGCCGAGTGGTGGGGGCGGAGAGAGAGGAGGAGGATTACATGCATTTGCTATCCAATTTAGGGTCTTGGCATGCATCTCATAAATGGTGGCAAAGTGGCTCAAAGCTGCTTTGCGTCAGGGAATCAATCCTTATAGCTTCTCCTATAGTACCGGTGAGACTACAACCGGAGGGCAGAAGGCCCTCTGTACCAGCACCAGCAAGTCAAAAGCTTGGAGGTCAAAAAGCTTCTGGGAAAGGGTGGGGGTGTGTGGAGACGGAATTAAGTCTCACAAGTTAATCCGGTCCACTTAGCAAGCCCTTGCTTGGCTCACTAACAGCCCGAAGAAGCACTGCCTGCCCCAGTGCCCTCTGGGGATGTACAGTAAGTACAGCAATGTAGGGCAGCAGCCTGGAAGGGTGTGGAAAAACAGCTTCGTGTAACAGAACGGAGGTAGCACCACATGGACAACTTGCAGGAGGGCGACCCACTCGTTCTTTCCTTTCTGTCAAGCACTCCCCAACTGGGATGCGGACAGTTTAAAGGGCCTGGGGCAAGACAGAGAGGAGAAGGCACAGCTGCTGCACAGGGCATATCGAGCTCCACAGCAATTCTCCAGGATTCGGCCAGGCAAACCTAGCCAAACTGACTCACAATCCCGCTGTGTCCAGTGGTATTTACGCCCAGAAAAAAATGAATGAAACATCGCAGCGTGGGTTACTCAAGTACAATGCAAACTAAAGGTCCATCACTCTGATTTCCCGAAGTAGCTAGTCAGCTTCCTTTGGGAAACTTACTCAAAACAGATATGGGTCTGGCCCTCTAGCAGTCCCTCCCTCCATCCACAAACAGCCCCATCCCCTTCCCCAAGGCCCACAATTGGTTGGAAGTTTCCGGGTTTTAAGCAGTCCACCCACACGCCATTCTAAAAGGCTGAAATGCATTTCCTATTGCTTGGTTACCAGCACGAAGGGCTTTAAGCTAAAATACCTCATTTTAGAGACCGAGGCTCCATCCCTTTTGTCTTTGAGAGCACCTACCATGTGAATGGAGGCTTTGTTGAGAGCTTCCCCAAAACAGAACTTGGAAGTCAGGCTGCGAGAGGTTCAGCATCCCTGACTAAGAACATGTGAACACTAGGGATAGGCAACATGCTTGCTCGGCTTATTTTTCTGCTTCAGAGCTTGACAAAATGTGCCACTTTGCCCACATCTGGGATGGAAAGAAAATTTAAAGAGTCTAAATATGGGAGAAAGCAAGAGGCCCATTTATCTATGCCCACTGCATTCTGTCCTTCATCCAGAAGATTAGTGAACAGCCAAGTGTGCTATGCAACATCAGAACCCACTGAGAAACTAACTATAGGATGGGGCAGGAACTAAAAACACACGGCAGCCAAACATCTGGGGGGAAATAAAGACTTTTGCTTTGTGCTGGAAAGAATGTGAGGGAGGGACTAGGTCGATTTCTTCTAGGGGGGCATTCCATAAGTAAGCCATCATCACCCCTCCTTGCACCAATTCTTAAACACTGGTGGCTTCTTATACAGAGCTTTGGGCAAAAAGCTCAGGCTACATTTCAAATAAAATGGGACTCCCCGCCACGCCCTGGGAATATCTCCACTTGTTTATGCGCGAAGGCTACAAGCTCTCTCCATATCCATCTGTTCCTCCTGGACTAGTAGAAAATGCTTTCTGCACCGTATGGCACATAGTAGCTTCTTATGAGTACAGATGACTGATAGCATCCATCAAGCGCTACAGGCAAACCTAGCCAGGGGTCACTGGCATGACAAATTTATTACTTGCAATAAAAGAGGGCAGGCAAGGCCAGGGCTCCAGAACCAGGTAGGGGGGCTTGTAAATCTCATGTGGGAACGTCCGAGGAAGCAGCAACAGCTCCGAAGTTTTTGCCCTCAGGTTTGAGGATCATCAGGCACTTGCGAGCCAAGCAAAGCTCAGTCCCCTGCTAACAGCAGTGCCAAGAAAAGCGCCATCTCTGACCAAACCAGAACTCCCAGGCGCACAGAAGTAAAACTATGCTGGCAGCACCTCGCAGGCTGGATCTGTATCATTGGCTGATCTGTGTTGCAAATTATATAGGGAGAAGGTCAGCTGCGAACTCCCACAGAGCCTTCCTGATCCCTCAACAGATGCAGGGAGGATCTTGGGCCAAGCATGCGGCCTCTCCTGGGCAGCTTGCAAGAGTTCCTCAGCACAAGGAAAGTTCACAGATTACCACCCACTGAAAGCCTCAACCCACCACTGCCGGGCTACCACAGAAAGGGGCCCAGGGGGTCTCAAATCAGTGCCCAGTGAGATAAGATTACTTCAGGGAGTAGCGGGAGGCCAGTTGGCCAACCCGATGCTAAGAAACCAAGTTTCCCGTCTCGAGAAAAGAGAAAGCACTCTCCGTTACAAATGCCCGAGCCTTTCCCTAAAAGCCATGTGACATGCTCTGCACAGTGTTCGGGGATGGAGTTTGTCACACTCCCCTCAGCAGAGTCCAGACTAGCTGGCTCCCCCCTCCTAACTCCAGTGCCCCATCCCAACCCCTGCCAGCAAGGCGGGAAGGCGGACGTCAAGTCAACTCCCCTCCGGCCGCAAACTGCCACTTCCTCTCCTGGAGGAGGGCGGCTTCTAGTCGCCACCCAGATGCCGCTCTGAGCTGGCTTTCCGGGAAACGCCCTTCTTAAGTAACCCAAAAAAATGCCGCCACCATGCTCACTAAGGCGACACAAAGGAAAGGCTCCGTTGTGAATTACTCCCCACCACCACTTGGAGCAGCCGCCAAATCGTAGCCAAATCGTACGGATACGAGGCCCCTCCCTAGCTCAGCCGCAACTGCTCCTCTCGCTGCAGCCCCCTCCCACCAGCTCCCACAAGCCATCTCCTTCCCCTGCGTGGCACCCGGGGCAACACCGAGCGCCTTAAGATCGCTTCCATCCTCATGTTGCTCACCCACCCATCTGCACGCAACCCCACTTACTATCTCTTTCTCAAAACACTCCCATATGCCCTCCTCCCAGCATCCTTGCCTTATATGGCACCCAGGGCTCTCTGCTGCAACTCACAACAGCTCCCCGAAGCAGCCTTGGGCAGAATAAGCACATGAAAATCAAGATCCAAGCTCTGATTCTTTTTCCCTGGCGATCCCAGGATTGAACCCGCGACCTTCTGGGTGCAGAGAAGTGCTCTCACACGGAGCTGTGCTCTCCCACCCACCCTTAAGGTTCAAGAGCTTCTGCTAAATGCTCCCTCCAGTAGCCAGCAATGAGACTAGATTCTCCAGCTGGACACACATATATACATGCCAAAAATTTCCCTACATGTTCTGACCACTGACCCCCACCCCGCATTCATTCCCTTATGCACAATTCATCTTACTGACTCTTACCTTCAGTGTACAATAAACGTTTAAATTCACTATCAGAAAATACCCCTGGGACCACTTATTTAAGGGGGTGACCCAAACACATTCATGAAGCTAAATTCATAACGAGAGAACCCAAGACAAACAGGAAAGAGCTACCACCTTATCGGCCTGCTAGGGGCCTTCCCAACCCAACTGGCTAGCCAGCGGTGGAAACAGGATGCTGGACTTCATGGACCCTGGATCCAAGCCAGTTCTTCCGATAGCATGCCACCCTTCCCACTTTTTCAGAGGAAGGACAAAGGGTAGAGGCGTTCCCAGCACTATCCCTTCTCTGTTCAAACAAAGTGACACATTTTAAAACAGGTCTACGAGTGTCGTGCACTGCCTCAGGAAATATTAACTGCACATCAATTCATTTGAATCGCCAATCTGAAATGGGGCATATGCAGCCAGCTAAATGTCACTGCCATATTCACAGCCAGGATGTCTCCTGAATATCAGATTTTGCTAGCAATGAACAGGGGGAAAACGGGGCCACTGTCAAAAACAGCATACTAGACAAGATAGGCTCTTGGGCTCCTAATCTGACCCAGTTGGGCTCACTTTCAGTTCCCAGTCATGATGGCTCAGAATACAACCTGTAGCCTTCAAAGCAATCTACATTTATGCATTAAATGCTGAAGATGAGAAGTGGGCTTGTTGGCACTTGAACCCCTTGTTGAGCACTAATCTAGCACAGTAGTCCATACACTCTAGGGAACCATGATGGCTGAGAACACAGGCTTCCTAGAAGCACACGGCTGGGAATTAGGCACAGTGGAAGAACACAATGCTGTTCAGATGCTTGTGCAGACAGACTCTTTCGCCTAACAGCCAAGACAGGTAAACCTCCTACATTCAGAAGCCTTTGAAACAGTAGCAGCTGAAGAGGTATACAAGGAATGGGGAGCACTAACCGCTTCCCTTACTTCAGCACACCCCCAAAACACCCTATTGGGGTCACTATGGGGAGCAGAACGCTGCACCAGATAAACCCTTGAATATACGACCCAGCAAGGTCCCAAAGGCTAAGCTTTACGTATTCCAAGCTTATCGACTAGTACAATCTAGACTATATGGCCAACACATTCCCCTTCCGCCAGAATCACTGGAAAAGCTCTTTGGCCAGCTACAGAGGATTCTGGAAAGTAGCCAGCCACAGGGGATTCTGGGTAGTGCCACCCGCTTCCCTACCACCAGCCCAAAGCTTAAGAGCGCCACTTCGGCAAGTCCCAAGGGATTCTGGGAAGCAGCGCTCCATTCCTCCCACACCTCAACTTCAAAGAATCACTTCGCCAGCCACAGCCATGTCTGGAAAGCAGCACCGCCTCTTCTCCCCTCAGCCCAGGGCCCGAGAGCGGTTCGACCAGCCGCGGAGGATCCGGGGAAGCCGAGACCCCTCATGCCACGCCCAGCCGAGCCCGAGGCCTTGGAGGACGACGACTCCGGTCCATCGGAGATCCTGGGAAGGCGGCCAGCCGCAGGGGAGCCTGGGTAGAGACACCCCACCGCCGCTGCCCCCGTTCCGCCAGCAGCGGCCGCTTTCCCGAGCCTGCTCCTCCATCCCTTCCCCGCACCGCCTACCTGCTCCCGGGCGCGGCGCTCGGCCTCCGCCTCCCGCTGCAGCCGCTCGGCCCGCTCGTCGGCCTCATCCGCGTGCTGCTGCAGCACCTGGATCTTGCGCTTCACCGCCTCGATGGTGGTCGCCCCGGCCATGGCCCCTCGCTCGCTCGCTCGCTCGCTCACACTGCGCCCGCCGTGGCCTGCTCTCTAATCCGTCCGCGCCTCCTCTCCCGACAGCCCCCGCGCCCCGCCCTGAAATACCGGAACCCGCCCCGCCCGCTGGCGCTGATGTCACGCGGAGGTCCCGGATGGGAAAGGCGGCCCTCGACTCTACCGCCGGCGCAAGTTGTCATGGTAACGGGAGAAGGCCCGTGCCGCCGCATCCTCCTCCGCGCCACACCCGACACCAAGGGCGGGAGGCCGAGCGTCCTCCAAGAGAGCTGGCGCCTTGGGGAGGCTAAAGAAAGGGAAAGGACCTTGTGGCACGCGTGTAGCATCATTCCGGTCACGGCGGGGTGTTCTTAGTAGATGTGACCCTTCCGAAATCGCGGAGCGGGGACGCTCATTTCTGTCCAAGGGAGGCTTTCCTGCCAAGAGAAAGAAGGGGCAGGCTTGTTTGACAGGGAGGAAGCCCCATGGACATCAGCAGGTTTACTCCCAAGGAAATATGCCTAAAGGATGGGGCTCTTTGAAGGATGGGGACCCGTTCAAGCTTACTGGAAATGTGAGGCAGGTCTTAGATTCTCAAGAAGATAGACACTGGCTAGCAAGGAAATTCCGCGGGACTCAAGCAGGCCTTCTTTCCCAGTTAGCCTGTAAAGAAGATGGGAATGAGCCCCAGGGAACATCGTGGCTGCTGAGCAAATCTGGAGCAGTGGGCGGCCTTCTGCATTGTAGGCTTCCCTGGAAGAAAGTTACACTGATTTGAATGAGAGTTACTCCCTCTAGTAAGCGCATCGAGGACTGTGGCCGCTCTAACAGACAAGTGCACACCAACAGTGGGTGCCCACAAGCAAGACATGAGCGCAGTAGTATTCTACCCATCCTGTTCTAATCCTTTTTCACTGCTCCTGGTATTCAGAGACAGTACCTCAGATTTGGAGATAATATATAACCATCATGATTTAACAGCGTTACTGCCCACAGTTTATCTGATACCCTTTTAATATCACGTCATGTGGTGGTGAATTCCACAATGCACTGCTGTTAAGAACTCTCTTAGAACGTCCTTCCCCAGAAATTTGCACAATGCAACACTGGATTCCAAGATATTTCTACCTTGGTCTGAAGAGACACTTAAAGCAACTGTGTATTTCCTTACCCCGCCATCCCATGGTGCTTTCCTTACTACTTGCGCAATGTTCAAGGCACAGAGATACAGCCAGGAAAAAGATAGCAGTCCATCCTTCTACAGACAAACCCAAGAAAGAAAGCATTCAACTCATAGACCTGAACATCTTCCCGAGCAACGTCTCTGCAGTCTATGGAAAGTTTACACAGGTCAGTGCAAGTCCCCAAAGCAAACACTTAGTTTATTTGTAACATATGACATCGACAAGATTCTGTGAGGGAGCCTTTGACACAACACAACCCACCCCTCCAAAATCCACAGGATTTGCTGGTTCCTGCCACATTCTAACCAGGGCTGCTGGTATTTTTGGGTAGGGGACAGAGCCACTGCTGATGCTGGCTCTGGACCCCTGCACAAACTGTTTCCCATTTTAATAAGCCTCACTGCTCCTGTCATAACACTAGAACATTATGGAATATTTAAAGGGAAGGTGGCCAGCAGTAGCTAAGCAAGCACAGATAAGTCTTGGCTGCCTAGGACCTCCGCTAGTGGCAGATAAACCTGCGGGGAAGGGGTGAGGGGTCACCAATGTAAGCAAGAAGGTCCGTTGTCCAGATGTTCATCAAACCGGGCTGTCGTTATCCTTTTCCAAGCACAGTTATTAAAACCTAGTATCTCTTGGGTTTATAGAAACTTCAGTCCTTTCCCAGCCACCCCTGTGTGCTGGCAGGCCACAGATACCATGAGAAAACGATGCAGAGAACTTGGGAAACACAGGCTTGAAGACTGGGAGAGCAACAAGGTACATATAAGGGTGCAAGAACTAGAATTAACCTCTGCGGCACAACACCAGGGCCTTTTGCTGGGGGAAGGAGCAGGGCTGGGAAACATTCCATTCCAGTGAGGTCTTGGTTTTTGCAAGGACACACGCACACAGTTCTGTGCATGTATATTCCTCTTGCTGGCCTTCTGCCTGCCCTGATCAGTGGAAGATCTGAGAAAGCCATTTCCTGATGCTTTGCTGCTTAGAGCTGGAGCTGCATTATTTGCATGCAGCTTGTGGCATTTCTTTGACATTACAGGCATTGCTTCTGGAAAATCCAGCAACAGAATTTTCCATGCCTCTCAGAGGGAAGAAAGCAGAGCAATATGCTGGCCCTTGTCGATAGCTGGGAAACGCAGAACCTTGCTAAGCTCAAACTTAAAAAGGATATTTTCTGTCTCAGCAAAAGAGGGAAAGTGGCTCTACTTCAGTCCCATGGAAATGTGCAAAATACTTCACTGCCTGCGGTAAAGAATGAGATGGTAGCCACCCCGGTGCTCCATGCCACATAGAGAAGGCAACCAAATAGGTAGAGGAACTTCCTTCAGCACTGGTGATACGTAAGAGGAAGCTTGACCATGCCTGAGGCCAGGAGGAAGCCGCTGCTTCCCCTCAGCATTTGCCACCTAGGTAGTAGCCTCACTTTGCCTTACGG
This sequence comes from Varanus komodoensis, assembly GCF_004798865.1. NCBI lineage: Eukaryota > Metazoa > Chordata > Lepidosauria > Squamata > Varanidae > Varanus > Varanus komodoensis. The sequence continues at coordinate 5,242,528 of NW_025336157.1, read as the reverse complement.
TAAGGATGGTCTTGTCCATTTGGAGTAGAATCCCAAAGCTAGGTAGCGTTGAATTACTCCCACTTTTTTCTTAAAGTATTGCGTATCAGAGGAGAATTGCTCCTGAGCACCACAGAAAGCTCTGTTGGATACGCCAAAGGTCTGTCTAGTCCTGTATCACAGAAAGCAATGAGGGAGCTGTCGTAGCAGCTTGGGGGAAAGTAACCTTAAGGGATACGGAGAAAGCTGGTTCTTTGCCCACTTTCTCCATGCTTCCTTAAAGGCTCACCCTGGAAGGCTCCCTAGGAGTGTTCATGCTGAACTTCCACAAGCCTCTTCTTCTGTTTTGCTGCTAATTGCAAATGAAAAATCAGGGTATTCCCAGGACTTCCCTGAACACCACGGTGCTGTGGCGGTGACGGAAAAGCCAGCAGAATACAATGACTAGGAGCAAGGACGATGCAGCTTCCTCAGGAACTCATTTCAATTTTGTTCTGTATTCTATTTTTACAGCAAGTTACTGGCCCTTATTCTTGTGAAGGTCTGCTTGGAAATGGGGTAATTTGGTGCTGCTGGTGGGGATTTCTGGAGACTGAAGGGAAGGGCTTCATACAGCACCATGCACCCTCCCTGTGGCTATCAGGAAAAGTGGGCAGAAATAATGCACAAAATGACAGACATCTGCAGACTAAGAGAATGTGCAGATTAGCTTCATATGCAAATGAGCATATGTAGCCGGGTCATAGGATTCAGCTTTTGTTGTCACACAGTGTGAGTTACTGAGGCACAGTTTTCCTGTATATTTGTATCATTTGTGTGTATTTATGTGTGCTGCGTGTTCACACCTAGTTCGTGTGCTGCAAAGGCTGCCTGCCTGCATATGTTCACTTACTCCTTTAGCCGCAGTCACCATGAGCCTCCAGGGATTAGTATGGGAAGGCTTGGTATTTCTTCCTTGCAATTTAGAGCTTCCGATTTAGCACTAGCAGACTATGAGAGTAAATTGGCCCATGAATGGAGGGGGGGGCCGCTGCCATCTGGAGCAGCTTGGAGGAAGTGACTTAGCTGAATCGTTCCCGCAAAGCCCTTTGCGTCTGTCACTTCTTATTTCATTTCTTCCAGCGGTCAACATACCAATCATCCTTCAGCTGACTTTGCATTTAGCACCAGTGAGGGAGGCATTCCTTGGCATGCACGCCACCTTCTGAGATTACTTTCGCCCTCCCAGAGCTGCGAAGGAGCATCTAAATGATGACTGAAAAGCTCAAGGAACCAGTGGCTAAGGTTTCTCACAGGGTCTCCTCCTTCCTTGTCTGTAAGCCAGCCAGGCAGAACTGCGCAGGCCACCAAAAAGAACCCCAACCCACATTTAAAATGCTGTGCTCTCGACTGGGATTGGCGAATTAATAACTGTGGAGAGAAGGAATGTGTCTTCTGGCCCCCTCTGCTGGCCAGTTTTAGGGAAGGTGTCTTGGGTAGGGTCTTTGCAAAAAGAAAAAAAAAAAGCATTAGGAGCAGAGTTTGGGACACACGACTGAGCCCTCTCTTGGCAGAAGCCCCCCCCCCAAAAAAAACACTCCAGGGCTGGCTCACCACAATTTGAATGAAATATTACACATTACCACTTAAAAGGATAGTCCTTCTTTACCTCTAGAGTCTCAAATGAGCAAACTGTACTGTCACAAGGCAGCCACGCCTGAAAAATGTTCACCAGGCTGAATCAAGGTGTGGAGCAATAGCAGGATCTAAGGAAGCTGTTCTTGTAAAAGGAAAAAGGGGGGGACACTCGCTTTCTTTCGCTCCAAGCAGAACAGCAGTTTGAGTACTGCCTGAGTTGGCAAGCCATCTCCTCCCATAACAATGTTATGATCATCCAAGCTTCCTCCGTATCACCTGGCTTTCAGGAACAAGCACGTACTTACTATCAACCTCATAGTTCATAGTTCCTGTGAGTAGTGTACACCTGCCTTTATTTATTTATTTATTTATTTATTTATTTAGGAGGCTTCTATGCCGCCCCATTCGCCGAAGCCTCGGGGCGGCTCGCATCCATAAATAAACTTCCTTAAAATAATATAAATTAACAGTATAAATTAAGTCGCCCTGCCTTTGCCCCTCCCTGCACTATTTTATCCACATGACGGCTATGTGAGGTAGGTCAGACAAAGAGATGGTGACTGGCCAGAGCAGACTCAGCTTGCCCTTGACAAGTGAGGCTTTGATTCGGCGTGAGCCCTGTTGTCGTTCAGTACTCTTATCTCATAGCTGGGGAGCCTTAGGTCTCGGAGCCACATTCAGTACTTCTGTGTTCCCCAGATATTTCTTCATTCCAGCTTCTGTACATATTTTCCCCCATTCCAAAAGGTTGCACTGCTTCTCTTAGGATGTAATTCATGGCAGTATGAACTTTAAGCTACTGTATGCCAATACCTTTGCTTCACCCATTTCTCCTTGGACCCCCCCCCTTTGCCTTCAGTCCCACCCACCCACAGTATGCAGCCGAGAAGAGCCTCTTCAAAGTGGGATTGATTGATTGATTGATTGATTTATATCCTGCCTTTTTCCTACAAAGGGCTCAAGGCAGCTTACATCTCCTCCTCTATCTTATCCCCACAACAACCCTGTGAGGTAGATTGGGCTGAGAGTCTGTGACTGGCCCAGAGTCACCCAGTTGGTTCCATGGCTGAGCGGGGACTAGAACCCAGATCGTCTGAGTCCCAGTCCCACGCTCTTAACCACTACACCACACTGGCTCTCAATGGATATGACCATTGAGCTGAAAGAGGCTCCTCACCCGAAAGCCACGGGTCCACAAAACAGCCCGTGGCTTTAGGGTGGAGTCAGCTCCCACGAATATTTTCCTTTTATTTTTAAATCGAGGTCTTTGTCTGCCATGTACCATCCACGCATCCACCTGCCCAGCCTCCCACATGCACGCACACACCTCTGAATGGCATCTGTTACGCTCAACCTGTTTTCCTGTAGATACGGTGCAAACTAAGGTCTCTTATCTTGCATTGTTCATTGTACAAACATGACTGATTGGTAACTTTCTGCTGTCACTGGCAATGGGACCCATTTCAATCCCCAGGACTCTCCTTCAGGAATGTCCAGCAACATTCAAGGGCTCCCCAGCTATTCCTTGTCCACAGCATTCAAAGTTGGCCTTTGCAATGGCAACAGGTCTTAGGCCAGACATAAGAGCAAAGAATGAAGTGCCTGACCCTGCCTAATCCTAGAAACTAAGCAGGGTCAGGCCTGGTTGGAATCTGGATGGGAGACATGAGTCCTGCACTGAGCAGGTGGTATGAATTCTATAATTCCTGCCATTCCCAGCTTTGGGCAGTTCTCTGAACAAAGTGAAATTGGTGGTGGAAGCAATGTAGGGCCAGATACCGCCCCACCTAAGGCAGAAGAGCTTGCTGCCGCCGCCGCCTCTTCCACCTCTGGTTTTCCTTGCCTTAGATTTAAAGTGGTTTCAAAGCAGACATGCCCAACCTCATGCCTTCAAGGTATACTCGGCACTCCTGCTGGGGAAGGCTGCTTTAAACACCTCCCGCCTCTGTTGCCACAAACTGATGGTGATGCAGGCAGTTTCCAGGCATCTTACCCACAAAGCCTTCCTCTGAGAAAGGACCCTGCAGGCAAAGGCTGCAGTGGGCCCTGTGCAGAGCCCCGGCTGCTGCTGCCGCCTAGCTCCAGAAACTGCTGCTGCCTCAGAAGCCTCACAAGCATCTTGGGAATCCCGTGGTGCTGTGGCGGCCATCCCTCCAGAGAGTATACATCACAAAAAGAGGTGTGCAAGGTGCCGTCCTTCACAGTGGACTCCCAGAGTTGCGTGGCTCATGGCCAGAAGGGGGCGTTTCTAGGACCAAGACCAGCCTTGGAGGGGGTCCTGGGCAAAATGTCCTTCAGGTGGGCTCCATCCTCTCTCGTGGGCGTACCTGGTGATCACGACAGTGCCCTGAATAGCACTGGATATAGGTGGGTGGGTCTAGCTGCCAGTCTAATTTCCCACAGTGCCCTGGAGCATCAGTGCTGAGCCTCTCTCAGACCGAGGGCTAGGTTCTGTTTTGGAGAAGTTCTTGAGAACCACATTCATTGGTGGGTGGGGCAGAAGGCAAAAACGGTGGGGCAAAAGAGTCCAGCCTGTTTTAATTAGGAACTCTAAACTGCCAGCAGCGTTTCAAGCTTTAATATGTGGGGAACTGCACAAATGTAAAGGGAAATCACTACAGGATTTGAGGTGAGGTAAGAGAGGAGAGTCCAGGGGCAGCCGGTGGAGCCTTCTGGGAACTGGGACCCCAGGAGGCGGGATTAGACCTTGAGGTTCTGCGTCCCTGCCCTGGAATGATGCTGGATTGTAATATTGTGGGAAATCTAAATGGTACATTGGCAGCGGGCCCTCGCAGGGCGCTGGGGCCCAGGTGGTAGCCCGTGGTTGCCGGCTGCCTGGCTCCAGGCAGCAGCAAATGCGTCTTTTGGGTCATCCTGGAGATGGCCAAGCACTGATGATTTTTGCCCTGAGCAGACCACATGCCAAAAGGTCGCCCTGCACCCGTGCCTGTTCCACTGCCGCTGTTAAGCGGAATCAGGAAGGAGCGGTGTGAGGAGCTGGCGAAAGGCTCGTCTGTCCGTCAAATGTTTGCAGGCGATAAATCTGTACAGATAATCCCCTCCGAATGCCGGGTGGCAGCTGCAAGAGGCGCTGACAGCCCTTAGGCACTTGATGGATGGGGCAGCCTTGAGGCCTGGAGAAACTCGACGTGCTTGTTTTCTTAGAGACTGCCACTAACAATACGACAAAAATCAGTCCGGTATGCAGGATCAGGTCACAGCATACCTTTCCAGCACATCCTCGGGCAACAGGGGACAGGACCACTTGGGTTTCTACTTATCCCAAATGTCGGGCTGTCAATCTTCCCAGCTTTTGGATGTCACTCATTCCTAAACCCCAAAGCACAAGTGACTCAGAGTTTCCTTTGTCCCTTAGTTTCCAATGAGATAATCCACATTTTAAGGAAAATTTCAGCAAGCTGATTTCAGCAAGCTGTTTTTGAGGGTTGGGGTGCTAAGCTACAGTTTCTGGTTATTTTTTCTTTATGGGAATATAGGAAGGCATTTCCTATTTGAGCTGAGTATTGGTCCATCAGCTTCTGTATTCCAGGGTTGAGCAGAAAGAAGTTCACCAGATGTTTGGGCTTCATCTCCCACCATTCCCAAGCTTTGGCCTTCCTGGCAGGAGCTTCTTGGAGTTGATGTGCAACACACCTGGATGCTTCCTTCCATTTACACTGACTAGCCAAACAGTAGTTCATCATATTTTAGGCAGAAGTGACAGTCTGTCCCAACCCTCTGAAGAAGCCTCTTTGTTTCATGTTACAGTATTTACAATATTTGTTTACCACTCCATATCTAAGCAGATTATGGAACAGCAAACAGCAGGGAAATAAAATAAACAATACAAAACAATATATTAAAAGTGAGATTGTTTTGTTTAATGTGGAACCTCCACATGGTTCAGCGTTGCCTACACTGGCAGGCAGCAGCTCCCCAGGGTTTCACAGAGGGGCTCTTTTCCTCAGCCTGCCTGGAAATTCCGGGATGTACAATTTTGAGCTGCTGCTGCAATGCATGCGCTGTAACCCTAAGTTCTGGTACTTCTAACCCCAAAGTAAGATTCCAGTCCTTGCGATTCTGAATAAGGGCTATATAAAAATGAACATCAAAAGTAGCTTCTCCTGAATCAGGTTCCTTATCAGTAAACTATGGTAATGCTTTTCTTCTTGGCTGTTGCTCCAAAATATGGGCCTCTGTCAGGCCCAAGGACTTTAGTTAGGCCTACTTCTAGAGACACTCATTTTGCCTTATGCTGCATCCGACCAAATACCCACCTAGCTCTCTTCCAACCAGCAGGTGCCTTTCACAGGCTTGAGCAAAAAAGGGACTCTCCCAACCCCACCTGGACATGCCAGGGATTGAACCAGAGACTTTGTAATGTTTTCCAACACTAAAAAATAAAATAAGATTCCAGTCCCTATTCTGAATAAAGGGTTGCTTAAAACAAGGATGTAGGAAGCTGCCTCTGTAACCAATCAGTGGCTGAACGGCACAATAATACGCACTCAGAGGGTGGGTGTGGGTTGTTGCCGAACTGTGGCTTGTTGTGGAAGCATGGATGATCATGTTGTGTGAACCCAGCAGGGCTAACAAGCCATGGATTGTTAACCATGACCAACCCATGAAGATCACCTATGGTTTGATGTTGGGCTGTGACCTATGGGTTGTTCCCCATGGTTTATTAGCTGGGTTCAGTACCAGGACAATGCCTTCCCCTAAATCCAAAGATTCCAGTGTCAGTATCAGGACAGAAGATAGTTTTGTCTGCATAGTACTGGGAGAATTGGTGCTGTTGGGAATTGAACCCAGGACCTTTATGGTGGTGTCCTACATGGCCCCATGGGCCCTCGCTGGCACAGAAAGCTGCTTTATCCATAGTCCATTATCGTCAGCACGGACTGGCAGCAGCTTGCCAAGGTGTCAAGCACAGAAGGGCCTTTGCTTAAAACCTGCTTCTCAAACCTCTTAACTGGAGAGGCCAGAAATCAAGCACCCTTAATATCCTCCTAGGTTGCCTGGCAGCAATCACGGTATTCACAAGGAAATCCTGCACTGCGGGTGTTTGTGCCAGCTTCTTAAAGCGTCTCCGCAGTTGGAGAAAGGCCCAACAGGGGTAAATGGGTCAGAGCTGCCTCTCCCGAGAGCGGTTGGCATTGTGCAACCATCGGGGCAGCTTGGTGAGCCTTCAGCTATGAACGAGCTTAACCACAAGGTTTGGTGTAAAAGATAAGGCTATTTTCAGAACCTTGGCCTTTCCTTTTCCTAGACCGCTGACTTCCCACAACTTCCGTTACGCCTGCCAAGAAGTCAAGACATGGGAAATGGGCGGGGAGGGGGGCGGTCTCCGTGCCAGTTCTATTCCTCCCTAGGACATTGGCGTTCTCCTTTTTCAATGCTGGAATGGCGCCCTTTCCCCCTTGGAAAAGATAACACCCATGGGTGTCTCTTGTGGAATGCTGACACACCACATAGGATTCTGGGGGATCTTCTAGGTGGCACATTAACCGTGACTATCTCACGAAAAAAATCCATGGTTGTTGGGTTCTGTGTATTGTCCACCATAATTTGCTGGTATGGTTGGTATGGATGGGATCAGACGACGCAACAACCCACGGTTCGACAATGCACTGTTCAGCATCAGCCAGCACCCAGTCGGTGTTGTGTCATATGAACCAAGCATGCACTCTAACACAAAGATGGCATGGTTAGACGGGTCATGCTGGGAACGCTGTCGGTCATTCTCGGATCCTCTCACTGAAAAACCCCTGTTTCTGAGCCATCTCAGAGCTTCTTCCCCGCATAAATTTCGAAACGCACTGATTTGGACCCAGCTTGTCTCATCTGATGCTTTGGACTACAACTCCTGGCATTAATCATGCTGGTTGGGCCGGTTCATGGTTGAGATCCAAAGCATGAGGACACTGGATTGCAGACGGTTGACCAAGGAGGATGCCTTTCTCTAGCATGTGAGAGAGTCCTCACAAAGTACTTCCTTTTATGGTAAAATTGCTAGTCAGCACATTTTGGGAAACAAGTCGAATACAAACATTTTTTCAGGTCACTTGGGCTAGTTTCAAGTAAATATAAGAGACCATATGAAGCCACCTTACAGTGAGTTGGTCTTTGGACCAAGCTTAGCTCGGTACAGTCTGCATTGCCTAGCAGCGGTTCTCCGGGATTTTTGTTGGAAGCCAGGATCCCAAACCATCATCCCAAACTTCTGAACAAGAGCTCAAGGAGAAACACTGACTATCACAAAGCACCCGCCTGCCCAGGTCGCAGTTGTGCAGAAAGACTCCAGGAGTTGGCTTCTCTGCATACAGGTAAAGTTGCACTGTCACTCATTCTGAGGACTTGGGCCACGAGGAAACTAGTGTGCCCCACACACTTCCTCATGGTTACAGCTTGAGGTTGTTCAAACGCAGCGACAGAACCTCAGTCAGAATGGAGGTGGGCCCACATGGTCTAAATGCCACCACACTCTGACTTAAGCTCCATCCTGCTTTGCCTCTTGTTGGAGCAATGTATAGACAACGCTTCCAGATCCAGCACCAGATTCCAGATTTCAGTGGTGGCCTCCTGTTCCTGTTCCTGTTTCTGAGCCTGGCCTTGCTAGGGGGAAAAAACTACAGACAGACCCTCCAACCTAGTCCCCAGCATCTCCCAAGCAATGTTTAGGCCCCACCATATTAGAAGTAGAACCAACCAGTTTCCGACAAGTGTTCTTGTCAGCCCTACCTAGAGATGTTGGGGTTTGAACCTCAGACCTTCTAATGCAAAGCATATTCCATGTCATGGAATTATAGCTCTTTCCTTAAAAACAAGGGAAGAATCCTGTCCTTGTGGGTTTAAATCAGGATTGATTTAATAAGAATTGGTTTGAGCCAGAGCTTTGATCTGTCAGTGTTGTCTACGCCAGAGGTGCAAGACCTCAGGTTCTGGAGTGAAATCCAACCTGCCTGGGATCCCTTTCCGAAAGGGTCACCCATCCGTTCCCCCCTGGCTCTACCCTCTTTCCCCTGACCACCAATCATTGGGTGGTTTCCACCTGGGGGCTGGATGACCCCCTACCAGACTTTCTGTGGGGGCTATTATAATGTCTGCACGATGGCCATATTCCCTGGCTGGACTGCCAGGGACTGCCCCTGGGAGAGCAAAGCCACCCTGTCCATCGCACTGGGGGGAAGTGCACTCCACTCTGAGCCCTGGCTTCATTGCAAAGCAATCATAGAATAGTAGCATTGGAAGGGGCCAGCGGGTCCAACCTCTGCTCAGTGCAGGACTCCAGGCTGAACCATCCCTCTCAGGTGCCTGTCCAGCTGCCATCTGAGCATTCTCCTCCCAAGCCCTTGGTAGGCTCCAGGAGGCAGAGCTTGGGGAAGGGCTGTCCTTGCAGTCCAAATTGTCTCATGGGGCAGAGCTTCCCCGTCCCTGCCTTAAACCTTCTCTTTTGCTCTTGCATCTTCTTGCCCCTATGCCAGTGGGAGGCTGGAAAGGTGTGGCATAGTAGATGCAACTAGAGATTTCATGGAAGAGGGCAGTGCCAGCTTGAGGTTTTAGAGGACCCTGTGGCAAGACCCCCTTCCCTGCCCCTCAGGGACTTTGCAACAGCTCTTCCTGCTCATCCTCTTTCTCACTGCTGCTACCGCTGGGCAAGCAGCAAGCCAGGGAGCAGGTCTCTCCCCTCCTGCTGGGGAGAGCAAGCATGCAGCAGTGGGGAAGGGGAGGGCTGCTGACCGTGGGCTCCTGCTGGCCTTTGGCAGGTAACCCTGCATGCCAGCGCTGGACCCCAGCCCTGGAGGAAGAGAAGGGCCTCCCTGGCACTGATCCAGCCTGAAAAGCAGGGCAGGAGCCCTGGGGTCAGAGGGTCACGCCACAGCAGGGTTGGTAGCTCATGCATGACGTTGGGCAGCCAAACGTAAGTACTGGCGAACAATTCCCCACCACGGCAACACGTCCTTCTCAAATGGAGTGCGCATGTGAGCGTGTGAGGCCGGGGTATCCCCTGTTCTCCCTCCACCATTACGTACATCAGCTGCCTTTTTCTCTGCCAGCTCTAGTTTTTCTTGTGCATCTTTGAGAGCCTCTGAATATTTATCCAGCTCATCTTCTGTTCCCTTCAGTTTCTTCTGCATGGCCGCCAATTCATCTTCCAGCTGTAGAAATGAGAGAGAGAGGGGCGGGGTGGGGGGGGGGAGAGGGTTACCACAGAGCCACACTGTAGACCTAGAACCAAAATGAACGCATGTGTTATATATATGCATGTGTATTTTTAAAGTTTTTCAGGCTGGCTCTCCTGTCTTACCAGCACAACAGCATGAACGGCAGGGGAATGCTTGGAGCTGCAGGCCTTCCTTTTCTATCCAAACACGCCTAGGATTATGTCCTAATTGTGTTTGCTAGAATTAGAATTGGATTGGGCTTCCTTCAGCTGATAGCCTTTGCTTTGACCTCAAGGTCCACAGTGAGCTTTACAGCATTGAAACGATGGTTTAAACTATGCTTTCTTAGGCCTAGACACCTCCAGATGTTTCTGACTTTGATGCCCATCAGTCCTGTCCAGCACGGTCAATTGTGAGGGATGCTGGGAGTTGCGCTCCAAAACATCTGGGCTATATTCTCACCGTTGTGCTCCTTGTAGGACGTGAGCAGTGACCCAGTTGTGGCAGGGTATGCTCTGCAGTGGCATCGCACTTCTAGAATGTGGGTTCAGCAAGTGTCAGCAAAGCGGACATATAAGAAGGGCCTGAAAACCCCCTACCCTATTCTCGCCTTCTCCTACCATGATTGCATTTATTGCTGGTTTTGTTGTTCGGGCCATCAAATGCCTTGCAGTCAATAGACCAAACCAAGCAATAACACATACCTTACTTCAGAATCCGACAGCAAGCATAATTGAAGTGTAAAACATAAATCTATATTACTGCTGCTACTACTGTGCATTTAGATCCCGCCTTTCTTTCTGGGTACACTCATTCCCTTTTCAAATAATGCGTGGTGTTGATATGAACCGCTCTCAGTGCTACTGACAGAAATTTAGCTTCCTTCAATGGAATTCTAGTCCTGATGGTTAAATGTGATCTCCTTTACCAGAGGCAGTCTGCCCATGTGCTCCAGCTGCTGGGGAACATGGGTGGGAGGGTGCTGTTGCACTCATCTCCTGCTTGTGGGCGTCTTTGTTTGGCCGCTGTGTGAGAGCGAGCAGGACTAGAGAGTCTGATCCAGGAGAGCATTCCTTGCATTCTGGCACAGAGTGTTTGCCCAGCTGGTAGCAGTTCCTCCGGCACGCTGGGCTGAGGAGCATTTCCCCATCGCACCTGCACCCCGATCCTTTTCAAGCGGATCTCTAAGTATTACCTCAGGGCTGTTCTGCCCCCACACTAGCACTGAGCTATGGCTCCTCACTCCCAACACTCGCCTCGCATCTCTCCCTGCTTGGATGAGAGTCTCATGATGCCCTTGTAAGGCAATGAAGAATGATGGCAGAAAGCCACAGCCCCTTGCGTGATTGTGAAGAATTGGCAAGGCTCTTAACCGCTGGCACCAGCCTTTGCTCCTTTGCCTTTAAACTGCAGCACATCCTAGCAATTTCTCTCCCCATCATAGCAAGCGTTGCTGGCTGATCTCTAAAGATCTGACATTTTAAGGCACAGTAGCGGGCCAGGCAGCTTATTTCTGGACAGTTGGCAGCCTTCGGGAAACATTTAACCAAGATCCAGAGCACTGCTCAGTGCCATCTCCCAGTTCGTGGGACCTCGGGCGAGACGCGCTCGACAGACTGCCTCCGTCGGGGAATCTACCTGCTCACTGCCAGGGCCACCAGCTGCACTCGCTCCTCATCCTCTTCCTTGCCATTGCTCCCAGTGGCTTGCTTGGCAAGCAGAGCTGGTGCAACAGTCGGGCACAAGCTTTCCCGCTCTGCCGTATCATTGTGTCCAGCATCCACACCACTGCGAGAGGCGGGTGAACAAGCCTGTTGCAGGGGGAAAGAGGGGAAGCGGCTGCCAAGGGCGTCTTGCTGAGGGGCCCCTGCAGAGCTGTGGTCCCTTGGCAAGCGCCTGGCCTTGCCTATCCTCAGCACTGGCCCTGATGCCCCTTGTGACGGGGGCCGCCCGAGAGCTGCAACCAGAGAAGAAGCCTTGTCTGGAGAGGGTTTGGTCTACCCATGTCTAGAGCTTCACAGGGTCATCTCAGGCTCATGCAAGCACTTACGGCATCTCACCATGCTCTCTGTTGCCTTAAAAGGACACCATGAGACCCTCATCAAAGCAGAGGTTGCAATTTCCAGTCTCTTAACACCCTGCAGCATTATTATTATTATTTTTTGGTCATTCCGGCCTTAATAGCCATGGAGCATAAATTACTCTTTGCTGCCTCCAAGCAACAGAAATGCAAAATGTAACCTTAAACAACCTGGTTTCTCTGTCCATGCGCCTGTCAAGTCTAACCCGGGAATGTAAGAAGTTGCAATGTGGTCTTTAGTGTAATCAAAATTTTCAGTGGGCAGTATCGTTATTTGCTTTCTTGTTAAGTTTGTCTACCACTGCCTTTGGGGTAGCTTGCAGTTGTTCAAAGGTTGTCTGCCTGTGAACGTGACAGTGCTTCTTCTTTCATGAGGACTCGTAACCTAAGAAGAGCCTTGCTTGATCAGACCATAAGGCCCAGCACCCGCTTTTCTGATGACAGTCAGCCAGGCGTCTCAGGGGCAGGAAGCCTCTTTCTCCTGCTGTTCCACCCAGCATTCAGAGACAGACTGCAGTTGACCATGGAGCTTTTCCGTTTCTAACTCTCCCTGCAAGATGGTCCCTGCTGGATTCCAGGCCAGCTAGTTTATCCCAGTGGCCCCAGTGAAATTCTAGGCTCCAGGAAGCCTGTAAACGGGGTACTGAACCAGCAGCCCTGCCCTCTCATTTCCCCCCTCTGATGGTCAGTGCGGGCGGCAACGCGGATTAGTCGCGACAACATCTTCTCCTCGGTGCCCAGCCCTGAAAAATGGAAACCAGGAAGTGCCTCTGGGAACATTCGGAGAGTTTTCACCAGCTCTGCCACATTGACTGGGCCAGAGGAATGTGGGAACACTGTGTGTGCCTGCCTGGTGTAATGTCTCGGGTCAGCCAGGGCTGACATCAGATTGCCACTCCGTTATGGTGCTCAGGGAGCGATCCTGGGCCAGGCATCCTCTCTGTCTCCCCTAACCTACCTCACAGGGCTGATGTGCAGATAAGATGCTGGTCATGGGGAGGGAGAAGGAGAGAAACCAAGGAGTGGTGGACAGGCTGGAACTGCTTCTGGTGGCCAGGAGGGCCAGAGCACAGAACAGGCAGAGCGAACCATCTGGCGGGAGGCAGCAGGACGGAGGGGTATAAAATGATGTGTGCGGCCCCCGACTTGGGCCAGGAGCAGCATTCTGGCCCCTCTGCTCCACACCTTTCTCTCGCTTGGGCCCAAGGAAGGGCTTCTTCACCCAGCAAACTTTTCGAACTCTGAAAATTGCTGCCACAAGATCTAGCGGTGGATTACCTAAATCCATGCAAGACAGAGCTGCTGGCTGCTCTCTGTGGCTACTGCGGCTGCTCATTCATTCAATTACACTTAGGGCAGCTGACAGCATTCTCCTCCTCCTCCTCCTCTCAGTCTTAGCCCCGCAACAACAACCCTGTTGGGTTGGTTGGACTGAGAGTCTGCAGCTGGCCCAAAGTCACCCAGTTGGCCCCATGGCTGAGTGGGGACCAGAACCGAGGTTGCCCAAGTCCCAGCCCCGTGCTCTCAGCCGCTCGGGCTCCCGCAGTATCAGAGGCCGTCTGTCAGCCACCAGCCAGAAGGACGCTGTCGCTGGCCTGCTGAGTTTGGAGACTTCCCACTGGGGCTTCCATTTGGCTGCTGTGCAAAGCAAAGGCGCCATCCTGCACATGTTTAGCCCAGGAGAAGCCTCACATGCCCCAGCTAGTCATGCTGGGAGTTGTGACATTTTCCAGTCTAAACATGCACAGGGCTGGGCCTTAAATGTGCACCACCAGTGATGAGAGATTATGGGTGTTGCAGTCCGACATCATCTGGAAGGCTGCATGTTCTCCATCTCCTCATTGTATTAACAATAAATATTCTGTAGCATTATATTCCTTATTATTTTATCTCTCTCGTTTCTTGTGGTAAAGTTAGTATATTTAATATTGTATTTATGATGATTATTTATACTCATCATACACATTGTTATGTGTTGTGTCATAGCTTAGATTATTCTATTTATTATTAGTACTTGTGCAGAGTATAATAATAACAAATAACCTTTGTGAGGAATATAGTAACAACAACTATAGATTATTTATGTGCAGATGTGCAGATGGTTATTTGTGTGAAGAAGTACACCCTCTCCCAGACCAGAGGGCATTCTCTGCCCAGTTGGCTCGAGGCTTTCCCTGCCGTGTTGGCCCTGGCAAAGGCTGCCCCTTCGTGCCGTCCATGTGATGGGGGGGCAGCAACCTGAGACCCCCACCGTTACAGTCTGGGCCAAGCCTCACATGCCCTGTCCTCCTCCCTCCCTGCTGTCAGCTGCTCAGTCACCCTGGAGCCATCTTGAGCGCCCACTGCTGGTCCTCCCTTCCCCTGGTGTGCCAAGAGTTGGGTCAGGCTCAAGGAATGCGAAACGGGGGCTCCGAAAGGCCGATTCTTTCTGCCTTCTGCGGCCACCTGCCCTGTCCCCAAGGAAGACAGAGGAGGGCATGTCCATGCTCAGTGAACAGTGGCCAATGCCCTGTTTTTAGATCCAACACCCAGCCCTAGATCACATGGACTATTTGTCAGAGGGTCTTCCGAGCGTGCGCAGAGTGTCTCTGCCTTGCTGCCAAGCGAATGAGGGCTCTCTCGCCTCAGCCCGGAAGGGATTGTCAGATCCCAAATCCTGCTCTGGCGTCATGTGAATGACCCTTTCGGCATGATCTCTGCGTGGCCACGGGGCTGCGTGTCCCTCACTGGGAAGTGGCTCTGTCGCTGCAGTCAATGCACCCTTAGGAAGGAGGCAAGTTAGAAAGGGTTCTCTGTGCCAGGGCTCATCACAAGGAGCCCAAAATCTGTTCCCTGGTCTACAATTTAGTCCTTGTTTGGGAAAAGTCATTGTCAAGCAGGCCTCTGAGCATGTGCAGAAGTTACTTGCCTCTCTCCTGAACACCAGGGCTCCTTGCGGCTAAAGCTTGGAACTGTTTCCCTTTCCCTTCCTTCCTGCTACCCATCAAACATACTTCCAGGATGCAGGAGGCACCAGAGCTGTATAGCTGAGATGCCCTCTGAGCATACGCTGAGTGTGTTTCCCTCACTACCAGTTGGCTACAGTGAGCTCCAACATTACATGCATTTGGCAAGAGGGGAATGGAGCCTGTACACTTAAGAGAAGCAGAACTGACCCACAAGCTTTCTGTGCATGTTTAGGGACGCCTCTTCAATGATGATCTTGTGTGGATCTGTAACTGAAAGCAAATCCTGGCACTTAGCTGCAGTTTCCCAGGTGGCATGTTCCTGCATGTGTTTGCACGCGCACACAAATAATATTATTTTCTACAAAATTCCCCATCAAAGATCCCACAATAAAACAAAAACCTCCATGACATTTCTTAACTAAATATCAGTAAAAAAAAAGGGGGGGGGCTTCCAAGGAGGCTGTGTGATTGTTTCTGGACTCCAGCTCTCAGCATCCCCAGCCAGGATGGCTACTAGTCAGGGGAGATAGGTGGGAGTCGTAGTTCCAACGCATCAGGCCAGGTAAGGCTGCCCCCACACTTAAACCCCA
Organism: Varanus komodoensis; assembly: GCF_004798865.1. Classification (NCBI taxonomy): domain Eukaryota; kingdom Metazoa; phylum Chordata; class Lepidosauria; order Squamata; family Varanidae; genus Varanus; species Varanus komodoensis. The sequence continues at coordinate 5,227,149 of NW_025336157.1, read as the reverse complement.
CAACACCCTTCCAAGGTCGGACAGGGAGGCTGCGAAAAGAGAGATTGGCCGATGCAAGGCCATGAGGGAGTTCTGTGGCAGAGAGGGGATTCGAACACAACATGCCAATCATAATCCAACGTTAAACCACACTAGCTCCCACAACTAGGATAATCTTCCTCAAACAGGTGCCCTCTGAATATATTGGGACTGCCACTCACATCATCCCCAGCCAGCAGGTCTACCATGATGGCTAGGAATGATGGAATCCCAGTCCAACACAACTGAAAAAGTGGGAGGCACCAGAAGGGGAGCAGCGGGCGTAGGGGATCTCCCGCAGAGCGCCTGCTCTTTGCCCCGGGACGCAAGCGGAACCCACACCGGGCGTCTTCCCACCTGCTTGCTCCTCTCCTCGGCTTGCTTTTGCTCGGACTCGGCCTGCTCCGCTCGGTCCAAGGCATTCTCCTTGTCCAGCTTGAGCATCTGCATCTTCTTCTTGATGGCCTCCATGGTGGGGGTGGGGGTGGCAGTCGGTGCAACCAGCCGGGTGTCCGGGTGGGACGGAGCGAGGCCCACTGCTTCCTCGGGAGAGTGTGCGCCAGCCCCGCTGCCTCTCGGCCCTTTTTGTACGCGTCCTCCCTGCCAGCGGGCCAGGAGGAGTTGCCTTTCTCGGGCCGAGGGGCCCCTCCAGCTGTCCAAAAAGCCCCTCCATTGTCCTGGGCCTGGCCTGGGGCCGTGGGAGATTCTTGCGTCTGATGAGCAGTGCCCATATTTGGGCTCCCCGGGGGACAGCTGGGAGCCAGTAATAGAAACCCCAAAGCGCCGCTGTGCCGCTTTGTCCCAACAGAGCCCCCTCCCTCCCCCACCCCCTCGCTTCTCCTATTGCAGCCTGCCAGGTGCCAGGAACCAGCTCACTGGGCCCGTGCACAGCCCCCTCCTCCGGTGGGGGGCAGAGTGGGGGTCTCCCGTGCCGGCTAGGAGCCGTTGGTTCTCCGGCTGCTTGCCTGCGGATGGAAGTGAGATCAGAGTAGAAGGGCACAGACTTAGAACACGCGAGAGGGAGGGGATCCCTCCCCCCCACAAAGAAAGAGCCTATCTCAGTCAAAAGAGCCACCCATCTTCATCAATCACTCTCATTCTTCATCAGAGAGTTCTTCATCATCTCTCTCCTCTTGCCCCGGCCCTGTCTTTTTCAGAGGGGGTAGGAGCTTTTTCAATCACTGTATATGGATGTGAAAGCAGGTGAGTGAAGAAAGCTGACAGGGGAAGATGATTGAGATCGAAACATGGTGCTGGAGCCAAGCTTTGCAAATACTTTGGACTGACACAAAGCCGAACAAGTAGCTGCTCGATCCAATCAAGCCAGAGCTTGCCCTCGAAGCAGAAATGACCAAACCGAGGCTGCCGTACTTTGGGGACACCATGAGAAGGCCAGAGGCGCTGGAGAAGACAACCATGCTAGGGAAGATCAAAGGAGGAAGAAAAATGAAATGATTGGCTCCATCAAGGAAGGTGCAGCCTTGAGCTGAGAAGAGATGAGCAGGGCTGTAAAGGACTGGGCATTTGGGAGGGTACTCCTTTATAGGGACACCATAACATAGAAATGGAGAGAGTCAGAAGGGGCCTCCCGGGCCATCTAGTGTGACCCCCAGCTCCAGCCAGCTCCGCTCACAACATGCCCACCATGTGCATGTCCAGCCAGTCTTTGAAGACCCTCACCGATGGGGCCTCAACCACCTCCTGTGGAAGCCCAGTCCACACCCTCGGGGTCCTGACTGTCAGGAAGTGCTTCCTGGCATCCAAACTGAACCTTGGCTCCCTGAGCTTTGCTCCGTGGGAGCGCGTCCTGCCCTCCTCTGCAGGGGAGGACAGGTCTCTACCCATCTCCATATAGTCGGAGGCAGCTTGATGGCATGTAAGAACAGGAGCTTTGGGTGAACACCTTGCTGTTCTCAAAGATTCCAGGCACTGTCTTTCTTCACAGGACGATGCTTTTGCACCAGCTTCTCTGGCAGTACAGCATAGGCTCTGCCTCTGAGCACACACAGAGAGCTCCCCTGGATCCTACCGATGCTACCACCGGTCCTCTCATGCCTGGAATTAAGGGGTTCGGCCACTCTCGTTTCTCTGCTGCATTAGGGGCAGTGGAGGCCCCATATCTTTGGAGAGTGCAGGAGGCCCGTGCAGGGAAGACCTGTAGTTGTGGTCGAGGCTTGTGAAGATGGCATTTGCGGATGCCGCACTATTCTTAACAGCAGCGGAGGAAAGTCACGTGAAACCCACATTTGCAGAAGTTAACATTCTGAGAACTTTGTGCACACTGCCTGCCTCTAATTCAGGAGTGTGGACTTTCTGGCCTCTGGAGACACAGTGGGCATTGGCAGAAGGCCTGGAGATATGTATGTCTCCCCCCCCCTCCCCACACACACACCCCTTCTAATATCACTTCTGCCCCCAAACTTCTTGAAGAAAAACTCCCCGCTTTTCACCTGCTTCTGCCATCTCCTGGGAATATGAAGAGGCAACCTTTGGGTCAAAGCCTGGAGCATTCCCTGCCTAAAGTGCACAGCTTGGCAGCCGTGCTCAGATCTTAAAACTAACTATACGCTAATTGCTGGGTGTTGTCTGGGCACACAGACTCAGTGCTGGCAGATACGCAGACCCTGGTCTGGGTTTAACCTTCTGCTAAAGCTGCCAGGCTAGTCTTAATTCAGTCTGCTGCAGCTTAAGCATGGCTGAGCGAAGCGGGCAGAGTGTCCAGAATTGTAGCCCAAGCAGGACTTCATTTTGGCAGTGAATTTTCTTGCGATGGAGGCAAACAAATGGACAAAATAGTAGAAGTGGTAGTGGTGGTAGTAGTAAGAGATCATTAACAATCATTAGACTATTACATGCATTTATGACCAAGATCCTGGATGGATCCGTGGAACAAATGCATTTGAATTTTCAAAATCGGGATCAAGCATCATTGTTTTCTTTCTGCATTAGCAGGGATAATTTGCATACAGACTGAAGCACCTCCGAAGAGCTCTGCTGTATCAGAGCCAGGGTCCATTTAGTCGGATTCTGCTTACGCAGTGGCCAAGCAGCTGTCCACTGAAAACCCACAACCCATGGAGTGATGACCTCTGAAACAGGATCGCACTCTGCCACCCATGTTCCCCAGGAGCTGATGTATACAGGCAGACTGCCTCTGAAATGGGAGGTGGCATATAGCCATCGGGACAAGTAGCCATAGATAGGTTCTCCTCTATGAACTTGTCCAGCCCACTGTTAAAACCATCCGAATTGCTTGCTCTCCCTACATCTTGTAGGGATGGGCCCCATACGAACACAGGGACCCTAATGCTGGACCAGACCAGTCGCCTCCTGTCCAGTATCCTGTTCACACACAGTGACCAACCAGCTGCCCAGGGGATCCCACAAGCAGGGTCTAACCAAGGGCAAGTTATCAAAGGACTCCAATTAATTCGCCTGTTGGCTACAGGCACCTTCTCAGTTGGCCCAGGTGCTTGTTTGGAACATCCAGCCTGGAGCTACACAAGCCACTCCCCTTCCTCTGGACGTGACAGGAAATTTCTTGGGGTCCCAAAACCCGACGGCTGGAGCTGATCTTGGCTGAGGCCCAGCAAATCCTGAGGGATCAATGAAAAACATGTGGGTTGGCCAGACCAGTGGTCAGAGTGCTGCTGAAAATACCCAGAGTGAAATTCTCAGAGCGCTGTGAAGTCCTGGTGATGTTGAGATCGCTTGCCTTACTTCTCAGCCTGAGCAGTTTGGAAGAAGGAGCCGATGACAGGGCAATGAAAGCATAACCTGGGAGATACTCTGAGCACTGCCCTCATTTCCTGGAGAAAAAAACCGCTACACAAACCTCCTTGCCTGCAGAAATCTAGCACCGCAGGGAAATCAGTTACTCCCTGCAGTGCTACATTTCTCTTTGCAAGGGGTTAATCATAAAAAAATTGTTCGGCACTACAGCCTGAAGTCCACAGTGGTACAGCCCACATTCTGCTCATTCAGGAATGTACCCCCACTCGTCCCCACCTTCTCCTGCTTGGGTATGGCCGCAGGACTGATCTGCTAAAGTCATCATCTATATCTGTGTTTCCCCAGAAGCCTTGTCCTCGGTTCTTTGTTCTGCTGACATGCTATCCATCCTATCGCTTTAAATAGCCCAAGAACAATTCCTCACCCGCCACGGTGCCCAGTGGAGGAGGAATGGCGAGCTCTGCCACTTTTATCCAAGGCCGCCTGCATTCTGTTACTCAATCTCAGCTGGACAGGTGCTGAGATCCTGCCTCCCGCCTCCTCCCCGCCACTCGAAGCACAGGCACCCAAAACCTTCCCACTCACACCAACAACTCTGCCAGCACCCAGAGCTGCCAGAGGCAATGGGTGTCCTGGAATCTAAACCCCAGGACGAGCAGTGGGCACTGTTAGCACAGGAGGCTGCGAACGCTCCCGCCCTCCTGTTTCCCAGACCCCGCCAACTTTGGCTTGGCTTTTCTTTTTCTTTTAGCAGCTGGCAAGCCCCTCTAGTTCGACTGCTGCCTCAGAAGCAGGTTTCGTTCAGGCGTGTGGTGACCTAAAATTTAGGTCCTAAATGCTCTTTTAGCATCATGCTGTTGGGTCTCCGACCAGCGCTGGCCCAGTTGCCAACACGTTGATTCATTGAGGACTGATTTGGTATGTTTTAAAACACTTTCTCTCTAAGCCAGTTGCCCTGTTGTTACAGAAATGTGAGTTATGAATAGTCAGATGTAGCACCAAACAAACAGAACCCAGTCATTATAAGGTAGTTTTCTGTGATCCTGTGCAATGAGTTTATGTTACCCCAGCATCAGAGGTAGCATGTCTCTCAATGCCAGTGGCTGGGAAATATGAGTGAGTGCACGTGTGTGTGTGTGTGTGTGTGTGTGTGTGTGTGTGAGGGAGGGAGGGAGGGAGGGAGGGAGGAGGGTTTCTTTTGAATGTCATGCGTGTGGGGCACCATGTTGTCTCCTTTGAAAAGCAGTACTGAGCTGGAGAGGATTCGTGTCTGACTCAGCAGGGCTTTTCCCTCTTCCATCCTTCTTGTTCTTCCTTACTGATGTATTTAAAGCATTTTTACCCCTCTCCTCAGTCAAAACGCCTCCCAGAGCAGCTTACACACACTCAGGAAAAGCTCCGCTGCTTGCAGGCTTACAATCTAAACGCATGTGACACCAAAGGAGAGGGAGGGAGGAAGCGCATAATGTTTCGGTGGAATGCCCCACTCCCCTCCTATCCCCCTATGCCTCAGCCTGTCAGGATGGCTTCTTGCGTTTGCGTCCCCATCTGCATCCGCTGAGCTTTGTGGCCAGTAATGGTGTGGCTTGCGGCCTCGCTCAAAGTCACCTCTGAATTTGCGAGCTGGGGGAAAGCAGAGCCTCCAAGGCTAAAGACGCCGGGACTGACTGGGTGCTGGTCCAAAGTCTGGTCCAGGAGGTGTCGAAAGAACCCTGGCGCTGTAAGAATATGTTTGATATTTAGTTGGTTTCCCAGTAGAACAACCTAATATCAAACATATCACACAGAAACAGGGGAGCCAGAAGTAGCGGGGGCCAAGGTGATGGAACTGTCGATGACGGCCCGGAGTTATGTCCCCTGGAAAAAAGGGAGAAACCAGTGAGTGACAGGGTGGCATGCATTACACTGTGTCCCAGGAAATTTCCCTGTGACCCAAGGGCTGAAAAGCCTGGAAAACTAAGTTGGTCTCTTCAAGTGGACCCAGGAAAGCACCACCTTGGCTGAGTCCCATGGACCGATTTTGCTAAATCCATGCACATTAAAGCCAACCATTTCTCTAATATCAGGCTTTGCAAGAAGCTACTTTCTTGGCCACTTGAGGTGGCTAAAAATGGATTCCAGGTGACCAGTTATGGCAACAAATAACCAGAGGAAGATGTGGTCCCCCCCACCACTGCTTACCCCCATCTCTTTCCTTTCCTTTGCGAGGTCGGTGTGTTACAGGTTATTGACAATGGTCTGTATGGGCCAGTAACAAATGTTTGAGGACCGGTAAATGTGGATTTAATTCGCCAGTTTGCTCTAATAATGAAGATGTTACTCAATAAGAAAACAATATATGGGTGGGGAGAAAAGAGAAAGGGAAAGAAGCTGATTTAGGCTGTAATATTGTCCACACTTAACCTTGAGGCCGCACTGAATTCTGAGGGACTTATTTCTGCTTAGGCAGACACTGATTGGATTCAGACAACTCAGTAACCTATATTCAAGACTTGAGTGCTGGTTTTGTTGAAACATGGTCACTGTGTTATCTGAACACAGCAGAGTTACAAACTACAGTGAGCAACCTGCAGTTCCCAACCCAACAACAAACCATGGGTTGTTTATGATGTAACAAGCCATGGATTGTTAATGCAGCTGGGATCAAACAATACCATAACCTATGGTTCAGTGATAACCCACAATCTGTCCATATTCAACCTGTGGGTGTGAGTTATGGTTTTGTTTGAACCCAGACATGGGGTTACAGTTTTAGAGGGAAGGGAAGGGAAGGGAATTAGTCAGCTACAGAAGACATATTTATAATTTTTAACTGAGACAGCTACTTTTTTTAAAAAAGATGCCAGACTCATGGGGAGAAGCCACTAGCTGCAGTAGTTTAACCAGAACCTCCATGACTGGAGGCAGTCTACCTCTCAAAATTATAACCCAAGGACACCCAGGAATCACAGTCCTTGCGGAGTAGATCCCCTGTTGTGTATTTTCAGCACACTTAATGTCCACAGAATATCTTAAGCAAAGAGCGATACACAGGAAAATCAGCCTCGCAGATACCTGCTACTGTGATGTTCTTGCCTCTTCCCAAGGAATGCTGGGAGCAGAGCTCGCAGTGCCTGATGGCAGATTCTTTGCACCCTCTTCCACCTTCAAGATTCCCCAAGATTCATGGGGGAGTGAGAGAGAGCAGTGGCCACCCAAAGTGCCAGGGGCAGAAAACAAGAAGAGAGGCTGTCTCTCACTAGCTCTCAGGCCAGGACTTGGCAGCCTCCATGCATCTCGGACGGCAGCTCCTGTAGATAAGGGCATAATAATCCTCGAAATGTGGGGGTGGATCCCAGAGCCCATGCAGGATGAGACCTAGATAGGAGGGTGAGATCTAGATAGCAGCATCTGCATTGGGGCAATTTAGGTTCCATGCAAGAGACCCAAGGAAACAGCAAAGGGGAAGGGGGTTAACTGGAGCATCTTGGGACCACTGGATTCCTGGCATCTCCAGGCAGGGCTGGGGAACTTCCTCTCTAAATCCCTGCTCTACTGGGCTAGATGGAGCAGGGGCCTGACTCAGTATGGGGCAGCTTGCTGTGTTCTAATTTACACAAACCCTTACTCAGAACCATGAGGACTACAGTCTTGCTTCATATTTAGGGCAAGTGCTGTACTCAGAGGGAGAGCCTCTGCTTTGCAGGCAGACCAAGAGTCAGTTGGCAGATGATGGGGGGAAAGACCTTTCACCTCTTGGATCCCTGGAGAGGAGCTGCCGCCGCCAGTCTGTGCTGATTCACCAAGACTCTGACAGATGAATATAGGGAGAAAGGGCTGTAGCTCCATCGCAGGACCCTTGCTTGGCATCCAGAAGCCACAGGTTCAGTCCCCACCATCTCCAGGCTGAGTCATTGCTGACAGTCCTGGGCTAGATGGAACCCTGAGTCTGTCTAGGAAGCTTTCTATGTTCCTGTTTAAGCCAGCTCATATTCAGAACCATGAGGACTGGAAACTTGACTTTAATGTTAAAGGAAAGGGTTCTGTCTCAGCTGTAAAGCACCTGCTCTGAACAGAACAGGTTCCATCTCTGGCAACTCCAGGTGACAGAACTCTAGGAAAGGTCCATGCCTGAAAGCCTGAAGAGAGCTGCTGGTGGTTGACGGAAACAATACAGAGCAAGGGTCTGGCTCATTATAAAAGCAGCTTCCTCTGTTCCTGTTTAAATCAGCTCTTCAGCCAGAATCATGAAGCCTAGAATCTGTTTTGAGAGAAAGGCCCGTCACTCAGTGGCGGAGCATTCGTCTTACACGCAGAAGGTCCTAAGTTGAGTCCACAGTACCTGAAACCCTGGGGAGCTGATGCCGGCCGCCCGACGGACCGAGGGTCTGACTTGGCCTGAAGCCGCTTCTTCCTGCACTACCGAAAGGACTGTGGTAGCTCAGCGGTACAGCACCCACCTTGCAAGCAGGATGCGCCACGTTCACGCCCTGGGGACTCGAGACTGCACTGGCTGGGAAATATCCCCACCTGGACACCTTTGGGGCCGGATGGATAAATGACCCGAGCTGGCCGACCCTGTGCCTCCACTCCAGTTTCAGCAGATGTGGCGCAGCCACCCTGTGCCCTCTTCCCCATGCCACCCTGCTTGTCCTTCACTGCCCAAGGCTCGCACGGCCTTACCTGAGCGTCGGGCTGTCCTGTCCAGAGCGCCGTGGCCGTCCCAGGGCTCCTTTGCCGCCAGCTCGCTTTATACCCTATCCTGCTGCCTCCCCTCCTGCCAGTGCAAGGGGTGGGGTTGGTCTCCCGGTCGAGGGGCCTCAGCCCCACTGTGCACGTGGCCGGGTTCCCATTCATTACTCCCTCCCGCCCCATGTGCCCTTGGAGTCCAATTATCCTGATCGATAGCCTTCGATCCGCTTCTCTCGCTGGCCGCTCGCAGGCCTTCGGGCCTTGTCAATTGTGCGTCGATACCCTGGCGTCCTGGACCACATGCCGTTTCTCCCTTGGACGCCGGGGCCAGGCCGGGTGTGCGCTTGGAGGTCTTTCCTCTCAGGTGTCCACTGATTTTGCCCCATTTTCCCCACTGATCTAGGGCACAGCTAGGAGGAGAACCAGAAAAGACCTCAATGTGGGCAATCTCATTTAGAAAAGGGGTGACTAAGGGGTGAAGACACCATGGAGAAAGAATTCGGTGACCCGGTGCTGATCAGATGTTCTAATTGGAACTCACGTGACACCTTGCAATTGGGCAGGGGAGCTGTGGGGGCTGATGGGAGTTGTAGTCTAAAACAACCGGAGGGCACCCAAAGGTGGTGCTGGACTCAGGCCCACTCACAGGGCGAAAGGAATGTACACATTTGCTTACCCTCATCTATATGTGCTCCAAGGTTTTTCACATCTCCCAAGAGCACCGCGATTTGTGAAAAGGGATGTATGCACAGGGCAGAGGAGAAGATTTGGTATTAGAAAAATGATCGACGGAAGGAACCAAGGGGCTGGGGCTGCAGGAGGGGAAGCCCCTGTGGGCAAAAAGCCAGCTCTTCCAGGGAATGAGAGCTTACGGTCCCCCAGAGATTCGGGGCTGCAGCCCTCCAGGGCAGCTCGTCAGCACCGTCTCTGAGGGCAGCAGGTTGCCTCCCCCTTCTCTATGGTACTCACACCCCTTACAGGACAAGCAGGTCGTTTACTTCATGAACCTCCCGGGCCAGGCAACTCTCAACTCACAGGTCATTTCCAGTGCACAGAATGCCCAAGGTGGCGAGAGACCTGCCCCCAAAGAACATCGCAAGACAACTGGACCGTGCCTGCTGCCCTGCTAGTTTTTATTCCGAAAGGCAGGCTATAAATAAAACCCTTAAAATCAGCCAGTCGGATCTGTGTAAAGATGAATCTATCCAAACCTTGCAGTCGCCATCTGAGGTCTTCTGGATGGTTAAGCTCCCGCTGTCCAATTTTCTTCCTCCTGACACCAACACTGTCCTCTTTCAGCACCAGGGAGTGTGATACGAACTACCACAAAAAAGAAAGGAACATTTAGGACGTGGATGTTTTGTAGGATGCTAGCAATTGGTCCGGATGGAGAGGGTGAGCAATAAAGTTGGATTTAAAACCCAGAATCTTTCGGTTGTTCAATGAGAAATGAAGTATAGGCTGATGCAGTTTGATTATACAAAGCAAAATGCATTTGAGAACTTTTTGGCTGGAAGCTTTCAGAGAACGCACTGGCAGTGAAACACCATTATCCAGGGCTGACAGAAGCATTGCTCCAGGTTTTCCAGCAATTTTCCCTGCCTTCCCTGAAGATCAATCCCAGGAATGATGGCCTGTGAAACAGGGGGTCGAGCACCAGCGGACGGTCTGCCCGAGGTTGCTGAACATTGTGCGGCCACATGGTGTGGACTGAGCAAGCACAGACGTTTTCTCTTCCTTGTGATACTGGAATACAACCTCATACAACTCTAAGGAACTGCTGTGGGAGCAGCCCCAAGTGGGAGATTTAGGCGAGACCAAGGGGAGAACTCTCCTGGTCAGGACGTTGTTACTACATCGCTGCTTCAGGATATGGCAGTGGCTGCCAAAGTAGATTGAAAAGAGAGGCAGCATTGCATAGTGGTTAGAGCTTCAGGGTTATAAAGACCTGGGTATTAGACCCCACAAAGGTTGTCAGGCAATATTCAGTCGATCAATCAATGGGGCTAGTACAGCAATGCTTGGAAGACCAGATGCCTCCTCCATCTCCCGCCTCAGAACTGAACCGTGCAGGAAATATTTATCCAGGGCAAGCGGCCTTGTATGGAAACGCCTTACATTTTTCACGCTGAACTAGAAGCAAGCCGTGTAGGTTTCATGGAGGGGTACTACTCTCCAGTAGCTTGTGCATAGGGTTGCAGTCATGCAGGGACTTATAAATTGAATAACATGGGATGTGCTTCCAGTTCTTCCCTGGGTTGGAGGTTGGTTCTTTGCAGCGCCACATTTCAAAAGTTACCACTGTACCTCTGATCATTTGCCGAGGGCCCCATGCTGGTGGTAAGAGACAAAACTAAGCAGGAGGTGGATCTCTCTCTGTCACCCAGTCTCACTCCAACACTCAGTTCTTTCCCCTCCACCCCCTAATGGCAGAACAAGGACATCAGAAAGGGGAGGCAGGCAATGGATACCAGGGCTACCTCTGCAAATAAAAAGGGCCCGGCACTGTATCCCTCTGAGCAGTGTTTCCACTACACCACTGCCCCTCACCCCAGAGCAAGTTCTGTTGCACCCGATGGGCCTGCCTTCCTCCCAAGCAGTTCTAGGTCCATTCCAGCCCATTTCCTGACCTCCGTGCATCCCATTAGCAAGCACTCGAAGCTCTCCGCCCCCGCTCTCCACCCGTCCACCTCGTTCCACTGGTTAGGGCGGTAGCTGATCGATCGCTGAGCCCGCCTGCTGCTGATGGAGATTCCCCTGCAGCGAGGGGCACGCTTGGGTGGGTGTACACGTGCGACCTTGGGAAAAGGGGCAGCTGCTGGAAAGGGTGCCGGGGTGATGGCCAGTAGAGGCACGGAAAGGCCTTCTCTCGGCAGGAGGTCTGGGACAGAGTAAAGGGAAACAGAGTCAGGACAGTGGAATTTGCTGCCCCAAGATATAGCATAAGTCACTGGGTGCCTTTAGAAGAAGATTAGATGGTCATTCATGGCTAGGAGAAACTGCATTTCGAATTGAGGGTGGAGCAAACGGACAGATGCAGCAGTGAGAAGGCAGAGTAAAGCTTTAGTGTTTCTCCTTGGCCCACCTATAAGGGAGGTCTGGTGGGTTGTCTTACCTGAGAGAGGCCCTGCTCCACAGTGGCTCCACACCGCTGGAATAAATTGCCATCAGGGGTCCACCATGCTCCAACATTTCTGCAAAACATGTTACGTTACTCTGGTCCTCTCCTAATAGGATTGCTTTTGTCGCTGGGCTGTTTATTGTTGGTCTTTTATTGTGCGCTTCCTGTTTTTATTCTTTTTTTAGGACTCCCAATGTCTTACTGGTTCTTTGTGTCCTGTGGTTATATGCCCCTGTGGGTAGCCTTCAGTCCCAAAAGGCGATCAAGAAATATTTTAAATAAATAGAAACAGTGTGTAAGAATGGGGCAAATAAAACAAAATTAAAATAAATCGGGCAAGGGGCAACCCACTATGATCCGTAGCCCAGAAGGAATGCCATGGGTGTGCCCTTTTAGTTTCCAAAGAGAAAAGCAGACTTCCTCAACCTGGTGCTGGCCAGATGTGCTGAACGGCTGTGCACAGGTACGGATCAGGGATTTGGAGGATCTGATCCGCTCACAACATTCCCACCGTGATAGAAACATAATGTAGCTTGAACAGCTGTGAAGATACCGAAGTGTGCAGACAATGAAAAAAGAAACGAAAAGGAAGCCTGGGCATAAATGTACAAAGCTGATGCTGTAACTAAATTGCTAGCCTTTTAGATAGCCATGGCTACAACAGATGGGCAAGAGTTAGCCTTGTGAAACTACATCTGGTGGGTTGATTTGAGGCGGGCCTCAAACAGTTTGAAGGCTGAGATGGAAGTGGGCAGGAGACAACAGGATGGCGTTCAATGTGGATAAGTGCAAGGTCTTGCACATGGGGCACTGGAATGGGTGTCATAAGTGCAGGTTAGGTGATAAGTGGCTGGAGAGCAGCACTTGTGAAAGGGACCTCGGGGTGCTGGTCGACTGCAGGCGGAACATGAGCCAGCCGTGTGATGCGGTGGTCAAGAGGGCAAATGCCACCCTTGGTTGCATAGCCAGAAGTGTGGCTTCTAGGTCGAGAGAGGTATTACTACCACTCTGTACGACTCTGGTGCGCCCGCAACTGGGGTCTTGTGCTCAGTTCTGGACCCCTCGTTACAGGAAGGATATAGCCAGGTTGGAGTCAGTGCAGCGTAGGGCCACAAGGTTGGTGGCCGGTTTGCAGGGGATGCTGTATGAGGCGAGACTGAGGGAACTGGGTCTCTTCAGCCTGGAGGAGAGGAGACTCAGAGGGGATCTGTTGGCGACATACAGGCATGTGAGAGGATGTCACATGGAGGTGGGTAGAGACCTGTTCTCCCCTGCAGAGGAAGGCAGGACGCACTCCAACGGAGCAAAGCTCAGGGAGCCAAGGTTTCATTTGGATGCCAGGAAGCACTTCCTGACAGTCAGGACCCCGAGGGTGTGGAATGGGCTCCCATGAGAGGTCGTTGAGGCCCCATCGGTGAGGGTGTTCGAGGATAGGCTGGACGTCCACATGGTGGGCATGTCGTGAGCGGAGTCGGCTGGTGCCGGAGGTCAGACTAGATGGCCCGGGAGACCCCTTCTGACTCGCTCTGTTTCTGTGTTTCTATGGTCAGTAAGTGGAGATGGTCTGAGAACGTCCTTGACCCGGCAGGGTGTGCTCTCTTTGTTGGTTTATTTACTTTTTGGTGGGAATCCTATTCAGATAACTTTTAAGCACCCCAAGAGATACGTACCTCCATCCAGAGAAGGAGAGACAAAGACTCGCGATCCACAAACGAAGGGACAGACACGCACAGTCCCAGCATGAGGTTCAAGTGGGGAAGCAAGTGGAGAAAAGCGTTTGTGGGGAGGGGGGTGGCACAACTGAAAAATATCGCGCAACAGTCATGGAGGGAGATGCACAGCCAGGCCCATGGTAGGAGGGGGAGGCGTCTTACTGACACGCGGCAGGAGAGAGACACTCGCGCAATAGATGCCAGCAGAGGCACTCGGACAGACAGCGAGAGAGAGAGACGTGTGGAAAGAGGCAGGCCCACAGAGATGGGCCCACACGGAGGCACGGGGAGGCAGATGTGGAGACCGAGGACGTGCAGCGTACGGACACGTGCGGCCCTCTGAGATGGCTGCTGCCACGGAGGAAGGACATGAGTGCCACGCAGACACCATGGGGATTTAAACAGAGCCACACACAGCCGCAGGGGGGAGAGACAGGCCCAGCTGCACTCAGGAGCAGCCCCCTCCTCACCCAGGCACTCCCCCCCCCCGGTTACCCGCCCCATCCTTCTGCAAGAGGATGACCTTGGTGTCTCCCTGCTCTGGGGCCCATCACTCCCTAGGCCAGTTCCGGTTATTGACAGGACCAAGCCAAACGGGGCCAGCCCCCGTCGCTCATTAGCCAGGCCGTCGCCCTGAATCACATCACTCGGCCATGCGTGGCTGGCCGCCGTGGCGCAAAATTGGGCCATGCCGCCCAAAGAGGAAGACCTTGTTTCTGGCCAGGTGGCCCGCCAAGGCTCCAGAGCACAGGTGGAGGTGGCCGCTGGGGGGCTGGGAGGACCTGTGCCGTGCATCGTTGTCTCTTGCAGCGAAAAAGCTTGTTTGGAGGAGACCTTTGGAGCAGGGGCAGGTGGAAAGAATTTCAGCCACAGCGTATCCTGACCTCAGATGCCAATGAGCTTATTTACGTATTTATCCTTCTTTTTTTCTTCCAAGGCAACCAAGGCTGGGTGCATGGTTCTCTCTTTTTTATCGTCCCAACAGTCCTTTGAGGAGGGTTCGGGCAAAACCCTCCTCTGACTGGCCCTCTCCACAGGCACCTAATGAGTTTCTCTCCTGGGATCTCCTGAGTCCCAGCCCAACACTCTGACCATTTTGACTTTAGTCTTCTGGTTAAACCTCTCATTATCACAGCCCCTTCCTTGGACATGATTTTAACTTGTCCAAGAAAAAGTTCAGAGGCAGAACCTGCAAAGTTTTCACAATAGCCAGGTTCAGACAACACAATAATCCACATTCAAGGATTGAGCATAAGTTGCTGTTAACTGTGGGTTATCCCTGAAACATGTTGTCTAAAGCCAGGTGAGATGATAAACCACAGTGAACGAACAATAGGTTCTATTCACGGGTTGTTCATAGGGCTGACAAACCATGGTTTGTTACTGCAGATTTCTCACTGACCTGTTAAAGAGGTGTGTCAAATTCACCTTTTCTCCAAAAGACAGTTTGCCTGTTTTTGAGCAAGTGTGAGGTATTGTAGCTTTGGGAGAAAAACACTAGCAGAAATGTGTCATTTTCAAGGATAAAGCATCATCATTTAAGCACATGTCTCAAATCTTGGACTGTTCTCGGAACTTATCATAACAGGATATCATATTATATTGTTTTATTCTGTCCTTATTTATGTATTTATTTACTATTGTGAGCCGCCCCAAGGCTTCAGCGATTGGGGCGGCATAGAAGCCTTCTAAATAAATAAGGAATCAACTATCTTACCTGGTGGAACAGACTTCCACATTTTGCAAGTTTAAAAGTGAGGGCTGCACCTGGGACTATCGGAACATGTTTGAATGATACGTTCTTTCACACATTCAGGCATTCTTCCACCTGGCGTTCGTCAAATGTGATGTATTTTGACAAGGTGATGATCTGAGCATTGCCCACGGAAAAAAAAGCAGCGCATCGAACCAAGCTGGGAACCGCCTTTGCTCCAAGGTCCTTCCTGAGCTGCTTCCCCTTACACAGTGGTGGAATGAGCGACCTGGTGCTGTGAGGATAGTCCCCAATTCAAGAGAAGGCCACCACCCCGTGGCCACAGGATGCATGACAGCCTCGACTCCTGCAGCTAGACTGCCCCAAGAGCGATAAAGGTGTTCTTTGTTCGTACAGTTGCATCCGTGTACGAGAGAACACTTCGCTGTACCACACGTGGTGTTTTTCTGCCACACTCATCAGTTCCTGGGGACTGAGTGTCAGGACTTAAAGTGGAAGAGGTGACCAAAATTATGCATGGTGTGGAAAAATCGGAAAGGGAGATGTATTTCGTTGTCTCTCATCATCCTAGACCTGGATAATCCGATTCAGGAGAGATAAAACAAAGGGTTTCTTTATACTGTGAGGAGTCAAACTATGGAATTCACTGCTACAAGTAGCAGCAAGGGCCACCAGTTTGAGTGGCTTTACAAAGGGTTGGACAGATCCATGGAGAAGGCTGTCCATGGCCAGTTGCACGTGGCCAGTTGCACGTGGCACATGAGATTCCCGCTTGCGAGAGTCACGTGGCACATGAGATTCCCGCTTGCGAGTCACGTGGCGCATGAGATTCCCGCTTGCGAGTCACGTGGCGCATGAGATTCCCGCTTGCGAGAGTCACGTGGCGCATGAGATTCCCGCTTGCGAGAGTCACGTGGCGCACTGGACTAACTGAACCACTGGCCTGATCCAGCACGGATTTTCCTGCCTGTGCAAATGTTTCTTAGGAACTGCTCCATGTCCGACCCTGTGCTATGTACCTACCACCTTATGCCTCCAGGTGCATTAGAATACAACTCCCATTACCCCCATGTTGGGGGTGAACGGAGCTGGAGTCCAACACACGCAGTGGGCACTGAGGTGGGAGAACTGACTGGAGTAGCCCCTCTGCCACCCAGTTATATACGCAGGTGAATGGCAGTGCCCAGGCATTCTCTCCTAAGGGCATCCTCATGATGGCATGATGCATCCCGTTTCGTGATTGTGGTATTTTTACTGTTTTATATGGTTTTCCTAGTTGCAACCTGCCCAGGGAGCCATGTCACTTAATGGGGCAGCTTAGAAATCCAATGTTTACTCATTAAGTATATAAAATGATAAATATGTAGCACTCTTCAATCCAGGGACTGTTGGGGAATTCAAATCCTGAAAAATCCAGAGGGCCAGAGGCTGGCTGATAGTATGGCGGTGGGTCCAGCCCCTTCCTTGCCATTTCTAGACTGTGTTCTGAACACATTTTTATGAGGGTTGCTTTTTGGCGGGAGGGGAGACAGAATTAAGTGCATTTGAACCATCTTACTACATTTAGATCCTTCCTCTTGGGAAGAATTCCAAGTGGCTTACGCAGCCCCCGTCTCCGTTTTATCCTCGCAACAACCCTGGGAGGTACGTTAGACTGAGACGGAAGGGTCCAAAGTCACCCAGTGCTCTTCCTGGATGAATGGGGGCAAACCACCCAGATCTCCCAGATTCCCAAACCAATACTCAAACCACCACACCTCATTATTTTCAGATCCCTCCTGCTATATTGCTGTGCTCTATTTTTACATGTTTGAAAATCTCACGCACTGACCTGCCCAGTCGTACCTTGATGATAATCCATGTAAGAAATCAATGCAGTGAAAGCACGTTCCTGCCAGCTTTTGCTAGTCAAAGCAGTAGAGCCACGTGGCTTAGAAAGGCTGCTTCCTCAGATTGTTTCAACCTTGAAAGGGATCCTAGCAGGCCTTCACCTGGATGCAGTGCACAGCAGAGAGAACGGTCTTGCCCTGTGCCCACCTGTCGCCAGAGGAGTCCCTCGTTCAGCCCTGGAGCGCTCCAGGAGGTACCCATGGCCAGGTCGCTCTCTCAGCCTTCCTTGCTCGTGAGTTTGCTCTCTCACCTGGAAGGGCCAACGAGGCTGCACTTTCTGATCACACCGAAGCACTCTGCCCCAGCCAGGTGGGACTGTAACACCCAGCATTCTCAGCTACTGGCCATGTTGTCTGGGGCTGATAGGAGCTGTAGTGCAACCAGCATCTAGCATGGCAGCATGAGTCTCTCTCAGCCCAAGGGCCACGTTTCATTCTGGAGGAGCTGGGCCAGGGGAGAGCAGCCTGAAGCGACTTGATGCTCTGATGCTAGTCAGCCTGTGGAGAAGGCGGCCTTTTGGGAAACCCCCAGGGCTGGATTATACTGGGGGTGGTGGGAGCTCAGGCTGGGGGGCTGAAAGAATCACAAGATCCAGCTCAGCTTGCCTGCAGGGCTTTTGCTGCAGGGTTTCCTCGTACATCTCCCTCCCTCCGAACAAGCGCCAGTCACGAAATGATGCGCACCACCTTTCCAGGTGGACGCTCTTTCTGCCCGAGCCTGCTGTCCATTCACATGGACCAGCCCAACAACAAGCCAGGGGTGCCAAGGGCGGGGAAGCCGCTCGCAGCAAGCCCAAGTCCCTGGAGGCAGACGGCACTGCCCAGGCGGCCCCAGCCCACGACAAAGACGGCACGCAGACAAGGAGCTCGTCGCAAGGCTTGTGTCCGTTTTATTAAACAGCAGCGTTAAAAAGAGAGGAGGCCCGACTGTGGCCCCATTCCTGGAGAAGGGCTGGCAGGGCCTGCGCCGAGAGCCACGAGCGAAAGCGGCGCCAGCCACGCGGCCACTCCCACCCCGCAGGCACCGCCCTCTGCCCAGCTTCCACTTCAGCTCAGGGGCAGCACGTGGGTGAAGAGAACGGGCCACAGGAGCAAGCCGCCTTCTCAGCAGAACCCAGCCCAAGGAGGGCAGGCTGCAGGAAAGCACCCCCCCCCCCCGCCGCAATAACCATTCACAAACCAGCCAGGCTGTCTCCCACTGCCTGCAAGGAAGAGCCATCTCAGGGTGGCTGCCAGCAGGGTCAAACCCAGTGAAGGAACAGTGAGGGGGGGGGGGAACCAACACAGGCGGGTGCCCGGCAGAAGGAACAGAAGTAAAACAAGGGATTGTTCCTCCCCTGTGGAAGAGGGCAGATGACGGGCTTCCCACCGGCTCAATCTTGGCTCTTTCAGCAGATCATGGGAAGGGAGAAACATGCCTGGGCCTGAAATCCTTTCTCAATAAATTAAAGAGGTAACCATGTGTCTTATTTACAGACGGCAAGTGTGCTTGTGTGCGGCGGGGAATGCTTCAGGGCAACGCCACCTGAACGCAAGAACTTGCTTCGCTTCAGATGGCCGACAGAGGTGGGCAGTGGCCATCTGCCCACGCACAGGCAAAAGGCCCTCCTGGTCCAGGCGGGCAACGCGAGAGCAGCCCCGGGCCGCGAGAGAAGGGGCGATGCCCCTGGCGCCCTGTTCCGGTGTGGGGGGCCGCGCCATCACAGGGTGCTCTCCAGCGTGTTGTAGTTGTCCTTGAAGCTCTTGAGCTCCAAAAAGTGCTTGGCTCGCTTGCTCTTCTGGTTGGAGGGCAGGTAGGTGACCTGGATGGTGGGGCCGGAGATGTCAGGCGATAGGGTCAGGTCCTTGGCTGCCGACTGATGCTGCCGCTGGCTGCCACCTCCTCGGGCCTTAATGCTGCGCGGGGAGAGAGGGACACAGTGGCCAGATCAGAGCACGGCTTGGCCACACGCGTCGGAACCGGGGCTGTGAGCACAATGCAGTGGCTATCCCGGCAGGAGTGGCTGAGGACCTCTTTCTCCTCCACTGTCTCCCAGTTTGGGGGGTGGGCGGGCAGCTTGTAGTCCTCCGAAGATCCTGACCTACACTTCCCAGCAGCCCTGGCCAGCACAGCCGGTGGTGAGGGCTGGTGGGACTTGTAGGCAAAAATGCAGTGAGGCCCACACGTCACCTAGCAATACGTATCCCATATGCTTCCCATTCTCAAGCCAGTCTTTACGAGAATGGTGGTTCTGAGGACGTCTCCTGTTTGCACTTCTCCCCCAGCCCTCTTTCCTTTCGTGCCTTATCTTTTTAGATGGAAAATGCAAAGACAGCGTCTATGTTTGCTGGGTTTTTTTATCTTGCTCTGCAAGCCCCCCTTGGAGCTTTTTCAGTTGAACAGCAGGGGACGGGGCGTTATGTTCACGTGACTCCAGTCCTCCGTCAGCTTCGCTGGCTCCCCATTGAAGCCCGGGCCCAATTCAAGGTGTTGATTATGACCTATAAAGCCCTAAACGGCTTGGGTCCTGGCTACCTGAACGAGCACTTACGTCCGTATATGCCCGACCGCCCTTTGAGATCTGCGGGAGAGTCCCTTCTTCGGGAACCCTCCATGAAAGAAATTAGGAGAGTAAGTACTCGGAGGAGGGCTTTCTCTGCGGTGGCGCCCAACCTATGGAATTCACTCCCCAAAGAGGTCCGCCTGGCACCGTCGTTACTGGTTTTTCGGCGCCAGGTAAAGACCTTTTTATTTAAACATCATTTTAATTGTTAAAACATATGATCTGGCCAGGGCAACTTCTTCTTCCTTCTCTTTCTCCTCCTATATTTTTATTTGCTTATTTTATACTGATAATTTTAATTTTATATTTGTAACTCAATGTATTTTTTGTATTTTTTTATTTAATGGTAATTTATTAAGTTCTATTGTATTTCAATATATTTTATTGTGTTGTAAGCCGCCCCGAGGTTTCGGCAAGGGGCGGCATAGAAATGTAATAATAATAATAATAATAATAATAATAATAATAATAATAATAGTACTTTAAACAGGCAACACAGTGCTGGGCTTACAAGAGGGTTAAGTTCCACAGGGTAGCCATCCCCGCAGCTGGTTTCCTTCAGACAGGGTGGACTGCAACTCTCATCATTCCCAGCACTGTCACCACTGCATCACCACCCCTCCAGTCTACAACTGGTACCCCACATGGTTCCAGGGGAAGGCAACATGCCCCAGATATGTTCTGCCCCCACCCCTGCCTCATCCCCACAACTCACATTGCTGCCAGCTCATACAAAGCTTCTTGGTACTTGAGGAATTCTACTTTGCCGAAAGTCTAAGGCAGAAGAAACAAGAGGTTAAGAACAGCTGGTGGTTCTCCTCCCAACTGTGGTTCCCTTGCACCATCTTACCTCCCCTCCGCCCCCCCCCCCCCACACACACACTACATATTGAGGCAGATCAGGAAAAAGCAAGAAGTGGTTGTGAACTGTACTGAATTAAGAGTACATAAGTGGAGCAAGGGGCCAAATCTTGTATGTGCACGCAAGAAAGATCACAAGATGAAGGATGGAAATTGCTCAGAAATTGCACCCGGTAAAAATGCCATCATCGTTAAGTTAGACAGGCGTTTGCCTGCTCCTTGGCACAACAGGAGAGCGCCACAATCCCACAAACGGGATTCCCAGCTTAAGTTTAGGAGCATCCTTGTTGCTGCTGGAAGCAAACAATGTCAATTTAATAAGATCACAAATAATGGTCAGGAATTTTGGAAGTTGTACTCCCAAAGACCTGGCGGTTACCAGACTGGGGAAGGCTATAACCAGTCATCTGCTAGCCGGGCAGTCGTTTGATGCAGGGAATTTTGAGTGCCATTGTTCAACACACAAAATACAAAGCAAGCTTCCCTAAGATTAGCCATGCAGCGACACTTCACTTTTAGAGAGATGCCGAAGACCCATCTGTTTCTTCGCCCTTTCCCTGAGTTGCCTCAGGACGGCTTACATAAATAAACAAAGTACAAAAATACAAATTATGCACATTAAAAACTCGATTCATTCCAGCTGTGAATTCAAACCTATAGTTAATATTAAATGTTATTAAAATTAATAAAAAAGACAGTTATGACTATCTATATGCAATTTTATCTTATTTATGTATATTGCGATTTATATCCTGCCTTTTTCCTACAAAGGGCTCAAGGCAGCTTATACCATTCTCCTCCTCCATCTTATCCCCACAACAACAACCCTGTGAGGTAGGTTGGGCTGAGTCTGTGACTGGCCCACAGTCACCCAGTTGGCTCCATGGCCGAGCAGGAACTAGAACCCGGATCGCCTGAGTCCCAGTCCCAGGCTCTGAACCACTACACCACACTGGCTCTCATGATGTTAAGCAATGTTAATAAAAACAGATTTAAGGCACAAGCTGCTGGCTGCTGCCTGGATGACCATCGCAAAGCCCGAGTGGCAGTTCTGACCTCAAAAAAAAGTAGAAGGTTGGAGCTGGTTTTGGAGCACCTTCACAACCGCCGTACAAAGAACCACAGTGGCTGCACCTCCAGGTTGCACAACTGCCCTCGGAGCTGGCATGGGGTGGATGCTCCAGGCGCCTTAGCCTGTCTTCCTCATGGGCAGGGACAAAAGACTTAGCTGAAATTGTCCATCTAAGCCTTTAGGTGCCCAGAGCTGACTGTCACCTTAGAGCTCGGTCCATCCCAAATGCAATGCCTGGGTCCTCCAGGTTCAAAGGGCTGCAGGTGCCCCGCTGGACTGCACCCACCTGGGCCAGCGGTTGGGAAAGCTGCGCACCTGCACTCATCCCCCTCCCAACAGAATGTGGCCTTCCTGCAGTCCCAAAGAGAATGGCATTTCCGAGGCTGTCCGCCAAGAGGGAGACCCTGCGGCCTGCGATGCCGTCACACCAACACATTTTCAGCTCCCAACTACTTTTCGCTGTGCCCCAGGCAAGGAGAACTCACCCCTGTGCCGTAGCGGGCGTTATCATACCCATCCAAGAGGGTGTCGATCAGAGTCTTGCGGATGCCTTTGAAAGGGGTGCTAGAGTTCCGCAGGTCCACCAAGTAGGCTCGGAAATTCTTCCCTATCAAGGATTTGGGGTGCCGGCCTTCAGCAGAGAACGGGATATCTACAGGAAGAGACAGGAAGGGGTGGTCCGTACCCTCAGCGGGCCACAAAGACAGGGGCACTTCTCTGACTTAGGAATTCTGCAGTGTGGACTGGTGAAGGAGAAGAAAGAGCACGACCTGTTTTGCTCCTGTGAGCCTGTGCAAGCAGCTATAAATAGCTGGGGCTCTCAACACCCGCCCAATAGCAACTCAAAACGACTGGCTAGCAGTTAGGTGGTGCCTCTGGCTGCCTGTCTCACACACACCTCCAGGAGTGCAGTTGCAGCCAGAAATCCACAGACCCACTTGGGACGTTTTTCCAGTGACCAGGAAACAAGGAAACCAACACATCCGGAGCCGTCAATATAGACTGCCGAAGAACTACTGCTTTAAAGGAGTCTCAGAAAGGAAGGGAAACAGGTGCCCAGAAAACCACACCTCATGCTGTAAGACTGCAGGAGTGTGATGACTCCAGGGTTCTCCCCCTCCCTCCCACCCCACAAAAGCCCCTTGTGTCTTGAAACCAAACGAAGCAGGAAGTCTCTCCGACGTCTCGAAACAACACTTGGCTACTAGGCCAAGCCAACACGTGCAGATCTCCATTTGCAGCCCTCAGGGCTAAAAAGGGGCTTTTAAAAAAGTAAAGAAAAGGCAACATTCTTAAGAACCCCAATCAATGCTTAGATATTTTGGCCTGTAACTCTCATGACCTTCTAACCAGTGGTAATGCTGGCTAGCATTGATGGGATGTGCAGGCCAAAACACCTGGAGGGCTACACGAGGGCCCGCCAGATGTTTTGCTTAAACCATCCATGGTTTAAGCAAATCCACGGTTTAAGCAAAGCCACGGTTTAAGCCTTTGGAATCCTTCAGGACTCAGGTACATCCCCTGCTCTGCCGCCCACATCCTGGTGCCCCCCAGGTATGTCAAGCTACAGCGACCAACCCAGGTGGCTTGGGAGTGCTGCAGGTTGTAGTCTGACACATCTGCAGGGCACCAGGATGGGGAAGGCTGACTTGCCAGCCGGAGACGACCCAATCAGAATGCTTCCTGATGGCAGCTTCTTCTGTTTACCTGAATCTCTAACAGCATCTAAGGCCTTCATCCTATATACATAGTTATAAGAACCTGCAAGAAAACAAGAGAGCCGAGAGGCCTGAGTGAGAGCAAGATCCCACTCTCCTCGGCAGGCGCCAGCAGCAGGGCCCCCCACACTCATGCCGCCGCCTCCCCCCTCAGCGCACGCAGGACACACTACACGGGTTTCGAGGAGACTCCAGCTGAAGCAGCCTGACGTCGTCATAGGACAACAGACGGGGCTCGTATCTGATGTCTTGCACCCGCGACAGTCGGATGTCGATCTCTTCCTTCAAGCCCTAAGCAGAGAGGCAAGGGGAGAGAAGAAGGCATCACAGAGCCCAGTGCTCATGCAGGAACACGCTTCTGCCCATGGGATGTCCCCGGTTCAGCCCCTGCCTCCTTCTGCTAAAGCAATATTTGTAGTAGCCGCCAGCTCGGGAGAGAGCCAAGAGGTAGCACACAGCTAGGACCAAAGACCTGAGCTGGCCGAAGCCTGCTTGGGTCCCGGCTACAGGATGGCGGTTC
This sequence comes from Varanus komodoensis, assembly GCF_004798865.1. Classification (NCBI taxonomy): domain Eukaryota; kingdom Metazoa; phylum Chordata; class Lepidosauria; order Squamata; family Varanidae; genus Varanus; species Varanus komodoensis. Next base: position 5,203,578 of record NW_025336157.1, on the reverse strand, counting down.
AAAGGGCACGGAAAGTGACAGATTAGCCCTGCTACCTTCCTTCCCAAGCAATCTCAAGGGACCAACAGGGGCAGCTCTGACTGAAGAGGGAAGGCAGCTGCTGCGTAGGAACCCAGCTGTACTTGACCTGGTGTCTGCCAGATGTGCAGGACACCAACCTTCCCCTCTGCCCCCTCTTCCTGGCACAGCAAATACTGCTATTTCCATTACTAGTGGTAGAGCATCGCCTTGTGCTGCGACCGACTCCACTGTAAGCACATCGGGGGAGCCCCACGGAGTCAGACCAAAAGCCGACCTAGTCCAGTGCATGGGATGGGCCTGACCGGAACAATGCTGAACAGGTGATTAAGGTTCAACAGGTAGTGCGGAGAGCTTCCACAGTAGCTAGAGGCTAGGATGGGTTTCTTGAAGGGTCTCAGAACTCTGGAGAGAACAGCTTTGTATCTGCTTTCTCTGATTTTACTCTTTAGGTAAGGGGTACTTCTGTTTGAGAAATGAAACTATTTGCTTTACTATTTCTCTTTACCCCTGACTTCCAGGAAGGCGGCTAGTTTAGAGTTTATTAACAGCCCCTGAAACAGGGGGAGAGAGTGACTGTATAAAATCCATGGCAGGAGGTTTTCTTCTGCAGCTTTCAGCTCGGAACAAGAGGCACACAAGTGTCTGAGCAAACAGCGCTCCAAGCAAGATGTATCATATTTGGGAGCCCAATGACTAAGGGACATACGTAAGCTTACCTTTGCCTTATTGTTCATGATCTGCCTTCAGCTGCTACACAGTCTTTCACACAAGCAGTTTTGTCTCTCGGGAATTAGCCTCAGACCTAACTGGGGTGGGTTCGTGCCCCGGCCCTTGGTTACCACATGCAACATTCTGCATCCTCGAGTGGCAAAGGAGATGCCACCAGGAAGCCCACAAAGAGGACGTTTCCTCCCCACTGCCTGCCCTTGATTCCGTGAGCCTGGAACAACTGCCTCTGCCCATTGCTTTCTAAGCTGAAGGACCCTCAAGGGAAGACTGCTCTGACCCCTTCTTCTGCTCGGGCAACCAATAATCAAAAAGCCCACCCCCATTCGTTGACAAACCTTAGGAGCATGCTGACCAACCGGCACATGGGGGCCACGACGGGACTTCATGGCGAAGCGCATGATCTGCCTCTTCACAAAAATGAAGAGTAGCACAAAAACCTGGAAAAGACAGGAGAGGAAGAGAACCATAAACGTTTCTGAAGACGGCTCATAGCACCCGCAGGCCCCGATCCATACACAGGAAGCATCCCAGGGTTACAGATACGGCAAACGGCATGTATGCAAGCCAGCAGCACGATGCTACAGAGCAGAAGACCAACACCAGCACATCAAGCAAGGCATCAATGCCAAGACTTGAGAAATAAAATACTCCTGCCTGAGCAATGGTACAACCTTATCGGTGTGCAAGTTCACTTCTGGACAGTAAGGGCAGCCCAAGATTCAGTAGAGAGCACTGCAGAACAGCTGCATTGCCTCCACGTTATCTACTGCCCCCTGAAAGAACCCTTCTTGGGGCCCTTGGATGTAAAATGCCAAACTGAGAGGAGCTTCCCGGAACCTATCGTCTCAAACACAAAAGGGTTCACTCCAAACAAAGGATGCAGGGAGATTTGTAGCAATCCAGCTGAGAGGCATATCCCATTACACCTGAGTCAGCGTATTTAAGATTTTTAAAGGACACTTAAAATTATTGTCTAGGATGTCCAAAAGACTTGTAGCAATCTCAGTCTACGTCGAAAGGAGGTCCCCCTGAGTTCAGTGGATGCATATCCTGGCTGTAGGCCTGTTTATGCAGACGTCATGAAGACCTGGGCGTAAGGCAAATGCCGCAGTGAGGCAGCCTGTTCCTGCATTCATTTCCTGAAAACTAAGTCCAAGAAAGTTCAGCTGGGCTTATTTCCAACAAAGCACAGGCAGGCCTGTAACTTGGCAACCCAATCCCAGGCTTGGCTCACTCAGAAACAAGTCCAGACGACATTCCGTCGGACTGGCCACAAAGGACATGTACAGCCACACTGAGCAGGCTGATCCTGGGCATGTTTAGACCAAAGCTGAGCCCAGAGGAGTTCCACTTCAGCTTACCTGCTCCCACATACAACCATGCAGGCTTGCAGTCTGCCCCCTTGCATTGGATTGGAGCCAGAAAGCCTCAAGATCAGCCAAATTCCAGGGAAAGCGACGGAGAGACTTGCAACCATGCCTGTTTATGGACATGACATGCTCATCTCAAATTGCCACATGCCAGTCTTCCCCGAGGTTTTGACCTGGGGTCCATCCTACTCGCAGCCCAACCTTCCTCACAGGGCTGCTGTTGTGAGGAGGAAACAGACCTAGGTAAGCCCCCTTGGATTCCTCACAAAAGGATATAAATGCAACATAATCATCATAATATAACATCACTGACAATAAGGGTTTAGAAATATCATCAGGACTGCACAACAGATAGGCCTCAGCTAGTTGGACCAGCAGCACAGGTCAGTACTGATTCCTGTGTTAGACGATGTGCCCTCAAAGGCAGCCTTCCAGATGGCGTTAGACCTCATTCCAATTCACCCTGGCGAACATGGACAACAGCGAATGATTGTACAAGATGTAGTTCAGCGACATCTAGAGGGTGGGCACCTGCCTGGGGGTACAGCTGTTTCAAGGTATATATAGAATTCAGGTGTCTCCAAAGGAATGGTCCCATCAGCCCCAGCAAACATAGGCAACAGTATGTTATGCTAGATTGTAGTCCAATAACTGGAGGACACAAGATTGTGAGAAATTGAGGAAGTTGTCTCTAAGCCAGCCTTCCTCCAACGGACTGTCCTCCGGAGATGCTGGGCTGCAGTTCCTATGGGCTCCAAACCAGCAGTCAGGAATGCTGGGAATTGCAGACCAGCAAGGTCTGGAGGATACCAGGTCGCGAGGTGGAGGAGATGCCTCAAGGAACACATAAATCAGCCTTCCTCAATGGGATGTCGTCCAGAGGTGCTGGGTTACTGCTCCTAGCATCCCCCAGCCAAGTTAGGGGATGCTGGAGGAAGTAGTCTTGTACCTCTGGGAGGACCCCGTTAGGGAAGGCTAGAAACCGCATGGCAAGCCCGCCGGAAGGCACACCATTGAAGGAAGGTATACACACGCTGTATGTATACATGCCAGGCATACACCGGATGCAAGAGAAGGGTGAGGGCAAGCACGTAAAGGAGGGAGGCTGTTTCCATGGCAACGCTGTCCCGCCTCCTCCTGGCCCTTTCTTCGCAGGAAGAAAAGTTCCCTGGCAGCCGCCGCGCCGCTTCTCCCGAACTTGTCCCTACGCGTGCAGCAGCCCTTCTTCCTTCTCCCCGGCGGCGGAAAGGGGCTGCCCGCCGGCCGGCCGGCATCTCCAGCGCATTTCCCTCAACCTCCCCCGCCCCACAGGCATGCGACCTCACCAGGCTCCCGTAGGCCATGACCAACACCACGTTCACCCCAGACAGCCAGTTGCTGGACGAGCCGGGGGAAGAACTGGAGGTCGAGGAGGAAGAAGGGGGCGAGGAGGAGGAGGAGGAGGCCGCCATCCCCGGCCCCGGCGCCTGGCCCGGCCCGGCCGCCCAAAGGGCCACACAACATGGCGGCCGCCGAGGCGTAGGCACGGCCCTGTCACGTGACGAGGGCGCACTTCCTTTCGGTTCCCCCTCCGGCGTTCTGACCCGAGCTCCGACGCTCGGCTCTATGGTTTCATCGTGGAAGGAAACGGAGGAAGTGTGAGTCAAGTGACCGGAAGAAGCCGAGAAATCGATGTTTCTGGAGGGGAGGGGAAAGAAGAAAAGAGTGGAGGAGGAAAAGGATAGGCTGGGAGGACGTCCCTGTGAACGGTCGAGCGAGAAGGGTCAAAGTCGTTGGGGCGGGGAAGGGGGCAGGGAAAAAGTGTGCGAAAGGAGATAAGGGTCACATGACTGGCAGCGGAGGCAAAAGGGAATAGAGTTAGGTACCGATTGTGAGTGCTACTTCCGGTTTCCAACAGAAGGTGGGTTCTTTGCGGTGCGGGTGGAGACACCTTTATTTGGTATTCTTTAAGTGTTCTGTGCTATAGGGCTCCAGAGAGGGTCGAGAAGAAGCTGGATATGACACGCGAACATAAAGAGAAAGGGGTCCTATCTCTTGATCAAGCCAATATGTTGCAGTATTACACCGCTTTCCCTATCCCAAGGTCGTCTCCACAAAGAGGAAGGGAGGCTATTCGAGGGGGAACCAGAAGTAACAACTGCTGCTCGTTACTGTGGCTACCCTATACGTAGCGCGTATAAAGAAAAATATCCGACGGAGAAGGAGGGGGCGGGGAGCAGGAGTCACGTGGCAGAGTGCGCGGAGAGATAACAAACAAACCCACCCATTGACGCGTGTGCGCGTGCGCACCCAACCTCTCCGCTTCCCGACCGCGAAAGGGGATGGAGCGGAATGAAAAGGGGGGAAAGGGTGTGGTCGCGAGAGGGCCCGGCACGTGACGCGGGCAAGCCGAAGCGTGTCTGGGTCTCCGCCCCCTTCGCGTCACGTGGTGGAGGAGGCGGTCGCGGCCGCTCTGGGTTAGTTGTCAGTGTTGTGTGGCGGCGGCGGCGGCGGCGGAGACTCAGGTAAAGTTGGCGGCGGCTCCTGCTCCGGGAATTGCGCGCGGGCCCTTTAAGCGCCGGCCCCGCCCCTTTTTCTCCTGCCCCCCTCCCCCGCTTTTCCTTTAAATATAATAATAATGATAATAATCTTCTATTATTCTTTTCTGAGGAGAATTTCTTTCTCTCTCGCCCCCTCCCCTCACCCGCAGCCCCGGTGAGGGAAAAAGCTTGGTGGGGGGCGGGATAGAAATGGTGGAACCGGCCGGTGTGTGAGAGGGAGGGAAGGAGAGACGAGGCGGGGATCGAGGCCTCGGGAGGAAGAGGGGGGCGTGAGGAGGGGACAAGTTCCGGTCTCGAGCGCCGCTGCGGCCTAGTCGGCCCGGCGAAGCCGGGGACTTGCGTGGCGCGCTGAGCCGGGATCATTGAGGTTTGAGCCGGGTTGAGGCACACTCGGGCACCCATCCTTTCCGGGACAAGAAAAAATAGGTGCTAACTTATATATTTTCTTTATAGTCTCACTTCAGTTTTAAAGGATGTGATCTCTGGTTTAGGATTATTTGCAGTCGAAGTAGTAGTTGTAACTTCACACATTGCCGGCGAAGCCTCTTTCTTCGCTTCTATAAAGAAAGGACTTTTTCCCTCGACGCCCTCACGGGCTGTTTCCGCTTCCAGAGAAGAAAGTGCCGAGTTCCGATCCCCCCTCAAAGAAATATCCCAAAGCGATACATCAACAACCACCACCCCGCCCTGCCCAAGCTGGTAACCGACAGTCCCTCTCGCCTGCCCGACCGGGCCTTCGGGCTTCCTACAGGCGGCCGGCGCGGGGGGGGGGGGGGGACGCCTTCCCTTTCTAGGAACCGGAACCCTCTTCCATTGTTCGTGCCTTCTCGAGATCGCCTTTCTCGCACTCCTCGTTCGAGGTGGGGTGAAGGTGGTAAGTCGGAGGAATCGGATCCATTTCTTTCCACCGATTCTTAAAATCCCCCCTCCCCAAAAAAAGTCATCAGAAAACTATGTGAGGAGAGACAGTCAAAGCTTCCTCCTGGCCTTACCTATTTAGGAAATGGATCTTGACCAGTAAGTCCTGGACTCTTCCTCAAAAGTAACTTCTTTTGCATGGCTGCTGAGCTTGCTTATGAGTCAAGGCGAATGCCTAGAATTGGAGTGGGAACTGAGTTCCTGTAATGCTACTGGCCCTACCCCACTTCCAAAAAACTGGTGCTCTTCAGATAATCTTTGAATTCAGTTTCCATCTCCCCAGCTGACATGGCCAGTGGTGGGAGCTGTAGTCTAAATGCTGGGAGTTGTAGTCTAAAATATCGTGAGGGTGCTGGGTTAGGGAAAGTTGGAATGCACTTTTGACCTGGCTAGGTGGGTGGAATTATACAAGGTGGGCCTTTGCTTCTGAGTTAACCATGCTCAGTTAATTCCTCAGGCTGCCATTCTGTGCTTGCTTGCTGAGGAGGAGAGCCCTTTGTTCAGAGTGGGCAAACTTTCTCAAGCTTAGACTTGGATGATGAAGTTGCACTCCTGCACCTGCTTACTGCCGAGTAAGCTCTATTGCATTCAGTGGGACTTCTGATGAAGCGTGTATCCGACTGGGCTTTTAACGTGCTTCTAGGAGAGAGCCCATAAACCACTTCCTGCCAATGTGGCAAATAATTGCTTAGTTATCCCTTTTTAGTTTCTTTTTATCGTTCTTGTTTTCTTTTTAAGTTTTCTTACACGTCTAGCATGCTGTCCTGTGAGTGTAAAGCTGAGAGGGTGACTGCCCCAGTGAGTGTTGTGACTACACCATTTTGAATCCAGGTTGCCTGAGTCTGACAGCACAATGTATTGGTGCCCAGGCCCTTTGAGCTACAGCCAACTCCACCGCCAACATACACACCTCTATTGTTTGGAGCAGATGCAAGCATTTCATAGATTTGTGGAGGATAAGGCTGCCTGTGGCTGCTAGTCATTCAGGTAGTATGTCTGCATATGTTAATTGCCATGGAACACTGTTAGCTAGCTGGTGATCACTATGTGAACAGAATGCTGGATGAGGTTAGGCCCTTCTTCAGATCAAACATAGTTTTATGTGCATTCTTTGTTCCAAGATCTCCTGAATTATTAGAAGTATTGCACTCTGAGGGTTTGCTCTTCACAAGGAGGGTCTGTGATATCGCCACATGCCAAAGATGGATTTGGAGAGTGCAGAGTTTCCTGTCAGTTCTGAAAAAGTAAGCAGCTGCCATTCTTCTGAGGAATTGATAACCAAATGGGGCTTGTATGATGGTGTACTCTTGCATAAGAGAACCCCCACCCCCCCTTTTAAACTCTTGGAAGGTCATTTTGATATTCGCTTTATCTTCTTCACTCTTTTCTCAACTCTTCTGCCTCCCCACAGCCTGCTATGCCATCTGCTCCAGGTAACCAGGATGATTGCTAGAGTCTTTGCTGTTTCTTCTCAGGTGATGCCAAAGCTTGCCACTATTATTTCTGCCAGAGGGTGATAGCTGTGAGAAGCTCGGGTGCCAGCAGTTTTTTCCCCAAGTCCTTACTTGTCATGTTGCTTGTGTTCCCATTCTGAGGGCAGATCCTCTCCTTGCACCAGAAGACCTGGAGCAATGCCACATGACCCATGCGGTGCTCCTGTTCTTGGGGTCTGCATCTTCTCCTTTGCTGCAGTCATAAACTCACACGCTTTTCAAATTTATGTCTTTGCTTTGCAGTAACTGGTGGTTGTTAATTACTTAGTGCATCTAATGCAGCCTTGCACAGCCTGGCGTTCTCCATGCTGGTTGTGGATAATGTGATTTGTACTCTAGCACATTTGGAGGAGACCAGATTAGGTGAGGCTGAGGAACTGCACAGGAATTGAACAATATCATCCTTGCTAAGAAGATGCTACAGAAGTTTACAAGTGCGAAGAAGGGCTGTCAAGGACAGGACCTTTCTGAGAGGCACCGAGTGAGAGGTGACTTGACAGCATGTAGCAACAACAGCACAATTCCTGTGAAAGGGGCTGCTGTGGTTCTTGCTTTACCGATGGGAAACAAAGGCTGCGCCTGCCATTGAAATATGGAACCAGGCACATTCCAGATGATGATCTACTCCAGCTCCCATCCAGCACTGCCAGCGATCAGGAATGACAGGAGTTGTGCTCCAACAACACCAGAGGGTTACACATTCCCCACTCCGGACTAGTTCTTACTTATTTTGAGGAACCCTAGCCTGCTTCTCCTTCCTTGAAGGCTGGGAAAATATCATGTTGATAACTCTTCCCCTTACTGACGCTTAAGCTGAGGTCGGACACCTTTGTTGTCACCCAAAGTGTTTTTAAAAAGCTTATTACAACATCATTGTAACCTCCATTTCAAGGAGTAAGTTGGAAGTAGCCTTGGTACTCTCCAGAAGTTTTGGATTGCATTTCTCCTCAACCTTAGGATGCATGATCAGTAGTCAAGAATACTATGAACTGTGTGTGTTCCAAAGCATTTGGGTAGCACCAGATGCTCAGAGGCTCGTCTGAGGTATTGTCAGTTTTGGCAGTAATCACGACAATTCACCCAAAATTAATTTCAGTGCATTTTGTGTGAGAGTTGTGGTCAACCGGTTGGGGAGATTTGACTGCAGAATGGTTTAGAAGCCTGAGATCTGTCCTGGAGATCTCACAGATTAAATAACCTGAATTTGTGTTAAACCCTCTCATGTAACCTAGGCTTGTGCCTGCTTATGCCAAAATCCCTCTGAGTTTAATGTGACTTTCTCCCAGGTAAATGTACAGAGAATGGCAGCCCTGCTTACAAAAACACTTTACTAAAAGCAATGCAGCTTGTCTGTTGCTGTACCTTGGTTGTTCTCTTCTGTATAGTCTCTCTGTTTAGGATACTGGAAGTGTAAACACCAGCATCTTTATCTCTTATCAGTGTTTATTCTTGCTAACAAAATGGGATGACCTTTCTTACGTCTTTATTCTGAGAGCCTTGGAGAACTGAAGATGCTCTCTGGGCCCAATCCTTTGATATGGGGATATCTAGTACCTCAGAGGCCTCCTTTACCTTTTACTAGAGAAGAGGTCTTGGGTTGTTTGTTCTGTGTGGATGGAAGTTTTTTCTGGACTGCCTTAGCAAAGTGGTTAAGAATTTGAGCTATGAGCTGAAATTCCTCCATTCTCATCTCAGCACAGCTGATTATTGTTGGGCAGTTGGATATAAAAGTTCAAGCTCCCATTTCTTTGCTGGAAACTAGTATACCAGCTCCTCCATATCTATAGCTTGAAATAGCAATACTGACCTATCTTGCAAGAGTGTTCTAAAGATTACTGAAGCAATGTAGGTCTAGGGCTTTGAGCAGAGAGGGTATTGTGGAAGTACGTTTATTCATAATGCTGATCTGTAACCCTCTTGAAATGTAAACTCCATTGCTTTACATTCTTACCTCAAGATAAGAACGCCACTCTGCTTGGAGTAAATTTATCCCCTTTTTCTTGCATCCTCTAACAGTATAAGTTCAGCATTTTTCTATGTATGGTTGTCATCCTCTGACTTCTCATCTTGCTTGCTGCTTTTCCCTCCCTTCCTATCTGTGTCCTCAATAGGTAGTCTTGGATTTTGCAGTTCAGATGCACTTCTTTTCACACTGGCAAACCAAGTTTCATTGGTGTCCAGGCAGGCTGAAAAACACTTCTGTTCTTTGATGTATAACAATGGCGGCAGGTTGTAGAATTCTTGGATTCCTATGTCTAGAAGCACCTGAATCAATCTAAAGTCTCGGAAGAACTGTTGGGAAGAAATCTTATGTATGAAACTAGCAGATATCACTGACTTAAAAGGCATAATGTATAAACAGGAAGTTTACTCTGCTCATAAGATGGAAGCCACTGACATTTTAATCCAAGACATAAAGTGAAATTATTTACTTAGTCTCACTTAACAATGATATCCTTGGGGTCAAGAATTGACCTGCTGAATAGCTCCAGTTTCCCTTACTATCCTGTCACTTGTGTGGAAAGAGGTGAATTGAGGTATTAGGGAAATGTTTCAGCATTAGGAGGATAGATGGCTGTGTGGTTAACCTCCGGGGTCCAGTTTAAGAGTCACCATCAAAAGATGTAGTGAAGGCCGGGACATGGATAACTTCAAAGGGGGGGGTAACATAGATGGAGGCATAAGGGAGGTGTGTCAATGGAACATGGAAAGAAAGTTCCAAGTGGGACCTTCCAATTCAGGGCAGTATCTGGTGGTATAGAAATGTAATATAGTTCTTTGGGGAACAGTAGCAGAAGAGGGCCATTGCCTTTCCTTCGCTTTTGTTGGCTTCCTGGAAGTATTTGTCTGGTTGCTGCAAAGATGTAAGTTGCTAGAATAGATAATAGGCTTTTTCTCTGATCCAGCAAGGCTCTTCTTCTGTGTTGTCATCTTTGGTGGCGGCAGCACCCTGGTGAGCTCTTTTAACAGCTTCCTTTTCACTTCTTGCAAATGGAAAAGGAAACAATCTCTGAAATAGATATAAAATAAAAAAAACTAGTATGTGCTCCAACTCTTTCTCCCTCCCCCACAGGTACAGAGCGTTTGGTTTGGGAGGTTTGTTTTGATCTAAGTCTGAGTCTCCTTGAAGCTGGCAGGACAGGAAATGATATGTGTGTGTAGGGGGGGCTCTGGCATGAAGCCATCCTGTATTATGGATGGGGCACTGAAAGCATAAGTGCAGCAGCTGCCTTAACTGCAGGTTGATGCCACTTACCTTAAGTCCTAAGGTAAAGTGAGAGAAAAACATAGGAAACGCCTTTGAATGAGATCAAACTAGGGCCACCTAGCCAAGCCTTCCCTGACTTGGCTGGTAGCAACTCTTCAGGGTGCTGCGGAGAGAAGGGTGCTTCTCATGCTCAGTTCCCTGATACCCGTTTGACTGAAGTTCTGAAGGGTTGCACCTGGGCCCCTGCTGAACAATGGACCCACCTTTTAAAGAAATGGCACTGCTTGCCTATATGGGAGAAAAGAATAAAATGGAGAAACAATCATCGGGCTTCTCAAAATGACTCTTGTTTTGCTCGCTATGACAAGGAACAGTTCCTTTGGGGAAAGCCATTCATAAGGCCTGTGGCTCTGCAGCCACTGCTGCAGGCTTATGTGTAGATAACCAGTGGACTGTTTGGACCAGTAAAGGTTTTTCTCTTGCTCCAGAGCACTTTGTGACTTTGCCATGGCTCCCATAGACTCAGCTGTTCAGGCCTCTGCCATTCAGGGAGTTGGTTGGGAGAACCTCCAACTTGTCCCTTTCCAGCTGTTGCTGTAGGCATAAGATTCTCTTTGTAGTTGTCAGATTTTTCTGAGGCGCCACTGGGTGCTTGAGGAAGAAAGCTCTCCCCATCGTGGGTGTATGTTTTCTGTCTGATGCTTATATAGAACCCCGTTCTCAGTTAAGAGAGAGGGCTGTCTCCCATGCCAAATCTGAAGCACAGCCTCCCTGTTACAGAAGGAATATTGCAGTTCTGTTCTATTGTTTCTCCCACCTTTGTGTGCACCCCATCACCCACTATCAGGTCTGTGAACTGCAGGCCTGTAGCTGTGGATTGGCAATTCTTCCTTGTTTTTCTGACTTTTAAGAACCCCCTGCTGCAAATAATCAAAGGAGTAGATTGAATTTCTGGAAACAAAGAGTGCTGCTTCTCCTTGAACCACTATAATGTAAGTGGCTCGCTTGCAGAAGAATTTCTTAGTGGAGGAACTAAGGAAGATCAGTCTTGTTTTAATTAGGAAGGAGGAGTTAAAAGCCTTTTCTGTATCTCGAGTGATCATTATGTCATAGTAAAACACTGGAAGCCTCAAGGTTTGGTTTTGGTTTCTCTCTGTTATCTGATTTGGTCTGCACGGCCTTTTGTGAGTCATAATAAGCTTAAGTCTGTGCGTCTTAAGTATATGCTGCACATTTGGAGGTATGCGTGTTTTTCTTGTCCAATGTATCTCTAAGGCTAGAAAATGCAAGGTAGGGGTTGTGCCACTGTTCCCTGATAGGGTAATGCAAACCTGCAAACTTACACTGGGTGGAGCAAACCGTGCTCCCTCCTCTAAGATCAAGACTTCACAGAAGACCTTTTCCTGCAGCTTCCCCCTTGTGGATTGGAGTACCTTACCATTCTTATCTTTACTGGCCTCATTTAGTGTTCTTGTTGAGGCTGGTTGGGATGTCAGAGCTAGAATTTAAATAAAGAATCAGGAAATCCCTGGGTCAAACCTTGCTTAAACTCACACGGTCAGGAGTAGTCAGCCCTCTGAGCGTGGCTGGATGTCAAAGGTGAGAAAAGAGCGCAGTGAGGCTGGAAAACAGTGCTGCCCCCTCAAGGTGCCTGCTGTTCTCCAGGTCCTTTTTGGTGGTGTGTTGCAACATACCTGTAACTTTCCATCAGTGATGGAAACTTTCCTTGGAGACATGGTTTATCAAAAGCCTTTTCCCCCCACTTAGAGTTAAATGGCTTAAGAAAAGTTAAGATGGAGCTCTCCCATTTGGGAACTGGGGTGAGTCCAATGGCTATGAGGAGTCAGTTCTGAATTTGGGAGGCACACATCCACAGGACTTTGGAGGATTCACCATAATGAAGGTGGCAGGAGATTTGTGGAGGGGAAAACCCAGAGTGGGAGTGTGTGATCCTCCGGCAAAGGAATTGAGCAGTGTCAGTACAGGTGTGTTTGGCTCTTCCGTTTGTTTTGAAGCACGAAGGGTATGTGTGTGTATAAAAACATATTTTGCTGTGAAAAAGCAATTCAGATACTGTTAAGCAGCTGGACCATTGCCTTGTTCGCTTCCATTTTTAAAACTGCTCTCTCCCTCCTCCTGGCAGAGTTCTACCTTGTAAATACTGTTATTTGTATATACTGTAAATGATGACATCGGTGGGCACGAACCGAGCCCGGGGAAGCTGGGAGCAGACGCAGACGCAAAACCAGGCGCAGCACAAGCAGCGGCCACAGGTAAAGGCAGAGTGGGAGGTGTCCATGGAAACTGGTTGGCTTGGCGGCACGAGGTGGGGGGGGCAGAGGCCTGTTTCCTTGCTTGTGCCTTTACAGTTGTGACTACAAGTGGCACCTGGCCCTAATGTCTTCCTGGGAGACAAAGGGAAGTCTCCACACCCTGGCTGTTTGTTCTTAATATGCACTTTGCCTCGCCTGCTTTGGAGGTGGGGCTGGCCTGGCCTCTGTAGGTGAAAAGCAGGGGAATGCTTGCCTCATTCTGCTACCTGGATCTTCAGTGCAGCCTTTCTCAACCCGGCGCCCCCTGAGTGTGTTGGAGATGGTTGGGGACGATGGATGTTCTGGTCAGAACACATTTGATGGATGTCATGCTGGGGGAGTCTGCTTCAGCAATTCCCAAATCTCTCTGAAGAGACAGGACAAGGGGTCAAATTTTCCGTTTCTGGGCACCAGTGCCAAAAGATTTGATTGAGCCGAATCAGGGAGTTGATCATTTACTGGGTTTTGCCCGTTGTAGTAATCTCAAGATTGTATTGAATTTTCCTCAGCAATTTTTGGAGTCAGGTTTGTCCCTGCTTACCAAGCTGGCGAGCAAGAAGGTAAAGGTGGTCTTTTCTGGTTCAGGCCATGAACTGAATTGTGCTGACCCCCACCTTAACCAAGGGTTGAATCCTCTCACCATCTTTAGGCGTAGTGTTTGCCATGGCTGGCTTGTTCAGCCTACCTGCTAAGGGACCTGTGCCTTTTCTGGTCTGTCTTGGGGTGTCCTTTAATAGCGCTGTCCTTGGCCTTCTGTCTTCTCAGGCCACTGCAGAGCAAATTCGACTTGCACAGATGATATCAGACCACAACGATGCTGACTTTGAGGAGAAGGTGAAACAAGTGAGTCCTTAGGATGCAGAAGGACCTGAGGAGAGGGGAGGCCTGGCCATGACCCCTTGGGTGACTTCCTTTCCATTGTGTTGCCAAAAGCTTTCATTTGGGGAAAGGGAAACAGGTGGGCTGTACGGTACTGTAGATACCTGTTATGGTGACGCAGGGGGAGCTGGCTCAGCATTTGCTCAACTGCTGCTTCAGGATGAAGAACTGGATCACCAGCACAGAATCTTAGTAGCTGTTGAGCTTGCAGTAATGATGGCGTGCCAACTTGGATATATAATTGATTCTCACAGCTGAGTTTCCATACTTGATTGTAAAGTGTTTCTATAGTTTAGAAATTCTATCCTAGTTTTCAGGTTAATAAATAACTATTTAAATGCAGCTAATAATAAACTAGTGTAAACAAAATCATGTTTAAGATCCCAACAAAAGGAAACCCAGAGTCATATAGCAGTAGGCCAGTAAAAGAAGCTAGATTATTTTTCGATGCTGTATACAGATGAGGGAGGGAAGCAAGCCTCATTTCTGCACATCTCTCAGTGCTCCTTCCCTGGTGAATGGTGCACTTTAATGGAAGACAAAAGCCAGATATTGTCGTGCTTTGAAAGGCCAGCTGAGCTAAAGTACGCCTGCTTTGCAAATTTGCGTAGTTGTCTTGATTTGGGTCTGTTTTGCAGGCAGTATTTTTCATCGTTCTTTCCCTCCCCCTCCCAAATTAAAGTTTCTCAAGTTCTTTGTTAGCAGAGTGGCACTCTGCTTTGGCAGGCTTGTGGGAAGGCCCATCTTGCAGTCTCTTTGACACGAGATGAATGCTGTGATTGCCACATTGGATCGCTTGAGGCTCTCAGGGGCTGGGGTGGTTGCACATTTGCAAGCAGTCGCTGGGCCTTGCCGAGTTTGGGGTGACCCTGTGCCTTTTTTTCCTCCCGCCCATTGCAGCTGATTGACATCACAGGCAAGAACCAGGATGAGTGTGTGATCGCCCTGCACGACTGCAACGGGGATGTGAACAGAGCCATCAATGTGCTGTTGGAGGGCAACCCAGACACGGTAACACCCCAGGGGAAAGGAAGTGGAGTTGTACAGCCTTTGCTTGGCGGATGTGCGTGGAGAAGGCTCTCGGGGCTTTCCAGTTCTTGGGATGAGTTCTTCAGGAGTGCAGCGGTTGAAGAAGTACCCCTGTCCCCGTTCTCCCAGCCACATGCGGGTATATCGGGAGGGACATCCATGTCAGCCTGGCCTGTGAAACCGCAGAAGAGCCCTGATGGGTCACGCTGAAGGTCCAGGGCCTTGCTGTCCAGAGTGGGCAACCAGATTACACAAGGGCAATCATTTCCATGCCCCAAGTAATTTAATCTTCCTGTCCCGATTATCATACCATTTACGCAGGATGTCTGGTGGGTGAAATGCTTGGCTTTCCTTCTACAAAGGTAGATCGGTTTAGTAATTCTTACTTAAGAAATGTGAGAAACAAGCTGGCTATCTTGATGCCTCTTTCCCTAGCCTCCCAAAAACTGGGCTCAGAGCTCAGCTGGGATCGATGTCCATCGCTGGGATTTCCAAGGCTTCATTTTTCCCGATCCAGTGCTGTAGAAGAGTTGGGTTGTAGGAGTATGGGCACTAGCTAGCTATATGGCTCAGGAGTCCCTGAATAAATGGGCTTTGCTCAGCTACCCACTAAAAATGTGTTCAGGGTGCTAAAATGAAAGCAAGTGTGTTTCTGAGCATCCAGGGTAGCATGAAAGATTAATCTGTTGCTTTTTTTCCCCTCCCCTACTTCAGCACTCCTGGGAGATGGTCGGGAAAAAGAAGGGTGTTTCAGGACAAAAAGACAGTGGACAGATGGAACCCAGTGAAGAAGGCAAAGAAAACCGAGAGAGGGAGAGAGACTTCAGCCGACGACGGGGTGGCGCATTGCCCAGAAGGGGCCGGGGAGCTAGCCGTGGAAGAGAATGTATGTCTTACTCCCTAGGATGCAAAATCGTGGCTGCCTTGGCGTGGGCTGGGACAGGAGACCAGAGGGGAGCTGCTGCTGGGTCAAACCCCCATAGCCAAGATGGTGTAACCCAGCAGCAAAAGGGTCTTCATGTCCTCTTGTTCAACCTGTTTTGAGTCTGGCTTCTGCAAATCCTGTGTCACAAATTAGCTGTTCTAACATAATTTTGCTTGCTGGCCTGTGGGTTTTAAAACGCCCAACAATTCATCCTTCCCGTCCTGTGGTCTGTACAGATAAAGATGCATTAAGGACCTTAATTCTCTTGAGTTAAACTCCATTGGTTTATTTTAAAGGCCTCAGAAATTAATGGTGTTGGTGCAATTGGTACGATGAGATGGGAGTACGCTACTTCTTCGCAGGGTTGAGGATGCCGGAGCACACAGAGAGAGTGTTTGTTTTTCCAATAGCAGTCTACAAGATTGAGCTTGAGAGATATTTCCAATATAATCAGCTGGCACTAAACAATGGCAAACATTTTGAAACCGTCACTCCATACTGCAGTTCCGCCTGCTTAATTACCTGCCTCAAGTGTACCTTAGCTCTCTGTTGAAATAGAACCTTACCTACATGCTGCCACAGGGGTTCTAGTGCATTTTTGTGTCTTCCAGTTCGGGGCCAGGAGAACGGACTGGACGGGGGCAAAACAGGTGGATCTTCTGGAAGAGGCACAGAGAGAGGGCGGCGGGGGCGTGGGCGAGGCAGAGGTGAGTAAGGAAGAAAGGTTGCCCACCTCGTCCTTCCAACAGCAAGCAGAATTGGCTGCCTTTAAATGGCACTTCCTTAAAGGAAAAAGATCCCAACTATAGAACTTTTAAGCGAGGGGCATCCATCCAGCCTTGGGGCGAGATTCTCCTTCACCACCTTTACCAAGCTTAACCATCCACAGCAGTACGAGGAACACGGCACCAAATCTCTGATAGAACAGAGTTCCAAGTGACCTGAGCAAGTGAGCCAAGCTTCATGGGAAAAGGAAAAAGCATTATGGTGGAAGAATAGCAGACTTCCCCTTCCTTCCCTTAAGCTCTGCTGGGCTGCCTGGGTAGACATGGAGCCCAAATGGATGTACAAAGCTCTTTTTGCTAAAAGATTGAGCACCGCACCCCAAATTCTATTCAAGTCTTGGGGTGTTAAGCCAGATCTGGTCCCAACTATGTTTAGCTTTTTCTTTACCTGATTTTGTTAATTTTTCACTCCCATCTTTCCCCCAAGGAGTTCATTTCAGCCTCTGTTTCTGCCTTTCTCTACCATGTCCCTCCCTCCACCCTCCTTTCATTCCTTGCAACAGTTTCGTGAGGTAGGTGAAGATGAGCGATAAGCACTGGCCCAGTGTGGCTGAGTGGAGATTGGAACCTTGGATGTCTCCAATCCAAGCCTAGCTCCCCCCTCAGTGGAGACCTGATACGGAATCCAGTTTTCAATTAAAATGGAATGCATCCTTCTTGAAGAGGATGGAAGAAAGTGAAGACCAAACAGAGAAACCTAGATTGGCACAAGACAAGGAGATGGGTCTGGGGAAGCAGTTCCTGAGGACCTTGATCAGTGGCTTCCCTGCAGGGCAGCCGACTGGTCCAAATGCCATCCCTTGGGTGTGGCCACCTTCAAAGCAGACGGGAAGACTGTCAGGAGGGGGTCCTGTGCTGCCAGAGCTTGGCTAAGGGCAGATCCTCAGCCTGAGAAGGTAGAAGATGGCTGACTCAGTGTCCCTGTGTTTGCAGGTGGATCTGGAAGGCGGGGAGGACGGTTTTCAGCCCAAGGCATGGGGTAAGCTTCCATGCATGTGCTTTTCTTTGCTGCGGAGGGAAGGTGAGCCGTTCCGAGCTGTGTATGGTTAGATGAGTTCAGTGCCCAGCGACGGCCAGACCGACACAAACCTTACCTGTGCCCCAAAATGCCCATTTCCGGGGAATTCTTGTGAGAGGGAAGGCTACCAAAGAAGGACCTAAGGAAGAGATGCACAAGCCACAGGCCAAGGCCTTAACTCTGGTCCCCGTGCCCACGCTCCCCAGGACGAGGAGTACCCCTTCGCGGCTGCTTTTGCCACCAAGACACAAAGCTGCCTTTGTCCGGCTCGCCTCCCGTCCGGGAAGACGCTTTAACGGCACCCTGGCGCTTGCC
This sequence comes from Varanus komodoensis, assembly GCF_004798865.1. Taxonomy (NCBI): domain Eukaryota; kingdom Metazoa; phylum Chordata; class Lepidosauria; order Squamata; family Varanidae; genus Varanus; species Varanus komodoensis. The sequence continues at coordinate 5,186,036 of NW_025336157.1, read as the reverse complement.
TTCTGCCCCAGATTCCAGCGCCTCTGAGGCCCCTTGCCTTGCCTTGTGCTGGTGTGAGCAGCAGGAACAGCTGTTTTTGAACATCATACGCAGATGCACACGTGTGCAGAGGTGCGGCACTCCCAAACCACAATCCTGTGCTTCCTGCGGGGCTCCTGAGGGACGGGCTAGAGCAAAGCAGGGAGCGGGAGGAGCAGAGCTGGGCCAAGGTGGCAGTGTGAGGCACGGCCACAGGTCGTCCCTCTTTTGAACGTCCAAAAGCTTCTTACCTGGGGACGCTCAGGTATAAGCAACACCCCTTCAGAGGCAGTTGGGACACAGGAGTGAGTTACTGAAGGATTTGGGCAGAAAGCCTCCAGCTGTTTCGAATTAGTGGAGAACATAGCGGGGGCAGCTAAATGTGCCATCTCCTGATGTTGGGTTCCCCCAACCCTCCCCTTTGTTCCCAGAACCTTCAACCCCGCAGACTACGCGGAACCCACTAACACCGAAGAAGGTTATGGGAATTGTACCAGCAATACATGGAACAACACTGGGAGCTTTGAGCCAGATGATGGGACGAGTAAGTGGCCCGGGCGTTCATGCCTTGTTAGTTTTGATGGGTGCTGGGGGTCAGCCCATGTTCTTGGGAGGCCAGCAGGTCGATTCCTGGCCACTTAGTTTCCTGTCCTCCGACATTGGACATGGCTTTAGCCTGTCTATTTCAGTACCGTTTCCTCAGACTCACAGTGGTATTCCAGGGTCTCCTGACAGTCTCTTCCCTGCTGCCAGAGAACCATTGGGCAGGAGCCTTGGATCAAGCTATCACGTTTGTTCTGAGTGTAATTAAACGGCTGGATTTGCTCCCTTTGAACCTCATCCGGGATGACATGGGAGATGTAATGTTTGTGCTGTCTATCTTTTAGTTTACTTGTGAGCTTAGTGGGGAGTTAACATACAGAGGGGTGGGCAATACATGTCCTTCGAATAAAGCCTTTATTTACTATTATTTATGCCAACTGGTGTTGCTGGGGGTTTTACTCTCCCCTCCCCAAATTTGTAGGGCCCCAAGTTGCCCAGCTGTGGGTTAGGGTGCTGGGGGTCCTTTTTATCTCTGTTGCCAAGTTCTTTCTGAGCACTGTGATCAGAGCAGGTAGGATTCCCCAATATATAATTTTAATGAAAAGATTCCTAATATTTTTAGAGAGGAGAAATGGTTCAGGAATAGTAGCATGTACTCTTATTTCTGTTCACATCTTCGCCCACCCTTCATGGCCTTGGTGGATACACTTTTCTTCTTGAGCTCCAAAAGTATCATTTCACCTTAGTTACCCGAACAGTGGGAGGAAAATTACTACTTCTTTCTACTGGAACAAAAAAAAAAAAAAGACCTTCTTCCCTTGAGGTGTTAACGGAATGCTTCCTTTTTGAATGTACGACAGAAATTTAGAAATAATAGCAGGCAAAGTGTTGCATGTTAACATTTCCCTTACAAGTGGAGTCTCCTCCCAGCACCACCCCATCTCAGTGGGTCCAGAATCACAAGCAGGGTGAATGTTAGAACTTGCGTGAGCAAGGAGTAGCAGCTTCTTTCCGGGTTCTTCATTCTGAGAGCTTTTTGCTTGAAAGAATGTATTTAAAAGCTTTAAATAAACAAAATTCTTATGCAGCCCCCGAGTGAGTTCACTCAGCCACCACTTTACAAAATGCACACCCATTTCATACTCTCATTGGTAGTTAGAAGCATGAAGTATGTCCTTTAATTTAAACAATATCCACAGGTACTGGGGCTGGCAGAGTAGTTGGGGCAGGGTGGGAAGAGGAGTGGCAACAGCCGCAGCAGGAGCTCACCTTCTTGTTCCTTAAAGTACATAACATTTCATTGTTTTTTTGTTCTTTTCTTTTTTTATTCTGTTTTGTTTCAGGAGTTGATTACATTAGGGGTGAGGGGTCAAATTATCCCCGAAAATTTGACACTGCTCCTGGTACGAGAAATCCAGGTGCACTAATTGCCCCGGATCTCCTTATTTTCCTTTATTTTTTAAAAAAATAAGTTGGAATATATCTGTGGATATGTCATTGTCTTTGTTCCTTTTTTCATCTCTTTCCATCTCCGTTTTATTCACTTAATGAATATTTGTGCATTCTTGCCTGTGCTTCTACTAATGCTGGTCCTTCCCCCCACCCACATACACCCCTGGGTTTTTAAGGGAGGAAGGGGGGGCTTTAAGATTTAGGAATGTGGGTTTGCTTTCATAGCTGTTGGATTACCTCCTGGATTCCTGAAGGTATCAGGTCGAGCACCGTGGTGTCAAAGAGCTCAAGATTCGCTCCTTGGATCAGCCCAGAGTTCATTCTGTGTCAGCTTGCTGCTACATGGTGGCCTCCAGATGCACGGGGCCGCTCATTCCATCACGTCCAGCCTGCACAGGCGGTTGTCCCGTGGGCTTGGGGGTGATCAGGGTTGTAGTCCAGAGTGTCTGGCAGGGCCCAGGTTGGAGCAGGCTGGTCTGTCTGGGTCACGTGCAGGCGGTGTTTCTGCATATCTGGGGCGGCATCAGAGGATAGGTGAGCTGCAGCCCTCAGCCATCTGCAGTTCCTGCGAATGCTCTTGGGCGCTGCATGTGGCCAAGAGCATCCTCGGGGAAGGGCAGGGAACTTCTGGGAGCTTCGTTAGTTTTAAAAAAGGGCAAAGTGGGTCTGGCACCTCGGTGGGCTCCAAGAAAAGTTTCGGAGGGCGCACTCACCATGGCCACCGTCTCAGCTGTCCGTAAGCAGGTCCATGGTTCCTTTTCCAAGTGTGACTCACTCGGGTTGGAGGGCCTCCCAGTTAGGATGGAAAGTGACTGGGGGGAGAGTCCCTTGCTTTTTTGTTCCCCAGCCCCCCCCCCCCCGATATTACTTATGACCATAGAGCCCGAGTAAAACACTTCAGTGGCTGAAATACCTTCACGCAGGAAGAGGGCGGATGGGTAAGCCAGAGCCCTCCAGCCAGTTGCTGGCCGGCTGCTGCGATTCTTGCCAAAGACACGGGATGAGGTGGACTTTGCTCTGCATATTTTCTTAAATGCTTGGGCGAGAGAGCAGACTGGAGACCACTGTCCATGGGCAGTAGGAAGGAAGCTACACTAGACGACAGGCAACGCACCCCTACCTTAAGAGCCCTGTGAAAATGCTTGCGAGATACATCTGAGGTTAGGGCGCTTGCCCTTCACCTAGTGCAGGGGTCCATGCTTGTTTGCCCGGAGGAAATCCTCCCTTGCCTTGGGTGACTACAGGTGGCCACCCGCAGGCCGGAGCCAAGTGAGAGCACGAGCATCTGTGGGATTCTGCGGGGGCCGGCAGCCTTCACCATCATGTATAACCTCCCCCTTGCTTTCTATACCACGTTGGCCATTGGGTGTTAAAGGTGTGTGTCACCTAACCAATTGCTCGGCACACTTGAGGGCCCATGCAAACCCTTGAGGGGAGAACCTTCCCCCCCCCCCACATTCCTTTCATGTCTTCCTGAAAGGAGTTGTGGACAGCAGATTCTTTCTCCACCCTTTCCATTCTCATCACTGCCCTGGAAGGTGGGGTGAGGGAGTGAGAGAGGTCATCTGGTTGGCACCCTGTTGGCATCCTGACTCCGTGGGAATTGGGAACGTCTCTCTCCTGAGTCCCACCCTATTCTGGCATTCAAACGTAGTGCTTTGGGATATTTTTAGAAGCAGGAAAAACGACTAGTACCTGCCCTATGAAGCATGGGCATTAATGCTGGGAAGAACAGAAAGGAGAGCCTGATGTATCAGATGAAGGCCTGCCCATTTCCACGGTAGCCAACCAGATGCCCCAAGGAAAAGGCCAGAGGGAAGACATGAGCTCAGAGGCACCCTGTCCCTCTTGTGCTCCCCTGCAGTTGGTGTTCAGAGGCATTCTGTCCCTGACACTGTGGCAGGTGGTGCAGTTTTATTCTCTCGGTCGACTTGCAGTCTGTGAATGCAGCAAATACTTGGTTCGCAAGCCTGGGTGCTCACCCAGGAACATGCATCAGGCAGGCAAAATGCACTGCAACTTCCTGCGAAGTTGCATTTGGCAGTAACCCTGGCTTTGTTTCTGCGTAACAAGCAAAATGGCTCTGTGTGCTAGAGAGAACTAAAAAGTACAGCAAAACAGTCAAGGATGTGGGAACTTCCTCTGACAGCTTCCTTGCCTAGCCCTTGTATACTTTTGTGGAGGTAGAGCAGTCTTCAGGTTTTTGGCAAGGTATCCTGGACTCCGTGATTTTTCAGCCCATTGCTGCAGTGACCAGTTCTTTGTCAGCCCACTAGCCCCTGTCACTAGTCCCGGTCCTGCCCCCTCTCCCTTTGTAGCATGTCATGCTTTAATGCCCTCTTGGCTCCTGTCCAGTAGATTTCACAAATTCCCCGTGACTTGGGCCAGACACGCAGGGAAGCAAATCTGGAAGCAGTTGGGCATTCTGCTGGTCAGGGAGGCCTGGCCCACTAAGTGACTTGCTTGTGAAATTATGTCATGCCAGACTAATGACTGGGTGTCTGGTCATTGTTCACAAAGCCTGCGAGTGTCACCACTTCTTGGCTGTGTGCGTGTGCGTTTCATTCCTTGGTTCCATCCCTCCGCCATATTTTTTTCCCATTAATGGACCCATATTTTGGCTTTTAAAACATGTGCACCAGCCTGCAGAAACTGGCAGCTGTAGCGTTGTCCTTCAGGCCCAGGCTCAAGACTGGCCGGCCTGCCTGCCTGCCTGCCTGCCTTGTTCTGGACTGTGAAATGAGCTTTGGGCATGGCCTCAAGCAGGGCCCCCAGTGTGGTGCCCGGGCCTGTGCCGGCCTCCAAGGGCATCCTGCAAAACCACGCCCCTGCCCCCGTCAGAGCTTGAATTGTATTTAAACCCCAGTTCTTCCAAGGGCAGTGAGCTTTGGGTCGGGCTGAAGGGAGGTGCTGTTCCACAAGGCGAGTCCAGGGTGCAGCCTCTCTGCTGTGGTGGCCGGTGGGTGGGGGAGCTTGCGTAGCGTGCCAGTGTTCTGCCTGCCCCCCCACTCTCCACGCTTGTGTCTGTCTGGGCAAGGGGCACCAACCTGCGTAGCTGCTTGCAATGCAATGAAATCTGCCTCCTTCGGTGCTCCTTCTAAGCGGTGCCAAGGATTCGCTCATACCAGACCCTTGCTTTCTTTGGCTTTTTTGGCAGGTGCCTGGAGGACAGCGACAGAGGAATGGGGAACTGAGGACTGGAATGAAGATGTAGGTACACCACAGCCCCCGCCGGCTTCCCTCCCCGTATTGCCGCTCCCTGCACCGGGACCCTGCTGACCACCGCCTTCCTTTTCCCCCCGCCTCTCTGTCTTCCCTCCTCCAGCTTTCCGAGACCAAGATCTTCACTGCGTCCAATGTCTCTTCTGCACCTCTGCCTGCTGAGAATGTGACCATCACGGCTGGACAGAGGTGGCTCATTTGTGTCTACGACACTTGTCGCATTTCAGTCTAGAAGTCAGGTTCTTGCCAGAGTGGGTGGGTTGAAAGAAAGCGGTTGCCATCGCCCCGCTTCCACGCTTGCTCCGGCCTCCTGTGCCCAGAGTAAATGGTTCCAGAGAATGGTGCCGTGCGCCTGGATCTGTGCGCATCCTTTTCCTACAGTCAGCCAAGGCTGCTGCTTCGTGGTGGAAGGGACACCGTTTCCAACAGATCCCTAATGGCTTGACTGCCCTGGACCGTACGCTGGCTGCACTTTTTATTTGCATAAACCACTGCAAGGGTAGACCTTGTGGCCTGAAATGTTTAAAATGCGAGGACATCATGCATGTTTCATTAAGCGCGCACAAAATCTGGATGGGCTTCATCGCCGAGCCCATGATTGTGGTGGCCCAGGGCCTCCGTACGATCCTGTGCAGTAAAATTGATCCCGTTTTGTTCAGCAAAAGCTCAGGCAGTTCTTTCCCTACCCTCAACAATGGGCCTGAAGCATTACCATAGGCCCTTGTGGTTAAGCCTCAGTGATTTTCTTTGCTTACCTTTTCTTGTTCTGTTTTTCCATCTTTGCAAAAAATGCCCAGGGCAGCAGCCAGTGCAGGCTCAAAGCAAAATTTTAGAATGGTCAAAGCAATGAAAAGAACAGGACAGCAGTAAGAACAACGACAGCCAAGGGAGAGTCGGGATGACCAAGCCCCTCTGTTGGACTAATTGCTTGCCGAGATAAAAGCAGCATCTGCCGCGAATGTGGGAATGACACTGGGGGGCATCTTGGGGGGTGGGATTAGGGGCAGGGCTCTCTTGGCCTTCCTGCCCCAAAGTGCACACAGGGCTGTGCCTGCTCGATCATAAAAGGTTTAGATGACTGAGAGAAGATGAATGGGTCACATGCAGAGCTGGCCCTCTCACGAGGCAGCAGAGAGAGTGGCAGCAAGGTCTGTCAGGACAGAGCTGTACGTGTGTCATGCTTAGCAGCCTCAGAAACACATCGTACAATAAGACCCAGATGTCTGTGTTTTCCTCTCAACTCTAGTCCTCGTAAGATGACCAGCTCCCAGCAGGTCTCAGGTAGCCTGTCAGAAAAGGGCCAGCAGCTATTCTGGTCAAGGGTAGAGAACTTCCAGAGTTCAGGCCACGTCCAACTGCTGTTGATCCTGGTACTTTCCACCAGGGTTCCCTCAGTGTCCGGTCCTGCTGCCAATCCTGTGGTGGTTTCCCAGCTTCTGCACACAAGTCCCTCCTCCCTCATTTGAAAGACTTAATTGCTGGCAGTAAGAGCCTTACACTGAATCAGGCTTTGTTGGCGCTCGGCTCCCACTGCGGGCGTAACAAATGGTTTCAGTGGGCAGGTAGCTCGCCGGCCCCTGTTTATCTTGGCCATGTTTCCCACCCTAGGATTGACCTGGCGGTGCTGTTGGGAAAGACCCCTTCTTCTCTGGAGAACGAGTCGCCAAACCTGGATTCCTCGCAAGCACCAGCCCTCAGCCAGCCGCTGGTGTTCAGCAATTCCAAGCAGAGTACCATATCCCAGCCGAGCTCGGGGAACACGTTCTCCCATCACGGCATGGTAAGAAAACAGCTGCCTCCCGCTGGGATCCCAGAGGCCCTCTGGGACCGGCAAGCCGTCTGGAGAGCACCAGGTGGAAGCAGCATGCGCCAAGCTTTGGAACAGGATGGGCAACTTGGGGCTGGCCAGATGCTTTACTGCACATGGGTCCCGTGGGCTGGGGCTGATGGGAGCTGGCATCCAAAGCATATGTGCATGAGTTGCCTGTCCCTTCTTCCAAGGCCATCCTGAGAGCGGCTTGCCCAAGGCCTCCCTTTTGCCTTTTAAAAGGGGATTGGGCAAGCATATGAGGGGAGAAGGCTGTCAGCAGCCCTCGGCCACGAGAACTCAAGAGGACCTGCAGGTTCAGGAGCAGCACTTGTCAGTAGAAGGTCATCACGTCTGTGGTCTGCGTTCGGGGGTGCTTGGCTGGCCAACGGTGTGGAATGAGGAGGCTGGTCTCGCCGGAGTGCAAGTTGCCCTCATAAGGCAGAGCTTCCCCGGCATTCACCCACCTTGCTTGCTTCGTGGCTGGCTGGAGATTCGTGCCCAAGGCTGCGACCCAAAGCCGCCGCACCGGGTCGCTTACCTTCCTTTCCCTCCCCCCGTTGCAGGTCAGCATGCTGGGGAAGGGTTTCAGCGACGTCGGCGAAGCGAAGAGCAGCAGCGGTGCCAGCGCCACGGCCACCACCGGCTCGCAGTTCCTGGAGCAGTTCAAGACCGCGCAGGCCCTGGCTCAGCTGGCCGCCCAGCACCCCCAGCCGTCCGGGAGCAGCAGTAGCACTGCCACCTCTTGGGACATCGGCACCGCAGGCCAGCCCTCGTCTCTCGTGCAGTACGGTAAGAGGGTCACGCCGGGGACACGCGTGCAGAAGGGCCTCTGCCGAGGGCTAGTTCTGATGCCATGGGAAGCGCGACTTAAACAAGGGCTTGAAAGTGGCCCCACCTTCACCTTGTTAAAGGCGTCTTGATTTCAACCCATCTGCTGTGCCTCGTGGGGCCACGCATACCAGTAGACCCTTTTTGGCTCCTCCATAGCCCGAAAGGGGGGACAGTGTATGCCACAGAAGTCCTGGTCAGTAGATTTGGTCATGCAGCAGTGGAGCTGACTTGACTTCCTACAGTGCCCAAACAAGCAGACACCCTGTTGTCAGATTCTGTTCCACCTAGAAGCTCTGAAAAGCATAACCCAAAAATGAAAAAGGCGATGCAGTGAAATCCTGACTTGTCCAAATCATACTTGCCGTGTGTGTGTACAGGTGAAAGACCATTTGATCGTCCTCGCCCACAAGTCGTCCTGCTGTAGTCAAAGCTGCACTTGAATTATAGGATGACTTTGGTAGATACCAAAACAGAGCGATGCGAAATGGCCAGCTGGACTCTGGCTGAGTTGGGTCCACTGGGGTGTTTTGCCTACGTAAAGTAGACCCGCTGAAATGAATGGCATGCACATTGTCATGGCCAGCTTGCATCATTCATTCCTGGGGGTTTATTCCACCCGGGTCTAGAACTAGAGCAAAGTTCAGGCCTGGTACACACAGTACTGTGTGCTTTGCTGTAATACACTGGCAGGCGACCCTGGTTCCCAGAGTTTTTGGACAGCCGCTTTCATCACCCCCAGCCAGCAGTCAGGGTCAATTGGCACTGTTAGTCCAAAATTTTTGGAAGGCACCAACTTACTTCCCCCTGCTATAAGAGATACGCAGGGGATGTTCCCACCCCGTTGCTCCTACATAAAGATGTTCAACATCTCAACAACCAAGCAGTCTTTTGCATATCACAGCCCCCAGAGAAAGTGTCCCCTCAACCTTCTTTTTCTTCCGGATGCACAGATCTAAAGAACTCGACCGAATCTGCCGTGCACAGCCCCTTTGCCAAGCGACAGGCTTTCCCTCCCGCCTCCACCATGATGGAAGTGTTCCTGCAGGACAAGCAGCCTGTGGTGACAGCCTCTGTCACAGCCCCACCACCCCCATCATCCCCACTGGCTAGCAAAACCAACCCTGTTCCTCAGATGTCCCCAGGCTCCTCTGACAACCAGTCTTCAAGTCCTCAGCCAGCCCAGCAGAAGTTGAAGCAACAGAAAAAGAAAGCATCCTTGACATCAAAGGTACGGGATGGGAAACTGCTCATCCGGCTGTGTGAAGCATCTTCTGCCCATCTGTAGCCTCGCCAAGGGATCCAGAGGCTGCCCTGCCCCAGGGTTCATGCATCATATTCTTAACTCGGCAGCCAGCTGGTGTTGCGCATGTGAAACGGGCTGCCTTTTCTTTCAGATCCCTGCTCTGGCAGTAGAAATGCCTGGCTCCGCGGACATCTCGGGGCTCAACTTGCAGTTTGGGGCGCTGCAGTTCGGTTCAGAGCCCGTACTCTCAGAGTACGAGTCGACGCCAGCCACAAGCACCTCTGTGAGCCAGCCTCCGGGCAGCCTCTACACAAGTACTGCAAGGTAAACCTCCGTTTGCTTGCGTGTGTGTGTTGTTGTGGCCTGAGGGATCTCTGCAGCATGTCCAGCCTTTGTTTTTGTGAGAGGCAGTTCAGGCTACATCATGCTGTGGGAGAAGCGGGGTGGGGGGGTGTTCTTTCTTGGCTGCAAATGGTTGTGGGGACTTGAGTGACCCTAACCTTCGAAAGGGGAGTGAGAATATTTCTGCTTATCCAGCACAGCCATCCAAAATTCTCCTCCTCCCTAAAATAATTCCAACTGTGTATGACTCTTAGAATGCTTGTAAAAATACCAGAGACAGTGAATTGAGGCTCAGGTCCACACTAGGGGGTCCTTTCTTGCCCACTCTTGGCTGTCTGGCAAGGAAGCAAATGCCTTACTCTTTGGCAGAACCTGCTGGTCATCTGTGTCAGTGACTAGCTGGACAGCATCTAGCCTCCTCATAGCTTGGAAGTCTTTTTGCTCAACTCTGCTACAACATGCTTCGGCTGGAGCAGGCTGTCCCAACCTGGTGTGCTCCAGAGGTTTTGGACTACCACAGCTTCCAGCATTCCTGACCATTGGCCTTGAGGCTGGCTGGGCTGGCTGTGTATTGAGCATCTTTAATTCCAGCGGGCACTGGGCTGGAGGAAGGCTTGCATTTTAGAGCGTCAGAGTAGAGCAGGCCTTGCTGCTGTTTCAAACACAGCAGCAAGGGTCAGTGTATGACTTGGACCCGTTAGCAGGTACATGCACACCTGTGCATCTGTCTCTGTTTTTCGACCTTGTGAACTGCCCAGGGAACCATCTTGGTTAATAGTATAGAAATGAATCAAACAACCAAGCTCATTTGTGCAAGTTGCTGGAATGCTAATTAACTGGGAAGAGTCATGCCTTGCCTTGGGTTGCTTGGTGGTGGGGCAGAGCTGTAAATGCACTAATGCCATGCTCTCAAGGTAACGTCCATTGCCTGGACCACAACCCCTATGCTCAGATAGGCAAGCTGTCATTCTGCTCTTCCAGACATTGGTCACTTTTTATTTGCTTACGCTGCATTTGCGCCCATCCCTCCTTCTCCAGCGAGTCTCTGTCCACGATTTCGTCCAATAAGAACCAGGAGTCGGGTTACCAGAGTGGCACCATGCCCACAGCAACGTATACCTCCCAGAACAGTGCTCAGGGACCCCTGTATGAACAGAGATCAACTCAGACCCGGCGATACCCAAACTCCATTTCCTCCTCACCCCAGAAAGACTTGACCCAGTCCAAGGTAAGGTCTGTTTTGCCCGGGTGCTTCCTGTTGCACTCTGTCCATGTTCTGTTCATGTGCTCCGTTTACCTTTGCAGTCCAATCTGCCCAAGGCCAAACTGAACCTTGTTTCTGAAGCTGACCTTTGCCTTCTCCTTTCGCTCTTCTCCTTAGAATGGCTTCAGCACGGTGCCACCCACGCAGCTGCAGACCACGCAGACAGCCGAGGGTAAGTCCTGCTTGGGGACAGGAGGGCAGGAGAAGAGATACCGGAGGCAGCCCTTCCCTCCATCTCTGGCACCTTTTGCACAACAAGAGGCTTAGAATCGTTGAGTACTGTGAACAGGCATGTGGAGTAGCAGCCCAGGGCGAGAGCGGCGGGATGCAGAATCCCCCAGTGCAAGGTTCTCGATCCTGGAGTTCCCTGGCGGCCGTTCTGCTTCAGTCCCCCGTCTTCAAGACTGTAACACTGGCCTACCTGGCAGGGCTCTCACAAGGAGCTTAAGAGCCAGTGTGGGCATTTACCCCACGGCAGTGCTCTGGAGGCGCAACGGGGCGGAGGGCTCGCGAGCCTGCCCTGTTCACCGAGTCTCCTGTGTGAAAGTCAAGTCGGTCCCCGCTTGGTCCTGCAAGGAAGCCCGGATGGGCTGTTCTGCAGCCATGGCTGGGGTTCTTCACCGAGGGCCCGCTTCCAGACTATGGGCATTTTTAGTCTTGGCCCCTCGTCTGTTGAGTGTTCCCTCCAGCCATGTCAGTCTGGCACTCGCACGACTGTCTATAAGTAGTGGCCCTGGGTCTTTTTCTTCTCCCTTTCTCAAAACCGAGTTTGGGCTCAGTTTGTGCTTGTATCACTGAACTGCTCTTATTGCTCACCTTTTCTTTGTTTGATTAGCTTTTAAAGGTAAACGTTAGGGGTTTCCCCCCTATTGTATTGTATTTTAAAAGCAACCCACCTTGCATTGAATATGGGGAGAATCCCTTAAATACTGCATCCCTTTAACACGTGTTTGTTCTCCTGCTGCCCCATTTCACAGGCTCCACAGGCCCCACTGTGAAATCTGACTCCCCCTCTGCCCCCAGCATCACAGCCCCTCTCAGTGACACTGTGTCTGCAACGTCCCTGCTTACCACGGCCACCCAGCACTCGTCAGTGCTCAGCAGCCTGAACCACAGCGAGGAGCTCCCCAGCACAGCCACCACGCAGCACAGCAGGTACTGGCTTCACCTTCCTCTTCTTGTGCATGTCTCTCACCTTTCGTGGCCAAGGACAGGCAGGCAAAGACGGGCAGACTGAATCTTCCAGGGATCTGCTATGTTTTACCTGGACCCTGGCACCCAAAGGTGAAGGTCAGCTTCAGAAGTGGTGCCATGTGCAACGTAGGGCTCGGGAAGACATAGTGTTCTCGGCAGAACCACATACACGGCCCAGGTATTCATTTCCGCTACCAGAACTGGGCTGCCCTGACAGAAGCTTTGTTCCCGCATCAGTGTAGCCAGGACCACTCCCTGCTGCCGGACTGAATTGACCGTTCGCTTTGGTCAGATTCTTGATTTTCCAGTTGAAGCCGAACTTCTCAAAATGCACCTAATACCAGCATCTCTGTGTTTCCTGAGTGTGTTTAGTTCCGTATTCATATCCCCTTTCACTGAGAGAGCAAAAAATGTGAATTAAAATTAAAGCAGCAATGATGTAACATTTTATTGAAAGGGAATTCTGAGAATTGGGTAGGAAAAACAGCAGAAGGCAGTAGCTGTATGCAGTGTAGAGAACAACCTGAAACATCAGGCTACAGATAAAATGCTAGCCTAGATCATGTGTGGAAGGGCCAGTGATGGTCCAGGGAAGGCCTTGTCTCTTCTCCAGCTGACAGGAACAGAGCAAGAGGCTACTCTTGAAGGCGACCTGCAGATTTTCATATGATGAATTTTACGCTAGCTGCTGTTGCTCAACGAAACTGGCAGAGGGAACTGAAAAACCAAACATACTTTATTTTTTCCACTGAAAAAATACAAATAAGGTTCCATGTTAGGCAGAGAAATCCCACAGTGCCCCTGGAGTTGGAGGACCTTTTTCTCGTTAAACATGCAAAGAATTCCAGCCACAGAATATAATTTAGATAGAAAGTGGAAAAGAGCATCCAGCTTGAGAATTTGTTTGCTGTAACCAAACTGGAATCATCCCAAGGAAGAGTGGATGTCACAGTCGGGGGCCACAACCAGAAAGACCTTGAGCTTTTGACAATATAGATTGCCGTTGGCTTTCTCTTTCTGCAGCACGTTACCAACCCAACAGAACAGCCTGTCCTCCTCCACTTCCTCTGGTCGCACGTCAACATCCACTCTCCTGGTGAGTAAGCATCCTGATGGGAAGAGGGAAAGTCCACGGGGATCCTGGATGTCTTCTGTGCTGGGAAAGCTTGTTCAGGGTTTGTCTTGATGCAAGCAAACTAAGACAGTTTTGGTGCCCTTTTATGAGTTATTCAGGGTAAGGAGCTGCTTCTACTCCTCACCCTCTTTGCATGAACAAGAGTACCTTTTTACCTAGGAGAAACTGCATTCTGTGAAATAATTCTGGAATTCTGCTCTGCTTTCTAAGAGGAAGTTGTCGCCTGCATTTGATCAGTGAACAGGATTTCCCCAAGGAAGATGGAGCTTCCCTTGCCACAAAGCACTCTTTGGTCCATGAGAACAGGGATGTAGGAATCTTACTCCTGTTTCTCTTACCACCCCCACCGTCAACATCTTGACAGCTTAAACGTGATTCTATGGGCCATGTCTCTGTGCTATTGAGCTACAGCTTTTGATCTCATGGGCTGCTGAAAGAGAGAAATATTTGCTCTCCTTCACACAAGTATTAATCATAATGAACTAGGATTTTGAGCTTAAAATAGCCTCTTAGACTTGTTCATTCTCTAAGTCGGCAGGGTGTTTTCTGTGGAGGTATGGGGTTACACCAACATCCATTCACCACTTTTATCAGGAGTACCAAATGATACAATTTGGCAGGAAGTATATCACATCAGGCACCTGGCATTCCTGTTTTGCTCAGTAAACTCAGGCCTGCGGAGGCTTTGCTTTAAACTTCCTGCATGTGGGACGCCTGATACCTTGCTCGATACGTAGTGAGGAAGGGAATGGTGCAGAAAGCCCGAAAGAGGTGGATGGGGCAAAAGTACTGCTATCTATTAGCCTTAAAGCTCAAGCTGCTGGGAACCAAGGCTCAGGGAAGTCTGCCAAGTCTTTGGAAGCTGGGATGCCAACAGGAGATTAGGGAAAACGGGACCTTCTGAGGAATTGCACCCCATCCCACCCCATCCTTGAGATCTCTTGTCCCTAATCTATAGGAGGGACACATGCTCCGACTCTGCCCTTGGAATTGCCCTTCCGGACCACCACAATAAAGTGACTGTCGTGATAAAGCAAGTCACACAGTTTTTGTTTGCCATGTAACATACACAACATGCAGAAGTTATGCTGCACTGTAGACTATTAAGAGGGCAAGAGCATTTTGCCTCAGAAACAATGGAGATGCCTGAATGGAAAGATGTTTTATTGCTAAAAAAAAAAATGCTAGCCATCATCTGAGCCGCCTTGCGCAAGTCCAAATCCTTCTGCCGGTGCGGAGTCTGGCTCGGTGCTGATGGCTGCCGCCCGACCGGGCGCTGGCGAAAGGCATGCCCTCCCAGTCCCTGCCTAGCTCGGCCAGTAGCTTCTCAGAGGCGATGGGCATGCCAGATCAAACGCGGAGCCGCAACCAGATGCGGCCAGACCCCAGAGTGGCTGGCTGAACTGCAGTGCTCCGACACGTACGGTCAGGGGCTTCCTGGCTGCTCCCCACCGCCGCCGCCACTTTCAGAACCCGGGCGCTCTCCTCACTCGTCCTGCCTCTTGTGTTCCTGTTTGCCTGCAGCACACCAGCGTGGAGAGCGAAGCCGGGCTCCATTCTTCCGCAAGCACTTTCTCCACCTCCTCCAGTACCGTCTCAGCTGCACCGCCAGCGGTCAGCGCCTCATCGAGCCTCAGCAGCGTCAGCAGCCTGGGCCTCAGCCTCAGCAGCAACTCCACTGTGACGGCCACGACCCGCAGCTCGGTGGCCACCACGTCAGGTGCCTTCTCCACACCGCCAGGCGCGGCTGCAGCGTGGGCGGGAAAAGAGGAGGAGTTCAGACTGCCCTCTGTGTTCTGTCTGGATTCCCATCTGTTGTACTTAGACTCGAAGGGCTGCTTTTAAGTAGGACGGGGAAGCAGAGTTCAGACCCTCGGTTCATCTCACTCAGTACAGTCTGGCCTAACTGCTAGCAGATCCCCAGGGCGGTCTCCTCCAGCCTGGTACCCTCCGGATGTGTTGGGCTGCAGAGGGTTTTCCTTCTCTTGTATTTCACTTCATTTGAATTACTAATAAGACACCTCTCTGCTGTGCAATACAGCCAAAACAATCTGGACTGCTTCAGTGCTTAAAAATACGCGATAAAATCCTGCAAGCGTGGAGACGTCCAGCGCAGAGAGATGCAGGCACCCTGAAGCGATTTTGGCACTGCCAGCAGTTGTACTCCAACGCAGCCCGAGGGCACCACAGTTGGGAGAGGCCTCTCTGGGCTTCCGGGAGAGGAGAGCAGCAGGACACAGGGCCCTTCTGCCTGCAAAGCATGTGCTTGACTTCCAGAGTGCAACCCTTGTCCGAAGTCCCTCAGGCCACCCCAGGGACTGGCGCTCTGGTTCTCGAGGCCCAGAAACCTTCCTGCAGGGATCCATTCTCTCCCTGTCCACCCTGTTACTCAGCAGCAGCATCCTTTGCGTATATTTATTTGTAACATTTCTGTCCTGCTTTTGACCTCCAGGGAGGCCAATGCAGTGCACGCGATCCTCTTCCTCCTCTGTTTTTATCCTCATAACCACCCTGTGAGGTAGGTTAGGCTTGAGAGTCAGTGACTGACCCAAAACCAACCCAGTGAGCTTCAGCTTACCTAAACAGTGGAGGGGGGAAAGCCCACCCTTTGACTTGGAAGCTGGTGGGCTCTTGCTGGCTGCGGGTGTTGAAACAGACTGGCCAGCCATCTGCCTGGGATGCTGTGGCTGCATCCTGCATGGCAGAGGCGGTCCTGCCCATTTCTATGATTCTGTGGCCAAGAGGAAATCTGAACGCAGGGCTCCACAATTCTAGTCCAGTGCTCTAACCACTGCACCTCACTGCTTCTCACCGTTCCAAGCTCCCTCGCCATCCATGTGAGAGGGGAGTGCTGTGTGATGCCTGGTGTAACTCTTCCTTCCTCCTCCAGGAAAGGCGCCTCCCAACCTGCCCCCTGGAGTGCCACCGCTGCTGCCGAATCCCTACATCATGGCCCCGGGGCTGTTGCACGCCTACCCAGTGAGTAGCCCTCACTTGGCAACCTCCCAAGACCCATGAGAGCCATGCCAGTAGATCCTGCCAAGCTCTCTGAGCCGCAGCTTGGCGGGAGGGACAGAGCATGGGAGAGCAAACCGAGATGGTACCAGATGCAATCGAAGCAGCCCTCCATCCTGCTCCTGCTTGCAACATCCAGCTCAGACACAGGCTTGTGCGCTTGCTGCTCGCATGAGGCCTTTTTTCACCACGCTTGGCCACTGCCTGGTGCAACGAGCCACAAACAACCCACCGTTCTGTATTCATGCACAAGTCACGACAGCCCATGGCTTAAGCGCTCCAGACTTCACAGCCCAGCAACAAACCATAGGTTCTCCTTCTGTGGTGCTCGTGATTAACAAATCATGGTTCGTTAGCACACTCACACTCACATACTGCATAGCTTCCCATAGGACACTTGTAGTATCTAAAAACGTGGTGCTTTTTCATTCCTAACTGCTTTTTCTTTTGCAGCCACAAGTTTATGGCTATGACGACCTACAGATGCTTCAGACAAGGTTCCCGTTGGTGAGTTAGATTCCCCTTCTCCCTTTCTTCCTTCCTTCCTTCCTTCCTTTCAATTGTAGGAAAACGGCACATGACGTTTTTCTGCCTTGTCTACATGGTTTGTAACACTTAATTCTTACAGCAAGCTGCATCACATGGAAATATTCTAAATTCAACAAGAATTGAAATGATGGAGTGTACAAATAAATATTTGCAATCCCTTAAACAAACATGCCCGATTTCTGGATGTGTGAACTGTATTTTGCCAATAACTAATAAAAGAAGCCCAGTTCTTGAACAAGGTTGCTGCTTTTCTGTCTTCCTTTTTGTTCGGCTCTCGCTTTAATAGGATGAATTGCATAGTCCATATTAACTTGATCTCCGGTCCCTTGCAAAACTATTCAAGATGTGCTTGAATTTCCCCTCCTGTCTCTCTCTTCCAGGACTACTACAGCATCCCGTTCCCCACGCCGACCACCCAGCTGACTGGAAGGGACGCAAGCTTGAGTAACAACCCTTATTCTGGTAGGGAGATGGCTATGTCCTGATTGGAAGGAGCTTGAGCTAAATCTGTACCCCAGGAAATGTTATTCATCCATCAGGCTGGTGTGTCTGTCTCTAGAATTCTATGCATCTTGTAGGTCGCATTTGTATCGCTGTGCCATTCGACAGTGTCTTTATAACTAAAGACTTTATTCTGTTAATGCTGATAGCCAGGCTGGCTGTAAACTACAGGTGAAGAATATGGCAGAAGTTAGTGACAAAGAAGCACAGCTAGAATCCTGCCCATCAGGAAATGCAACTTCATGAAACGTTGGTTCCAAACTCAAAACCTTCCTTCTAAGCTGAAATGAGTAAGCCACGCCTTCAAGGCAGAACCTCCTGCTTAAGCCACCCAGAGCATCCGACGTGCCTCCGATGATCTGTCCTCTTTACCGTGACGCTGGGCTTAACAATATTTAGTCTGCCGCCTTGCACACTGGTACACTGCTTAAACCTCCTCACTGTGTCTGGAATGGGTTGCCAGCGATCGCCTGCCTTATCTCGGACTTTGCTGGGCCTGGCGTCTGCTCAGCTGCAGGCTCCAAACCTTCCTCCTTACTCGAAATCTCTTCCTGCAACCCTTGAAGACTGTGTTTTGGAAGAATGGGTTCCACACAACAATCCAGGGCCCATTTTTCTCTGGGATAGGCAACCCAGTGCCCTTCAGATGATAGGATCTCCCCCTATCCTTGCCCTTCAAACCATGCTGGCTGTGCTTGGTGGGAGCTGCCATCCAGAGGCTTCTGGTTCCCTTTCTGCCATTGGCTTCCTTTCCCAATATGCATTCAGCCTTTTTTTTTTTTTTTGAAGTAAAGGGAATTCCTAAATGATCGGACTCGGAGTGCGTGCGCAGTCAAACTGGAATTCAGTGCCACATGCAGCGGCGTTAGCCGCCAGCTTGGCTTTAAAGGAGGGCCAAACAGGGAGCATAATGGCTACCAGGAGTTGCGATTAGCCTTGTGATCGCTGGTTACCTTGAGTACTGAAGGCTTGCACCCCTCTGTGTACCGTTTGCCAGGGACGTGAATCGGGAGGGTGCAGTTACGCTGATGATCTGCTTATGAGCGTCCCATTGCAGCATCTAGTTGGCCCCTGTGAGAATAGTGTTGGGCTAAGGAGGACTTTGGTCTGATCCAGGGCTCTTCAGAGTCCTACCCCTGTGGCAGGGCAGGGCAGCTTCTAAACCTGCATTGGAACCCCCGCAAGCTTTTAGGGGGCACGCATGCAGAAAAGGACTCCCAAAATGATCCAGGGCCCAGAGCTGGTTCTCTATGAAGAAAGGTTATGAGTACTAGGACTGGGTTGCTGGAAGAAAAGGCAAGTGAGGGAGATCTGCAAAAAGACAAGCAGGGTGAAAAAGCAGATAAGGAGAGAGCCTCTCTCACAATACCAGAGGTTTGTCTCACACAATGCAACGTTAAATGGTGAAATGCGTTACCACACGGTGTCACGACAGCCATCAGTTCAGATGCTTTTAAAAAGCATTAGATGATCAGGGAGGACGTAAGGCTGTCCGTGGCTATATATTATCTCCGCTGATGGCAGGATGTGAAGCAGGTGCTGGGGAGCATGGGTGGAGGGAGCCATCGTGCTTCTGTCCTGCTTGTGGGGTTCCCATATGGGTCTTCCATTTCTTGTGGGGATTAAACAGTTAAGTTCGCAGGTCTGGAAATGCTTTTTATGTAGAAATGTGTGTGCAACTTTTTAAAAGAAACTTTAAACAACCTTGGAAGTTAAATGTTAATACTAAAAGCATGCTGGCCCTCACCTCCCAAGCCGCCCTTCCGTGGTTGCAATTCCCCCTCTGCTGCACAGACAAGCTCACAGTCTGTGTGCTGCCACTGTTCACACATGCATGAAATTCTGCAACAGGACTGAAAAGTTCCAAGAGATGTAAATTGTTGCCACATACGTGGTGGCAGAGCAGAATTAATGTGCTCCTTGTCTTTGCACAAACTTTATGTCCATTTTTGAATTGGGATGCGGGGCCAGCAAATCTTCAGAAAAGTTTCTGCTGCCCTAAAAGGACTGAGCTTTGTGTGGATATTTGATATCCGTTTATGGCACGGTCCTGTGTGCATTTAGACCCAACAGAGCCCACAGCTGCCAGCACTCCCTAGCCAGCTGGGCCATACTGGGAGCTCTGGGACTGTTCTGTCTAGACATGCACTGGATTGCTCCCTAAGTGAACAAAGGTTTTTCCTTTTCTTTTTCTTAAATGCTGCATTACCTTTGTCATGCCATAATTATCTTCAAGAGATTTTTTTCAGTAACCAAAAATAGTTGAACTGAAATTTGATTTGGAGCGGCAGCACACTCTAAATCAAGAGCGCTTGATTAACAAACCAAGTAACAAAGCACATGTAATCTGGTTTTAAAAATGCCTTATTCTGAACTTGTTTTTGCTGCATTTCTTTTAAAATAGTTGCAAGTCAGTAGCTCACATATCTAGCACGGTCCCTTCGTTTCATACGGAGCCCATGCTTCTTGGGTCCATCCAAGGTGACAACCCCTGAGCAGGGTGACATCCAGAATGATGGCCATGCCCACTGCAGCCGCACCATGGGTTACAAAATCCATCGTGGACTTTGGTGTCGTGCAAACTGGCCCATTACGTGAATTGCAACACCCAGTTCATTTGGAAAAATACAACGTTTTTCCCGTGTAGAATAATATAGCAAGGGAACATGCTCCCCTACCCCTCAACTCTTGTCTGTCTCATTCGTAATGGTTAAGAACGATGAATCCTTGAAGTTCGGAATGGTGTGTGTGTGTGTACAGCATCTGAAAGCTGCAGAGGCTAAAAAGTCTAGTGAGCAAAAATGGAAGGAAGGCGCTGGAGGGTTGTAGCTACGAAGAGGAGGCTGAGGTTCAGCCCGCCGAGGGGGTGCCTTTTGCCCATCGCTGTTGGCCTCTTACTGTTGTACCTCTGGAGAAATACACTTCCTGGAGCAGTGGCACACTGGAAGTGGTGTAGTGGCACGTGGAGGTGTCAGGACAAAGCACCTGGGCGTTGCATTAGTTGATGTCTCCCGTCTCAGGCTTCCCCGTTCCTCCTTGAGTTTAGCTGCGATCCTCACAGTGGCAGGGCCGGGTCTGGCGAATCTTCTCAGCAGCGTGATGCGGTCCCCTGCTTTGGGGCAGCGCGTTTTGGGTTGGCTCGATCTTGAATGGACTCTGAAGGCCCATTTGCTGTGCCAGAGCCCTGCTCCAGCTGGAGCAGGAAACTGCAGCGCCCGGCGTGTTGCTAGCTGCCGAAAACCCTCGGATCCTTGTGAGAAGTCGTGGCTCTGGGGACAGTCGTGACGAGCGCCCGCACTTGAACGTCGACCCCAAGTGTGTGAGCGTCCCGACTGCAGCAGGTCAGCGTTCTCACGCCATTCCTCCCCCCCTTGGTCCTCCCCTCCCAGGTGACCTCACAAAGTTTGGCCGCGGTGACGCCTCCTCCCCGGCGCCCGCCACCACGCTGGCGCAGCCGCAGCAGAACCAGACGCAAACGCATCACACCACCCAGCAGACGTTCCTCAACCCAGCCCTGCCTCCGGGCTACAGCTACACCAGCCTGCCGTACTATACTGGAGTCCCTGGGCTGCCCAGCACCTTCCAGTACGGGCCAGCCGTGTTCCCCGTGAGTGCCGGCCTGCTGTGGAGCTGTGGGGCGGGAGTGGATCCAGACCCCGCCTCTGCCCCGCACGCAGCTCACGCCCCAGCCCTTTGCTTTCCTCAGGTGGCTCCCACTTCTTCCAAGCAGCATAGCGTGAATGTCAGCGTCAACGCTTCGGCCACCCCCTTTCAGCAGCCCAGCGGCTACGGCTCCCACGGATACAGCACCGGTGAGCAGACGCGGCGGGGGAGAGGCGGCGTGGCTGGACCTGGCCGAGGGAGGACGCAGGAGGGAGGCGCTTGGCGTGAAGGCTTCCCTCCCTCTCCAAAGCACTCCGGCTTGGGAACCGTGTCCAGAGAGGGCCACCGTGCTAGCCTGTGGCGGCGAGAGCTGGGGAGGGCTCTTAGGGCCCCGTCAAGGCGACCTCAGACCCTCTTGTGGGCGCATCCGTTTCCGTCATGCCCGTCTTGCCTTCGCTGGCGCAGAGGGATGCCTCCAGAAGTCGGCTGCCGCTTTCCGCACTCTGCTGGCCCCCGCACGCGTTGCTGGCTAGGAGCCTCAGAGCTGTGATCCAGCCCTGAGCACGGGGAGGCTGCCCTGAGGTGCCGTGTGTCCCTGCTGGTAGATGCTTGCAGGCATCCGACAGACCGGGCAGGCAGTGGGAAAGCGCCTGGTCATGTGCTGCTTAAGGCGGCAGAGGGGCCAGTGCGGCAACGGCTGCTGACTCCGTGGGCTTCGAAGGGGATGGGGCAGATGGAGGAGGTGTACTAAGGGCTCAGAGCGGCAGCTCAGCGACACCCCCGTGGGCACCCCCACCCTCCAGGCGCCCTTTGGCTTGACCCTGTGGCCCAGTATTGTAGATCTTCCTCCCTCAATTTGGGAACTAGCCAGGGGGCAGGCTGCTTTGCAGCAGATTTGGGGTATTTATGTAAAGCTACGGCCAACACTTCAGCTGTGTCAGCATTCCAAAGAAGCCGTTCCTATCGGGCTGGAAGTGAATGGGTGGGATAGGGTGGAGGAGCTGCTCTCCACGCTCAGTCCACCCTCTGATTGCTAGGAGCTGCTGCTAAACTCTGCAGCCCCCGGTGTATAGGTACCTTGTTTGTTGAACTGCTGTTTGGCCTTCATGAGGACTAGAAACATGGGTGCACGATGTGGGCAAGTGCAGGATTCCAAATAACACCCCCCCCCCCGAGTTGCATACTACAAATGCATTATATTACAATTGACTGGGAGGGAGTTTGCTTTTAACGGGCACTGTGTTGGCTGAGCTAGCTAACCCGGTTATTTTTTTCCCCCTTTCCCCAGGCGTTTCAGTAACATCCAGTAATACGGGAGTGCCAGACATCTCCGGCTCTGTCTATTCCAAAACGCAGGTTGGTATTGCAGCGAGGCAGCAGGGCTGTGTAGTGCAGCTGCGTGTGCCGCTGCCCTGCGGAAGTGGGGGAGCCCTGGGCTCAAGTCGCAGCTTGCCCAGCACCGTGTCTCGCAGGCCCTCCCTCTATTTTCTCGGCACGGTGGTGGTTAGATGGCTTATATTTCGACTGTAATCAGACCATGCAGAGAGCATTAGATAGAGCTCTCCGAGCTCCCATGCTGGCCTATTTATTTGCTAGCCGTTTCTGACCAGAGGACAAATTGTGCCCCAGTAGGGATGTGGGTTGGTCTCTGTTGCTGAGCAGTTAGTCACTTAGAAATAGTTCTCTTGGTAACCCCAGGACGGGAGGGCATATCCGAGATCTCGAGTAGGGTTCATAAGAAGAGCAGGTTTGCTTTGGCTAATGTGCTAATAATGCTGCTCTGCATGAAGGCCTGGTTCATAAGTCACAACAACCCCGAGTATTTTTTGAAAACCTATATCCTCGAGGCTGAACATAGGTGCTGTTACTGGAGCGGGAGTGACAAACCCAGAATTCTGTCTTCTCTCTTCCCTGACAAGTCATGAAACAACTCGTTTCGTTCCAGCTTACCAGAAAATAGAAAAGGCAGAGTTACTGGCTCACTCCTCATTACCAACAGCCACTTCCACTCACAGTGGGAATCTGTCATCTACCCATCCGTTAATCATCCCTCCGTCTAAAATTATTGGCATGATACAGAGTGGATATAATAAAAGCAGCATGCTTACTTGTTCTGAATAATCTAAGGTTTAAAAAATACGTTGCTGTGACATGGGAGAAAAGCAGGCGAGGATTTAGCCCAAGCTGGTTTACTGTGCAGGCTAAAATAATAACAAAAAGAAGACATATAATAACATAATTAATTCCCAGTCAAAATTACTACCCAAAACAGCAGGTGGAAGGCTTCCTTCTTATATTTAAAAAGCTGAAGGTCGGAATCCCTGAGAGAGGAAGACCTTCAGCAACCGCTGAACTCTTTAGCTGCAAACCACATAAAGGTTTGGAAATGTAGCGCGAATGCTGTGTGTGTAGGTGGGAGGGAGGGAGGAGAGATTCTGTGTCTGTCTCCCTTCCCCACCCTAAATACGCTTCTCTGCTCCTGCAGCAGTCTTTTGAAAAGCAGGGATTTCACACCGGGACCCCAGCAGCCTCGTTCAACCTGCCGTCAGCACTGGGTGGGAGCGGCCCCATCAACCCTGCCACGGCCGCCGCGTATCCCCCAGCCCCGTTCATGCACATCCTGACGCCGCACCAGCAGGCCCACTCCCAGATCTTGCACCACCACCTGCAGCAGGACGGGCAGGTAAGCAGGGGCCCCCGACACTCCCTCCCGGGCACGCTCGCCTGCTGTCCCGTGGTCCCACTTCCTCCTCCAGCCCCCTTAGCGTGGAGACACGGATGACGGATGCAGCACACGCAGACACGGGGAAGACCCCTGGGGTCACTGAAGGCGCTCTTGCCCCCCCACCCCCACTGCTGGGTCATACCCAGTCTGACCGGAGAGTGCCCCCTGCCTTTCCTCAGACTTGGTATGCTCCACCCTCAAGCTTCTCCTTGCACTCTTGGGTCCAGGGGGGTTGCCATAATGTATCCTTATATTTTCCATATCCTCGGCCCGCCTCCACCTTCCCAAACACTGGCAGTCGATTCTGTACTTCCAACGCCAGCAGGAGGACCAGGTAACGCAACTCTCGGAGGCATCCCTTCTTGCACCCACCCTGCTGCCCTGGTAGCATGCAGTGCGTTGCCCCGAGGCTGGCATGCATGGCAACGCAAGCGCAGGCAGAGCCCACGCCCAGGGTGGACGCCGTGCGGATAGTTCACCCCCCCGTTGCTCACTTGGTTCTGGGGCTGTACAGGCATCGCTGCTATGGCTCGCCAGGAGGAATTACGCAAAAGCAGGAAGTCTGGGAGGCAAATCAGCATAGCTTCCCCAGGGTTGGGGCAGCTGGCCTCAGCCGTATGGGGCAGGGGCATGCAGTCCGTCCCCCTTTGGACACTGCGGCCCGCTGCTGAATCGGTGTCCTGACCGGTCATAACATCACGCATTGCAAGGCGCAGTACTCACCCCACTAAACGCTGAATGTGCAGTTTGGAGGTCCCTGCAGCAGAAAACTAGAACCCGGGTCCACTGATTTAAAGGAGGAGATCATTAGACCATCACTTGACACTGTCTCAGAAGACAACGTGTCGCAGAGTGTTAGTTTTTTGAACGTCCTTCCCACTTGGATTTGGATACCCTGCACATTCATTCATGAATAGTTCTGTTTGTTCCCTGCTTTTCAACCACGATTGGCTTCCAAAGAGATGGCAATTCAGATCTCCATAAGAACAGTGTAATTAGGATCACGCTACAGTTGATGGCATCCTCCAGGATCTTTCCTCTAGAGCAGGTGTGGCGGAAGGTGGATTGAGGATCTCCTGGCCAGGGCAGGATTGCTCCTCGGCGGCGGCCAGGGTTCCCCAGTCTCACGGCAGCAGTGGAGGGGTTTTCAGAACTCCCTTGTCAGCTGCTCGAATGGCTGATCTCGAACCACCAGGATGCAGAGTCGTCCTGCTTAAAGTTGGTCGCTCCACTGCAAAGCTCCTGGGGTGCCATCATTGTCCTGCCTGAGCTGCCTCGTGCCTGCCCTGTGCTACGAGCGCAAAGCCGAAACCACTACGGTGCACACGACTGTGCTCGGTTTGAGCAAAAGAAGAGGGAAAAGGCCAGACAGACAGACAGACAGACGTAGATCCCGGGAGCCTGACGGTTGGCTGCCCTGTGCCTAGAAGGAGGCAACAGGGAGAGCGGCGAGCTGGCCAGAGGCCTGGCTGCTGGGCGTGAGCAGAGCAACCTTTCTGTCGAGCTGAACTGCGTGTGCGTTGATCGCTCAGCACCGCAGCGCAGCACCTTCCCTGCGGCTTCTGCTGTCGGTCGGCTTTCTCGGAACAAGGCCTAAGGAGCGGGACGGGCAGAGCTTCAGCCGCTGTCTCTCTCTTCCTTCCACTTCCCTCTTTTGTTCTCCCCGCTCCTCCCACCCCCGCAGAGTGGCACCGGCCAGCGCAGCCAAGGCACTTCCATCCCCCAGAAATCGCAGGCCAGCAAATCCGCCTACAACAGCTACAACTGGGGCGCCAACTGAGGGGCTTTGAGGCAGCCCCACACTTCAACCAGGAGGCGGGCAGAAGAACGACCGCGACCCGACCAAGAAGGACGGACCCCCCACCCCCCCTCGGGAGAAGAGCTGCCCCGCTCTCAGCACGGCCCCGGCGTCCCCGGCAAACCTGGCCAGCGGGGCTGGGCTGTGCGGTCTCCCCAGCCACCTTTCCCCCGCTATTGTATGTAATATAGAATTTGTATCTTCTCCCCCCGCCCGCCCCGCCCCGCCCCGCCATTTCCTCTCTCTCTTGTTTTTTCTGCATTCATGCACGTTACAAGCTATTCAGCTGTAACGGCCTTTTGTTTTCTTTTTTTCTACTCCTTTACTTCTCTCCCTCGCCCCCCAAAAAAGCACCGCTCAGCGGATCCAAAGGAGTCAACACCTGGAATCCCCCCCATCCCCCAACAATGCCCCGCCCTTTATTATTAGGAATAAGAGCAGTAATTGATATGAACCGCGTTGTAAGATTAATTAGTTGAAGTGTTTTTTTGTACTGTGTTCTAAATTTAATGGATAAATGTGTCTTGTATATAAAAATGAAAACCCCACTCTGTCTTCTGGGCCTCGCCTTTTTCCTGTTCAGCTTTTATGGCCAGTCCACACGCATGCCCGCCATTTGAGAACATCTTTTGTTCAGCTACCAAGTGACACGGGGGGAGCTAACTTTCTCCATCCCACGTGCCGCCCGTGAGACGGGCCAGACAGGGATGCTGGGAGCTGAAGTCCTTTACACCTGCTGGGCACCAGGCTGCGGGGACTGCCATTCGCCTCTCTCTCGGAATGAATGATTAGGAGTAGTTCTGTGCGTCAGGGCTGTGTGCAATGGGACAGTGGGGGCCACAGTCCTGGAGATGGACGTGGCTTGGCCTTGCTGCTCTCTGAAGCCCGTCGGTGAATTATGACTTTGTAAGTTTGTGGGCACAAGGTTCCCACTTTCCGAACTTTTGCAAGTGCTGAGAATGCTCGTACAAGGCTCAATTCAGAAAGACTTAGAAATATTTGGGGACGTTTTTGGTGGGGGGAGGGGGGAGGGATCAGAGTCCATCCTGGTGTCCTCAGTCCTTTTCTGTGGAAGAAGGAATCTGTCTATATCGTGGGCTGAGGCCTGAAAGCAAGACGTGAAAAAATGGTTTCTTGGCTGGGCTCCTGAGCACCAAGTTGAAGTTTCAAGCTATCATTTTACACGCAGATATTTAAAAAGAAAACCAAAGATAGGAGGTCAAGTCCACCACCTTGAATTCTTCCCTATCTCACTCCCGTTCATACTTCCATAGGAACCAGATTGACCTCTGTTCCTCTTGCAGGTGAGACTAGTCCTCATGATATGAGGTGGCTGCACAGGATGAAATGTTATGGAAGCGGAGGAGAGAAGCCATGAAATACCAATATGGGAAAAGTTATACCAACTCTCTCTCTCTCTCTTTCTCTCTCTCAAGCTCACTTATTAGTTATTCCACTTAGGGGTTCCCCAAATACAGCTAATCAATGGTCACAGTTGGATCTGTTCAGAGAGTCATACAGCAATGCAGGATGAGTCTCCACCGAGGAAGTGCTCGGTGGGCCTTTCTGTTCCTAGGTCCTTCCGTTAGGCACTGCTCCCAAATCTTTCCTGTGGGGTCTTCCTGGTCCAAAGTGGCACTTGTGTGCAGTGCCCATGTGAATAGCGGTGACTACCGGAGAAGGGATGTGTTGCCCCAGATTCAAACCAAAGAGACCGTTCCGTCTACATGAGTCGTTTAGCAATGAGTCGTCATGCTTTGGAGCTGCGGGAAGGGGACCCTCCGTGATGCCAAGTGCTCCCTCCCTCCCTCTTCCACCCCAGCCTGGACCCAGTGGTGGCGACAGATTACTGCATCGTTCAGCGACAGAGCACACCACACGGTGCCTCCTCCATCTGACAACAGGGCTTGCCTTGGGCACTGGCTGGAAAAACGATTCTTCGCATGTCGCAAGTAGGACTTATTTATTAAACCTGTATCCCACACTAATAGTCCAGTAAGATCTCCAGGCGAATGACTCCAGGCACTTCCTGACAACTGCCATATTCTGGGCCCTCTGCTGGTCAGCCGTCCATCCTGCATGGTGGAAACTCAGTTTCGGAGAGTGTTGCAAACTTGCAGCATTGCGGCTTAAGACTCAGCTCCTCAGGATCCCTTCCAGACTGGCAGGGAGTGAGACGGAGTGAGCGCCCAGTTCTGAGCAGAGACGACGGAACCAAGAGATGCTTCAGCTACAACTCAGGCCAAGACGAAGGAATCTCTCTCGGGCAAAACTGACTTCTTAGAAACCTGTTTGCAACATTCAGACAGCTTTTAGGTTGCAGTCTGTAAACACCTGCCAAGAAATTCAGAAATCCCATAGGTTCGACTAAATCTCCTGCAAACAGCGCTCTCTGGAAACGATGGACGTTGCAGTCCAGCGCGTCTGCTCGGGGAAGGCGGACGTATCAGACTGAGCTATAAATAAATACAATTCCGACTGTCTGAACGGAGTTCTATCAGTAGTTTACAGTAGCATTAAAAAAAAAAAAAGCTTGATGGAAACCGGAGAGTCGCCCGCAATGGGCACTTCTTCCTCATTTCATACATCTATGCGTTCTTGATAGCTCCACCTCCAGGAGGTCGTGAAGGCGGGTTTGCCTTACGGCATCCGGGGAACGGATCGTTTCGCGGCAGGGTGGCGGAAGAGGAAGGAGCGGGCGTCGTCGCTTTACGACTGCCGTGGAATGAGCCTCTACGACCTGTTCCGGGGTTTCTTCGGCTTCCGCGGGGAGCGGAGGTGAGAGATGAGGGTGGCCGCCCCCTCAGCGGGCCATCCCGCCTTGCACTGAGGGGCGTGCGCGGACTGCGCCTATTTTCTTCACCCTAGCAGCCTTTCAAAGAACGGGGGTGGCAGGCAGAAATCCCACCGGCACAGCTTTGCCCCTCGTTGCTCCAAGGCGGATTTTAAGCCTCATCGGTTGAATCTCTGCCTGCCACCGGCATCACCCGCACCTCCACCAAGCCTTCCTCCATCTGGCGTGCACCAGACAGATGTGTTGGCCTACAACTCCCAGGCCAGCTGGAGGGTACCAGGTTGGGGAAGCCCACTGTATTCTGTGCACTCTACCTGTCCGGATTTCTCCTCTCTATAAATACTCGAAATGATTTCAAGTGGCTAACTTTTTGCTCTTTAAAATTTAATTTTGTAACGACCATATTGAAGAAGGATCTCATGATGCTTGCTTTCATGGAAAATTGGGGATTTTACGTTGATGCCTCCCTGGCCGCTGAAGTACAACAGCCTAGGCCGACCTAGCCCCTTCCAGATGCTTTGCATTGCAGCTCCCATCATGCCCAGCCAGCAATGCCAAGGCAGAGGGAAGTGTCTGATGCAACTGGAGGAGGAGAATATATTAGCATAACTGCTAAAATAGGGAGCAGTTTTTCTTGTTTATCTGATCCCAAGCCATGTTAGTAAACACCTTGTTTCTAGCCTGAAGCTTGGCTAAAGCTAAAATTTCATAACAGCAACTGGTGAATTAGATTTCAGTGGAAATACATGCCCTTTGCCTTGCATCAAGGAATTTTGCTGTGCAAATATGATTTCTATTTGCACAGGAGTTGGTCCTGCTGGGTTCAGTGATGCTTACTCTCTTGTAAACATGCGTCTTATTGGTTTTATTTCTATACCAGCCCACAGCATATGGGATTGTGCACATTTCAGGAGGGATCAAATCGCATGGTACATAATAGCACTTATTGCAGAATGAACGCATATAGGATTGGAATGTCTGTCTATTTACCTGGTACTAAGCTGCTGAGAAAACTTGTATAGCAGAATGTCTGCATCATCACTTGCCAGAAGTTCATTCCTCAATTTTTCAGGATCTTCAGGCGATTGTTTCCCTCCTTAGTCACTGGAACTTCTTCCCTATTCGTCTTCTCTTTTTCTCTCTCAGGCCCCGAGACCCCTTCTTTGGGGGAATCACACGGGACGATGAGGACGAGGATGATGAGGATGAGGATGAGAGCCCCTTCTTTGGGGCAAGACGCTCTGATGACTTTGCATTTGGGTTCACTTTTGGCCCAGGAGGGATGCGCTTCCATGACAGCTTTGGCTTTGATGAGCTCTTCCAGGATTTTAACGATCTGTTTAGCGAGATGGGGGCAAGGAGTTTGCCCTTGCATCCGTTTGGTAGGCAAGGTGTTGTGCATTTGCCTGGTGTTTATTATTTATTTTTTTATTTATTAAAACATTTTTATGCCGCCCCATTCGCCGAAGCCTCGGGGCGGCTTACAACAAATAAGTTAAATAACATTTTAAAATATATACATTAAAATAAATTACAAATATACAATGATGCAGGTCGGGAGGCTGGGTTCTGCAATTTGGTTTGGGGGTGATCAAGGGTCATCACAGGTGTCCAAGGGTTGCTGCATGGAACATCCATAAGGGCTAGAAACTTTTATTGTTGTTTTTAATTGAAAGCTGAATTCTGTGGCCAACTCTGCACTGTTTCTGCATCCCTGCAAAACTGGTATTTGTCCAATCTTGAGATGTTTTACTAGCCACAGACATGAAATCAGAGATATCAGAAAGGTGGGAGGGATATTTTGAGAACTTGTATGTTGAAATGTGGCCATCCTATCCCATGTTCCTTATTGTTTATTCAGCACAGGAAGGAAACAATAACAAAAAATAATTTTGTGCAAAGGATATTTTTACATTTAATTTGACTGGTGTTCCTAAAATTATATATATTAAGGAGTAACAGCATTCCCTGTTTTCAGGTTGAATAGCAGGCCAACATCTTCTCATCTCTCTAAAGTACAATTGGACCTATTTGATTCCACATTCAGTCAAAAGTAAGGTCATTTTGTGCTAAGTAAGGTCATTTTGTTAACACTTCGCTACCAAGCAGCTTTGGCATCAGGGCCACTTGGGTAATTCTCGGCAGCTCAGATTCAGCAAAGATGTCCCGGCTAAATCACAGAGGAATAACACCTGCAAGCCACTTGCAAACAAGCAACCAGGCAAGGTGCTTCGACTCGGAAAGCTGAACTGGCATGACAGGGCTGTTGGCCAAAGTGAAACTGAGCACACACCTGAGCACACACCTGAAGACTGACCCAGGGAGGTTGACACGCAAGGCTGCCCTGCTATGGAAGGCACAGCCAGTTCTCAAACGGGCCATGGAGGAGAGTTAAGGTGTTTCAGTGCATTCACGGCTGAGCTACTGGTGTTGCCTCCTCTTCTCTTGGCAGAGTTCCCTGGAGTGGAGGCCCCCCCGCCGGCTGACCGCCCTCTGGAGAAGAGGCAAACCCTGCGGGATTCCATGCTCAAATACCCGGACAGTCAGCGGTTCAGCCGCAGAACCTTAGAGGATGGCTTCAACCCTGCCACTCCAGAGAGGAGACCTTTGCACCCTTTCCAAGGGGTATGTAGTACTGAGAATCCAGGGCTGTCTCGGTCGATCTTTCGCCTTTGTTTGGGGGCAGAGTTGTCTTCAGAAGCATTGCAAATAAAAGGGACCCACGTGAAAAAGAGCATGGGCTTTTCTGCCTCTAATGCCCATTATGTGAGCCAGTGTGGTGTAGTGGTTGAGAGCATGGGACTGGGACTCAGGCGATCCGGGTTCAAGTCCCCTCTCGGCCATGGAGCCAACTGGGTGGCTTTGGGCCAGTCACAGACTCTCAGCCCAACCTACCTCACAGGGTTGTTGCTGTGGGGATAAGATGGAGGAGGAGATGTAAGCTGCCTTGAGCCCTAGGAAAAAGGCAGGATATAAATAGGAAAATAAATAAATAAATAAAATGGTAGAATTTTGGAGGGTACAATTTGGATTAGGTTTCTCCTTTCTCAGCAGGTTGTGGGGGATCATTTTGGAAGGGTTCCTCACATCGATCGATGCAGGCTAACCTGGTGATTCGATTACTGCACCGTGCTCTGTGCAGGGCGGCCCTTGTGTCTGCTCAGACACCGCGGCGGCTCGTGACTTTTCCCTGCAGCGAAGCTAAGATGGCTTCCGGAGCCCCTCGCGCCACTGGCTTCCTCACAACAGCCTTGCGAGGTGGTTCAGGCTGAGGGCCCGTGACTGGCCCAAAGTCACTCCATGAGCTGCAGGGCGATGGACTGTCTGCTTTTTCTCTTTTTCGCAGCGAGCCGCTGAAGATGTGACGGACACCTCCAAGGAGGACAGAGGTGAGAGGCAGGCCCACGCATCCGGGTGAGCTTGAGTGAGCTGTCGTCTGGGGCAAACGATCCGCTGAGCCGCAGACGTCGGTCTTTCCAGACCATCCAGGCTCTCTGTAACTGGCTCAGCCATGGAGCCAACGGGTGACTCTGGGCCACTCACAGACTCTCAGCCAACCTACCTCACAGGGTTGTTGTTGTGGGGAGAAGATGGAGGAGGAGAATGATGTCAGCCACTTTGAGCGCTTTGTAAGAGAAAAGGCGGCATATAAATTTAATAAATAAATGGACCATAAGGCTTTAAGCGGGGGCCGGGGGGTCCTTAGCCTACAGGTGTGGAAATGTGCTATGTGATGTGGGAATTTTCATGTTCTGTTTGGGAAGAATCCCTCTGTGTTCAGGTATCTCTTCCTCTCATGAGTCTCTGGGGGACAACAGTTATGTTTTCTAGTCCTTAGTGTTTCAGAACTAAGTGGAAACACCTCTCTCCCTCTTTTCTTGCCTCCAGATAGTTTAATCTGTTTGGTTTAAAGAAAAAATCTTGTCTAAGAAAAGCTACTTTGACCTGCTGAATTTTGCCTCCTTCGTAGATTTGGATTCTCATGTCACGTCCGAAGGCCTTGAGACTGTTCTTCCGCCAGCCCAACCTCGGTCTTATTTCAAAAGCGTCTCAGTCACCAAAGTGATAGCACCAGATGGAGTGAGTGCAAGGGATTCTGGGAGGCAAAAGTGTATGTCTGTATACTCTGGAGAGACAGTGTTGTATAGTGGTTGGAGTGCTGGGCTGGGAAGATCAAGGTTCTATTCCCCGCTTGGCCATGGAACTCACTGGCTGATTTTTGCCAGTCACTGACTCTCAGCCCAACCGACCTCACAGGGTTGTTGTGAGAATAAAACGTTGAGGACAACAAAACTAGTTTCTGACATGCAGGAAAGAGTTGGTTCTTTTTCTGCTACAAATCATAAAATGGAACCCCTAGCAGACTCTGGGAGATTTGGCTAGATTGTGGGAACGTTGGCTTGCATTTTCACCCTAGAAAACATCAACTTTCTAGTCCTCATGGGACTGGGGGAACAACCAGGTACCTGCTTAGGCATCAGAGTAGGACCGGCTCCAGTCTTCTATGATCAGGGAAAAGGAAGCGGCACTTAACACTCGAGGATCTGAATAGGCCATCTCTTTTTAAGGAGTATGTTTCTGGTCCTCATGATGAGGAAGGTGCAGGCATCTCTTTAATGCTGGTCTCCCCTTCTCTTTGAATAATTCGCCACGTTGCTAAATTTGTGACCAGAACTATTCTGGCTTAAAAGAACGGCTGTAGAGGCAACACCTCTTACGAATCCTAGCTATTTTCTCTCCGAGCCCAACACCTTCCCAGCCCCAGAGTGTCACCCAGGTGAGCCAGTCCAGGGTGGTTCATTGCCACATGAACTTCGGGAAGCCTGTCTTACCCCCGGATCCTGGGCAGCCCACCTTCTTCAACACCATGCTGCAAAATATACCCCAGAGACTTGCCCTAAATCTCAGCCACTCTTCAGCCACTCTGTTTTGCTTCCTCAGACGATTGAAGAACGTCGGACTGTGCGGGACAGCCAGGGCCGGGAGGAGACGGTCGTCACCCGCAGGGGTGGAGGCGAACCTAGCAGTGGCCAGCAGGGCAGTCCAGGTGAGGAGAGAGGGGAAGGAGGACAGATTCTGCAGAAGTCTGCAGATCCCAGCTTTCATTTTTCTTAAACAAGGTTTCTGGTCTTCATGCTTTCCAGTCAAAACGTATAGTTAATGGGAAAATATAGACAGTGCTTGCTGAAATCTCAGATAAAAAATTAGATTCCAAGCACACAGAGAGAGACAGAGAGACTGTCCATCTGTCTGTCTGTCCGTCCGTCCGTCCTTCCTTCCTTCCTTCCTCAAATATAGACTTGTAAGAATGTGAGCTTTGTTTGGCAAAATAGCATAGATGCAGACTCCCCTTTTCAGGTACAGAAAGCGGCATCCACAGTATCTCGGGATTTTTTTTCTCTTTCTTTTAAAAACCAACTTAAGTTTCTAGTCCTTATTGCTGCAAATACAGGAGTGCAGGAGCTATGGCTGGTGAAATCTCGGTATGCTTGCTGAGTACAGTATGCCGCTTTCTGAGGCTAGCAGCTTTCTTTATATCCTTGGGTTTTAGAAATAGCAAGTCAAGTTCCTCATGAGCCTGGTGAGGTTTCTCAAGCTACGATTGCAATATTGGCGTGTGGGAAGCGAGAATTGCACCGGGAACTAACAGGGCAATTCTGTTCACAGCTGACGTGTTGCCCTTTGACTCGCGCCACAGAGAGGATATGAGTGACTCCTGGTCGATCCTGGATACCTTCTTCCGCCGCTGGTTCTCAAGCCGGTAGGCTTGGCTGGTGAGTAGCACTAGAGGTGAGGTGTCGAGGAGGGTAGAGGAGTTTCCTACCGCCTTCCAGCAGTCATTCTTTCTGAGCTTTCTGTTTCCCATCAGTGTATTCCCATGTGCTGCAAAGGCTCCTGGGCAAGGCCAGGGAGCTTGTGGCTTTCCAGAAGTTTTTAGGCTCCCAACTCCCATCATCCCCAGCTGGCTTGGAGATGATGGCAGTTGTAGCCCAGAAGCATCAGGAGGAGCACAACTTCCCAGAATTGAGAGTGTTAAGGGCACCCTTGGGATTCCTCCTGGTCCACCCCACTGGGGACCCGGCCGACTTTGCCCAGAGCTTTCCCAGAAAGGCTGGGCACGGCGACACGCTCACTGTGTGGCTTCTCCTCCGCTCCACCCACTCCTTTTCTTCTTTCCTTTCGCAGGTTTTTGCACACCAAACCCCTCTGCTTGCAGCTTCCAACAATGCTCCCTCCTCTGTCTTCTGAGAAGGCCTCGCATCACCAGAAAGATGCAAGAAATAAAAATCTATATTTATGCTTGAGGTTTGCCTGTGTCCTTGCTTGATGCCCAGCAAGGTCGAGGGGGAAACCCCTTGCCAGTCATTTCCTCCCAAAATAGGGTCAGGTCACTTCTGGGGATCAAGGAGGCAGCTTTGCCCTCCTGCCAGAACCCCCAGGGGCTTCACCCCACCCCATCCCATCCCACTGTCAGCAGGAAAAAAAATCCTGTAAGGAAGATTTTGTAAGGAAGCATTTTTAAAGCAAAGACATAACATTCATCTCTTGCACCAGACTTCTCCAGATGAGTCGGGCTGC
Organism: Varanus komodoensis; assembly: GCF_004798865.1. Taxonomy (NCBI): domain Eukaryota; kingdom Metazoa; phylum Chordata; class Lepidosauria; order Squamata; family Varanidae; genus Varanus; species Varanus komodoensis. The sequence goes on along the minus strand of NW_025336157.1, from coordinate 5,151,418 downwards.
CGTTCCCATCACCTACAGCTTTCCCTTGGGAGGTTTTAGACTTCTGATCCCATCATCCCCACTCAGCACAGTCAGTTGTCGGGGATGCAGGCTGCTGTGGCCCCAAACATCTGGAGGGTCAAAGGGGGCTGCATTAAACCGATCGGAAGCCCTTCTGACCTCCTTTCGACTCAGCGAGGCTCTCCTCCTCTCAGCAATTCTGTGGTATTTAAATTACCTTTTAAACAGACATTAAAGAAGCCAACATGTACAAAGGATTGGTAATCGGTAGAGACAAAAACCAGGGGTTGTATCTGGCGGCAGCAGCGAAGGACAAAGCAACAGCTTCCTTCCCTGCATGAGTGGGACCAAGGAGATCTGGGCTCGAGTCCTGACTCAGCAGTAAAGCTTGGGGGGGGGTCCACTTATTTATTTATTTAAACCTTTCCTAGAACATCCCATTACTGAAGTCTTGGGATGGTTTAACAATACAAAATGTAAAAAAATTAAAACACGGCGTCCTAAAAATTCAACTAATCATGAAAACCCCGATTCAAACAGTCGGGTCTTAAAACATTGGGAAAATAAAAAGGGTTTTGCCTGGCACCAAAAAGAATACAGTGACGGCGTCAGGCGAACCCCTCTAGGGAGCGTATTCCAGAGTCGGGGAGCCACCACAGAGAAGGTCCTTCTCCGGGTGGCCACCCTCCTAATCTCCTTCAGGGAAGGCACCCGGAGAAGGGCGTCTGCCCCGGATCCTAAGGGGTGGGCGGGCACATATGGAAGGAGACGCTCCTCCAGGTAACCAGGCCAAACCCTTTTCCTTTTCCCTTTTCCTTCAGGCCAGGCTCCCCCTCTCAGCCTAACCTACCCCGCAGGGTTGTTGTGAGGATGAAGGGTGGCTCCGTAAGCCGCCTGGGGCCAGCCGTGCGAACTTCAGGCGGGGCCTCGCCACGCAGCAGCCTCCTCGCGAGCCGGCCGGGTGCTGCGGCGCACTCCAGGGCCCATGGCTCCAGGGCCGGGAGCGGAGCATGGGCATTCCTTGGCCACGCTCCCGGCTGCTCTGGGGAGGGAGTCGCTCCGCACTGTGTCCTTTTGCCCTCGCATAACTCGCCCGGGCGATCGGCAAGCGTTCCGCGGAGGGTAATGTGTTATCACTGGTAGCAAATGAGTGACGCTCTGCAGCACACGCATATAAGCCTCGGCAGGATCTTTTCTCCGCCGAGCTGCTTCCTCCCGAGCCGGCTGGCATGGCTTACGCCCGCTTCCTGGCCAAGGCCCGGGCCTGCCTCCATCTCCGCAGCCTCCTGGCTCGGCAGTGCCTGGCGGAGCTCCTGGGGGTGTTCATCCTGATCGTGAGTCGCAGCGGCTTTGCAGCCGTCGGGGGCTGGAGGGTCCTAAAACCCGTGGGCACTGAGAAGGAATCGGGGCCAGAGGGACAGGATACCTTGGTTGGATGTGGCGCTGGCGGCGCAACACGGCGGCGGCGGCTGCCTTATCCCAAGTCAAGCCCTCGGTCCACCCATCTCCATATTGCCTGTACTGATTGGCAACAGCAATTTGGGATTTAGCTGGGAATCCTTTGTAGCCCTGCCAGGAAATTCCAGGAATCAGACATGGGAGGTCTGGTAGGCAAAGTGTTCTGTGCTACTCTGCTTTCCCAAAAATTGAGTAGGATTCTAGTCCTTATGGTTCCGAATGAAAACAGGGAGAGATTCTAGTCCTTATGGTTCCAAATGAAAACAGAGAAAGACTCTTGCCCTGATCGTTCTGGTTAAGTGCTCATTGAAAAATGAAATGTAGGAATCTGCCTTAAACTGAGTCAGACCCTGGGTCCATCTGTTCAGTAACATCTTCCGTTAGCGGCAGTGGTTCTCGTGGGTTGCAGAGACCGGGAACTGAACCAGAGACTTTCAGCCTGGAGAGCAGGTGCTGTGCCTTCACAGACACGGTCGTGCACCCGCTGGGGTGAGGGCTGAAGAGGCTTTGTGCTGATTTTGAAATGGGTGGAAAGAGAGAGAGCCCTTTGGACTTCTAGGAAAGCTGGAGCTGGACTTGCAGATCAAGGGCCGAGCTTCCCTCTGGATTCCTTGTGGTGCAAGAACTCAGACCTGGGAGCTGGTGGAGGAAGGGTGCCTTGGCTGGATAGCAGTGTTTGCAAGCGCCCTTGCTGTTGGGTTCATCCTCAGTTCAGTTGTGCAGCGTTGGATAGCTCCTGCTAACCTAAAAGCCCAGTTTCCCAACGCGGAGCATCATTTCCAAGAGAACAGAACTCTGATTAATTTGGCTGCATGCATGCACGGGTACATAAAACAGCTCTGGATCTTTGCTCGATCGGATGCTGAGGCTGTCCGTCTTTATCAGAAACAATCCAGCTTTTTGGCGGCCTGGCCCTGCTCAGCCAGTTCTTTGCTCTGTCCCGTTAGTTTTCTTGCTTCAAAAGAGGCCTTTTGAAGATTTCAGTTTGAATAATGAGGTTGTTTTTCTCTGGAATTGAACTTCCACCTCAGGTCTCCAGAAGTGCAATTTCCTGAGAGCAAATGTTCTTGTATCCGGTGCACAACCATATCGAGACAAGTGAATATATTCAATTCTCATGCAATACTTTGATTTGGATGGGTTGATTTACTTTTTTTTGGTCAGTTTCTGTTTCAATTGCTCAAAGCTCACAATACAAATTAAAGTAGAAAAGGCAAGTGCGTGTACAAGAACGTACTGTGTGACATGCAACAGGTGTGTTTCACACTCTGTCGAGATTTAATCTGAACTGCCAAGAATGTATCACAGAACACAATTCAAGTATTTTCTTCTTTCTTTTCTAGTACATCTTTAACCCAGAAGAGCAAATATTCTGTTGGCTTTTAAAGGGGTGTTAGAAATGGCAGTTTCAGTGTCAAGTCAGGGAGAGCAGAAACTTCAAGAGAGACCTCTTCTCCACTGGGTAGCTGACTCCAGGGGCTTTGATGGTGATCCGTTTTGTGAAAAATTAGGGGGCCGACTTACAAGCGGTTCCTGTTTCTGTTTGTGAAACGCCGGCACAAAGAGACAAGGTGGCAAACATCCAATAATAAGCACACTGATGTAAATACACTCTTGCTCATCAAAGGCTAGCATCTCAGGGAAAGGACTTCCAAGCTAGCTTTCTCCCTGAGATCCTAGTATCCTACATTCAGGGAAGAAGCAGAGTGGGGTGCTTATTTGTGGGGGTTGGTATGCAGAAGCATTCAGTTGTGTGAACCCCTGCTTTCCCATTCAACACACTCTCTGAAATGCTTTTCCCGCAACCCTGCCACTTACTGACCAAAGGTTGACGATGCGGATGACCTGAAAACATCACCTCCTACGGAATCCGGCTGGCGTTTGGATTTAGAGTGTTTCATTGTGCCTGGCTGTTTCAAAGTCATTTTTTGTGCACGGGATTAAAATCCTTTTTGAGAGAAAACCTTTTTGCAGCGAAAGGGTAGACAGACCGGCCTTTGTCTTCAGATCTGAAAAGCACCCTTGCCTTCCTGGTGAAGGCGCCCAGGACGGCTGACTTCTTTGGAAGGTCCCCTGCACACTTGTCAAAAAAGAGGAAACCTTTTGTCCAGAATGACAGGGGACAGTACAGGGTGCAGCTCAACATTCAGTGTGCCTACACTAATTTCCATGCATAGGCAGAAATTTAGACTTTGCTACTCTAATTCAAATATCATCTCACCCTGCTTGGACCAAATGCTCTGTATGCCTTTGCAAACAGCTAACTCAGGATGGGAAACTTTAATATGGTTATCTTTAGACCAGATGTTAGGTTGGTCCTTCCTTAGTTTTTCATTTAGGGACTATGTCCGCTAAAACAAACAAACAAAAAGGCTACATTGGCATTCTTTGGCCCTGCTTGCTTGCCGGTCATGCTTTGATACCTTGCTGTTAACTGCTAGCCCAGGGCATTGGCTTAATTGCACCTGATCTGGCAGCTGGAGCAAAAAAATCAAAGTTCAGGGGCCCAAGGTCTGTTTTGCTTCTTTCGTGGATTGTGAAATACACTGGATGTTCCGGTCACTGCTCAAAAGATGGTCTAATGTGACTGGTGCTCAGATCTCATCTTGCAGCACCTCCCTGAGCGTAACTTAACCTTGTTTATTTTCGTACGTGGACGTAAGCCCTGCTGGTGGGGAGTCGCCCTGCATCCCTGTGTTCCGTCGTAAGCCCCTTTGGCTGTGTCAATTTCACCACTACCTTCATCGCGGACAAATTCCAAGCCGTGTCGGTTTCACTTGCATTCAAGGACGAGCCCCCTCTGGTCTGTGCCAGCTGGCCTGCACTCGGTCCTTGCAGAGTTCTGCCCCATTCTGCCGTGTTTCCATGTCATGCTTGCATATGTCTCTGAAATACATCTGGCTCCTGGGCTGAGAGAGTTCTAACACTGCCGGTACAGAGGAAGGAAAAGCACGCATGCTTTCCAGGCCTTCAGGATGGCACCGGGACTGAGTCTGCAGTGCGATGTTTACAGTCCTTGATCTCAGTGCTCATTTGCTCTTTGCCAAGTTCTTGCAAGGGGCAGCGGCGTGCCAGAAGGATGGCAGTTCCAGAAAAACTTTGTGGCGAGGGCGGGAGGAGCTGCATTCCAGGGGAGGTGTAATCCAGGTGGGTGGGCCCATGGTAAAAAGTGTGGGTGAAAAATGCCTCGAATTCCAGCTTTTTCAAGAGTATGCTTCTCTCTGTGAGTCACTAAGCCTTAAGAGAGAGATTTCGACTTTTTAGAGTGGTGAGGAGCTGCCCAAAGACCAGGAACAATTGGTGGTTGGAAAAAATGTGGGGCTTTGTGGGAACTCTGGAGCGACTGAGTTGGCCACATTTGACTCAGAAGTCTAGATTATGAACGAGACGGGCCTTTGGATCCAGAGAGGTTGTTGATCATTTGGAGCGAAGCCTCCATGTGTAGGAGGAGTCTACCTCCATGCACCAAGCAATGACCTGTACAGGTTTTTAGGTCTGATGCATCAGGGCTCTCCCTTCTGTTACTGTTTTGTCGTATGTGCATTAGGAAATGTAAAGATCCAGTGTGTGTTTGTTTTTCTCCAGGGTAAGTTTGCAAACTCACCATATGGTGGACAGGCAGGATGGCGCTGTGGGAGGGATGCAGCATGGGGCAAGTGGAGGTTTGGGGTCAGAGCAAAAGGGAGACTCATGCCAAGCTCTTCTTCTCTCTTCCCCACAACCACCTGGCCCTCTCCCAGCTGATAACGCTGAGCGCAGCCGCGCAGTCCGTCACCAGCGAAGGGGCCAAAGGCGGTTATCTGAGCTCAGCCCTGGCCAGCGGCATCGCTGTGATGATGGCGATCCACGTCTCGGGTGGCATCTCGGGTGAGCAACGCAAAGCCTCTCTCGAGTGCGCCAGGAAAGGGACTCTGTGCCAAGGATCTGCTCCCAATTACCACTGACAACAAGCCTTGCTATCTTATCGTGGCTGAACTTAGCTCCCGCGTTTACCCGCTGTGTGACTATTGCCCCAAACAGCGTGAGCTAAGCCAGCGAAATTAAACCTCCGTATCCAAGCTCAGCCGCTCCCTCCAGACCCAAGGCGCCAAGGCCCCAAGGCCCCAAGGCCACGGGTGCAAGCAAGCATGAGCATTTCCTGGGGTATCTGGCTGCTGACCACGGATGGAGACATCATGCTGGGTTAGGGATGAACTTTGGGTCACTTACAGCAGGGCCCTTTTTGTTTCCTGTGCCTCATTTGGCCCCAAGTTTTCCTCTCTGGGATACAAATAAAATAAAAGGGCAAAGCCAAACAGCTAAAGGGATTGGGGCCCGTAGATCTGAAGCACAGAGATGCTTTAATCAGCAGGAGCAGTGGCTTCATCAACCAACCCCCTCTATCTTCCCAGTTCCTGCTGAGCTCGCCCGCAATCCACACAGCCGGATGTGGGGGACGTAGGTTTTCCTAGCAATAACCTGTGCGTCTCTGTTATACTGGGGTGGCCTGGTCCTTACTGGGCACCGGAGACCCATTCACATCACGAAAGTCCTGCTTCTCCTGGAAAAGATGCACGCTGGATTGTTAATGTTGAGCCGAAGAGACACCTGGCCACAACTCTGCCCCGGCGAGGAGAGGAGCTGCAACAGCGACTCTCTGGATCTGGTGGCACAGCCTGGCAGTGGGCCTTGGCACCCCCAGAATGACCCCCAGCGAGACCCCTGGGGAGCAGCGACTGATGGAGCAGCAAGAAACACGCCGGATGTCAGTCTCTGGGTTAGGGGCTGGCTGGTTCGCATGGCAAGGCAGGACGGAGGGTGGGTTGAGCGTGGGCTGCCGCTGGACCATGGGTTTCTATGGCATGCAACCCAAACCACAGTGACAAACCATGGTTTGCGAACCATGAACAACACGCGACTCACAGCCCAGCTACTTTCCCATCGATATCAACCTCACCTGCTCCCTCTTCTAATGGTGAGAGGGGGTTTTCTTTGCGGGTTGTTCTACCACAAAATGAAGCCTTATTCCCAAATAAAAGTGCTTCGCTTAAGGGCAGAAGAATCCAGGTCCCTTCGCTCTTTGTAGTCAGATGGGTGCTATGAAAGAAGTAACTTTCAAACACAAAACTGCAGACACCCAGAGTTTTTCTTGTCTGCTTTTTGGTTTGGGAAGCAAGATTGCAGTTTAAGTTGTTTAAGTTGTAGTTTAAGGTTATCTTGTTTGTGTCTAATGTATTGTAAACCTAGAAGTAGCGGGCGAACAGCAGAGGTGAGAAGCGTTCGCTTCACACTTGACAACTGAACTAATGTACACGGCCACCAAAAAGGGCTCTCCCCTCAAAGCATTACGTCCAGGGTCTAAGACGCCCCAGCAGCTTCGCAGCCAGGTGCACCCCAAATCCGGAGCCAAGCTGGGGGTGCTGCCTGGCTCCCCCTCTCATAACTTCCACCCTCTCTCTTGCAGGAGGGCACCTGAACCCGGCCTTCTCGCTGACCATGTGCCTGCTCAATCAGTGCCCCTGGTGGAAGATGCCGATATTTTGCGCCGTGCAGGTCCTGGCCGCTTTTCTGGGTGCAGGCACCGTCTATGCGCTGTATTATGGTAACGCGTCCTCCCAAATTTTGCAAGGGACAGTCGGGTGGCATGTACATCTCGTTAGATTCAGGGACCGTGCCACGAGCTCTTTTCTTTTTTACTTCTTACTTTTCAGTGGTTTTTCTGCCCCCGTGCAAAAGTGGAGACTCCACTTGGGCTTTGCATTATTGTAATCCCCAAATGAAGAAGAATTAGCCATTAGTGCGGGTTAGAAACATGCTTTGCCGGGCCCGGAACGGCCGTGTGGTGCATGGCACATGCAGCGCCCGTTGGGTGCACCTTGCTCGTGCCCAGAGGTCACCTTTCTGGGGGAGCGTATGAGTCCCGGAGACAGAGGAGGGGAGCCGCTGCCCCTTGTGCTTCCTGCTGGGATTCTCTCCCCACAGATGCTATTCACAGCTACAGCAACGGGACGCTTGCGGTCACCGGGCCCCACGAGACGGCCTCCATCTTCGCCACGTACCCGGCCCCCTACCTCTCGCTGCGCAACGGCTTCCTTGACCAGGTAGGGATGGGTTTCCCCCGGGAACGCTGGTGCCGCCATAGCCAGCGGGTCATAATCGGGGGTTTTCACTGTGACCGCAGAAAGAGAACCGGCGTGCTTAGAAGCAGTCCATCTGCCACTTGCTGGGGCAAAGCGGGGGGGCAAGCAGGCCTTGCCTCTCGGCCCCCTTGGGGGATTTCCCGAACATCTGGCTGGCCACCATGATGGGCAGGCAGATGTTCGAGAGGTCTGTGATACAGCGCATGGTTGAAAGCAGCGTGCAGCTTTGAGGCATTCGGACGTGTCAGGTTAGGCAGCCTTCCTTGAGCCAGCACCGTCCAGAGGCATGCGTGTGGCTGGGGAAGATGGGAGTTGGTGGTCTCACACCTCCAGAGGGACAGGGAAGGTTAGCCAAAGGCAGCTTCTGCTGCCCGAGGGCCAAATTCCATCTTGGGGAAGCTCTCTGGGACCCTCATTCCAGGAACGGGGGGCCCAAGGGAAAGGAGGTGGGGCAAAGGGGAAAGGGTGGGGCCAAAGGGAAAGGAGGCGGGGACAACATGCCTTGCTTGAACTTCTTGTTGCCGGTCGCTCACATTTGCAAGAGGCATTTCAAGCTTTCAGGATAGGGAGGAAATGGCACAAAAGCTGGGGAAGCACCCAGTGATTGGTAGTGGGGGACGGGGGTGGGGCGGGAGACAGGAGGGCCCGATTCGGGCCCCTGTCCTGCGCTCCGTCCCTGGCCTGTCGTGACTACGGCGTCCTGAACAGGTGCTGGGAACAGCCGTGCTGGTGGTGAGCATTCTGGCCATCACCGACGCCCGCAACAAGCGCATCCCTCCGGGACTGGAGCCGCTGGCCGTGGGCTTGCTGGTTCTCTCCCTCTCCCTGGCCATGGGTGCAAACTGCAGCTGCGCCATCAACCCTGCCAGGGACTTGGGGCCGCGACTCTTCACCTACGTGGCTGGATGGGGTCCCCAAGTATTCAGGTGGGTGCACCTGTTTGTTAAATGGATGAAGCGCCTTGTGAAACCAATTTCTCTGGGTGTCTCACAAGGAGGAGGTTTAGAAATACAAATGCAATTCAGCATCCAAAATGACACGATGATGATAATAATGCTAAAATATATTTTTAAATTCGTGAATTCTTCGATTACAAATTTAAATGTAAGAATCTGCATTCTTATTTTCGGAGCTTGCTCCTGCCCATGGTTGGTTTTTCTGCCATGTTGGCAACAGATGCTCAGGCAGAAAAACCTTCTTTCGGGGGAGTCTCCCTGCCGCTCAACCGCATTTTGCATTGCCCTGTCGACCAGCCAGCCATGCCTAACTTGAGGCGACGCCATTCCGCTTCTCCGCATGGCTCCCCAAACCGATGCTTCCTTTTCGCTCGTGGCGACTGCGTACACATTGGTACTCGCCCCTGAACCGCAGCTTTGCTCTCATGCAACATGGCACAGACGCTGCAAAATTAGCTAGCCCACTGCAGTCGACAGCTGGCCGGCTTGTGGCTTTTGGTGTCATCTCTTGTGTCTTTCCAGTGCCGGACACTATTGGTGGTGGGTTCCTGTTCTGGCCCCACTGGTGGGCGCAGCAGCCGGTACAGCCGTGTACCAGCTCGGGGTAGAGATTCATCACCCTCCCGCCCAGGACGAGGAGGAAGCCCTGAGCACCGAGAAGCCTCGCCGAGGAGCGGAGAAGGACGTGGAGACCCCGGTTTATGCTGTTAACATGTATGCGGAGACGTGGGCAGACGGGAACCTGGAGGTCCTCCCTGCAGGGCAGCGTGGCAAATAGGACGCAGGAGGCGACCGGGGAGGCTGGGCTGACTCGACGCCTTTCCCTTCTGATTTATCCATTGGACGGAGCTGATGTTACTAGCGCTCGGGATGACCCAGAGCAGGGTGGTGTTTATGCCGATGACAGAGAGAAACGGGGACTTTGTGATGGTGGGCAACAGCCTTTCTGGAAGTCTGTGCTCGGTGCCCAGTCTAGGTACCTGATAGCAAAGGTCCTTTTGCAGATGGGAGGAGATGTAGCTCAATAGCAAATCACCTCCTTTGCATGCAAGCCAGTTCCTGGTTTAATCCCGGTACGTTTCCCAGATAACGCCGATAAAGCCCTCTTGTCTGAAAACCTGCAGAGGCATCACTGACCTGTGTAGCAAATACTGAGCTAGGACCAAGGATTTAATCCAGCTTAGAGTGGGTTGCGATCTAAATTAGCTTTCTTCAGATCCATGAGGAACAGAACCTTGTTTTCTTCTTGGGGAAGGCCAACAATCCATTGGCAGGAGCCAGTCATTTTATGCAGACTGCCTGCCTTCTCCGGGTAAGACTGGGGACAACATCCACCCTGGCCCAAAACCTCTGATGGCTGTTCCTGGTCCAACTCAATGGCTCGATTTTGTAAGATGCAGCTTTCTCTGGTCTCCCCCAGATTCTCTTTTTGCTGGTGTGCTTTCTTTGCCTGCGCACACTCTCTTGATTCCCCTTTTTTCTGCCCGCGTGAGTTTCACAGCGTTGTAACCATGTTTTGTGCAACAGCGGGATAAAAGCGGCTGTCTTGCGACAAGGTGCTTCTGACTGGGTTGCATCCGAGCAGCGTTCTTCCACTGAACGAAGCCGTTCTGCCGGCAGAGCTGGGGGGGCTGGTTGCTTGTTTCCCTCTGCAGCATCTCGTACACTCCAATATCTAATTATTGGCGGGGGGGGGGGGGCTAAGAAGGGGGTACCTCCCAAGAAGGCAGAAAGGGGATACAGCCTCCCCGTGAGTCCTCTGAGACGAGGAAAGCCAAATACGTATACAAACGACATCAAGAGCCTTTTGATCTATGCGGTACCTTAATCTCCAGTGCATCAGCCCTGGACGGTGATGCTCCGATGGGATTTTGCCACAAGTGCGCCTTCGTCACACCTTTGGAGAAGGAAGTCTGGCTTTGGAAAATAGATTCTGGAGTTTTTGTCAGGTGCAGGATGCAGAAGACTTCTTCTCAGCCTTGACTGGAAATGTTTAATATTCATATTAAATATGAACCATTTCATAATGTGCTACCTTAACGTGTCCGGCTGTAGTTGCTCTGCCTGCCCGCCGCCCTTGCTTTGCTGGGATCCTTTTTGTGGGAGGTGCCCAGAAAAGACACACATCCCGTGTTGCCTAATGCAAGAAGCACTCAAATCCACGTGGCAGCTGCAGAGCAGGCAGATATTCAACAGGGGAAGGGTTTCCCCCCACTGCCTTGGAACTATAAAAGTTCGAGATCAGGAAGGTGCCGGTTTGAGGACGAAACTGAGGCGCAGTGATATGATGGCCATGCATTACCAAACATGCCACGTGGCTTTAAAGCAAGAAATAAAACCCCAAAAGTGGAGGGAATTATTTTTGTTAGGGCTGCAGCCTGGTGGGGACCGGATTTAACCCTTTCGTGCCGTCATCCAGCGCAAAGCTTCCTTCCCTCCATGTGCCCTTTGGAACACCCCTTTTCTGTCACGTCTAGGGCTGTTTCTGGAAGTGCGCTCCTCTTTTTCATTCCCAGCTTCTTCGGATGTGTGCACTGCCTTTTAGACCGTCCGGGGAAAATGGATGTCATTTAGCAAAGGCTGCAGCAGCCCAGATTCTCCTTATGCAGGCTTCTGGCCCGAGGCATCACTCCTCCTGGGGCCGAATCAACACGTTCTGGTGTGAGCTGAACGCCGTGGACACACAACCCCTTCGTCCTGCTTTACCACCAGGCAAGTCTGGGCATCCCCGAGCGAATCAAAGCACAGCCTCTGCTCTTAGTGGGCACCAAGTGGTCTAGCAAGGAAGACGCTCGCAGCTCCGGGAGCCTGCAGAAATGCGGGATCAACTTACCATCCGGCGAGTTTTACACTTTACGCTTTACGGCTGGGTTGAAGCCGCTCCACCCAGGATTAGGCAGGCTATCAATCTTGCGGATGTGTTAAGTCCACACCTTTCTGTCAGTGCTTGCACATGAATTCTAGCGCTGCGGCATGGTTCACTCTCTGTGACAGTCCCCACAGCCACCCACCCCCCCCCACCCCACCCCACCCCCAAGGAGAGGCCAAAAACGCAGGCAGCTTTGTCGATCTGGGCTGACTAAGATTGCTGCAGCGGAATTCAAGCGATCGGAGCTCTGGTCCTTACTCAGCTGTGAAGCTGACTGAGCGATTGGGGGCCAGTCACTGATTCTGGGCTGTCCTTCCTCACAGGGTTGTTGTGAAGATGACCTAGGAAGGAGGTGAGCCTTGAACGCCACCTCAAGTTCCTTGCAACAGGGGAAAAGGGGCGATGTAAACATGGTGGCAATATTAAATGATACCAACAAACCCAAACTCATAGAGTATAGATGATTATTGATCAATTGCAAGATAAGTGAAAAGGGGGAAGGCCTGGATCCACTCTGGAGTTACCTAATGTAAGTCCCATTGATTTCAGTAGATCTACTCGTTGTTGTTGTTGTTGTGCGCCATCAAGCCATCTTCCACGTGGGGCAGTCCTATGCCTGAGTGCGCTCTGGAAGGGCCTGACCTTGACAGCCCTGCTCAGCTTTTGCAAACGCAAGTCCGGAGCTTCCTTGACAGGATCGATCCATCTCCGATTTGGCCTTCCTCTCCTCCTGCCTTTGACTCTCCTTAGCATTGAATGTCTCCTGCAGTGATGGTCTACCTGAAGTGTAAGCAGAACCCGCTCAGTTGCAGTTTTCTTCACCGAGAGATGCAGGGACGAGTGGAGCAAATCAGACCACGAACGCCGTTTTTGCCTGAAGGAGGAGGCTGCCTCGTCACCTGCTCCACCCCAGGAATTCGGTATGCAAAAGATGCAAACAAAACAGCCGCATTTAGCAGTGTATCCCAAAGCCCCACACACTTGCCCGGAAATTTAAAAAGCGGCTTTGGGTGGTTTGGGGCCGTATTTGCACGCTCCGCGTTGCGTCGCTTCACAAGCAATCCAATTTTGCAGAGCGGTTTCCCTTCGCCTGGCTGCCAGCCGGGCGATGGCGCCTGCCCAAAAGCCGTGAGAGAGGCGCATAAATTTCTGCCACTAGGGACCCTTTTTCTGGCCCTCGAACGGACTTGTGCGTACACGCCGGCCGGCTGCGGTCGCTGTGGGCCTCCTCCACCCATCGGCTCCGGAATGTGGGCTGGCGAGGCCCGGCCTGTCTCGGCTCTCTGATTAAGCCTTGTGTCAGGGGGACCTCCAGGACTGCCCCGCGGAGATGCCCATCAGCCTTTGAGCCCGGGATCCATTGCTTCATGCAGCTCCTCTGCGTCATGGCACCGCGTCTTGTTTTGAAATCCAGGTTTTAAAAAACAGAGGCAACAAAACATTCTAGTACTTATCAGAAACCGTTAAATACTATGTCGGGAAAACCTCGATGGCAGCCCCCAAAGACCCCTTTCGCCTTGAACCTCAGCAGTTTTATTGAAAGATCACCCGGCCCCCCTGCAGTTACCTATGACAGCATGCTACCAAGAAGTGCTTCTCACCGCCAACGACAAGCTGTTAGAGCATACACAGAGTGTTTTATAGGTCCTGAGTCACATGGGCCCGGCAGTTGGGCAGTCGATGACAAGACAAGACGGTGGAATGTGCTCCCCAGAGAGGTTCGCCTGGTGCCGAGTTCATATTCTTTTCGGCGCCGGGTCAAACCTTTTTATTTAATTGTTATTTTAAAATTGAATGTTAATGTCCAACAGTCCCTTTTTATTTCACTTGTATTTTCTGGCTATTTACTCTATTGAGACGGTTGTTCTATTGATTGCAAGCCGCCCTGAGATGCCATGCATGAGGGAGGCAGATAAACGTTTTACATAAATAAACGAAGCAAGAGGAGCAGAGGAGGAGGGGAGGGGTGCACAGAGGGGGCTCCGTGCAACGGCACTTGATCGCAGGACAGCGACAAAAGGATCGCAGGAGGATTGTGGGTCCCGGCGTGCAAATGAGGGGGATTGCGATGCGGTTAACCCGGCAGCCTGACCGGTTCTTACTGACCGGCGGAACAAGAGCCCGGCAGCTTCTGGGCAACCTCTCAGCCCCCATTTCTTAAACCAGCGACAAATGCCCAGCAGTAACCTGGCTTGGAATTGTTTTGGGGTGCTTCCTGAGACAAAGGGGTGCAGGCATGTTATAACACAAAGACACACCAGCACCCCTTTTTTGCTAGGATTTAGCTGTATTTTCCCAACAACAACCTCATTGGTTAAAAAGCCATCGAATAATTTACGGCAATGAAGACTTCAACAAGAGGAACCCCAGCAATGATATAAGAAGTTCAGGAAAGAAATTGAGAACGTCGCTGGTTTTAACATGGGCAGAGCGATCCTATGAGCCCTGGATGGTACCACAGGGGGACCATCTGTCAGATTCTCAGCTCTGAAACAGAGTTCTGCCCTTGGAACTGTGGGGTCTGTGCTTCAATCCTGCCCCCTTTCACAGCCCCACTGGAAGAACTGTGCCAAACTTGTCTCTGAGGTCAGAAAGCTGTCAGAGAAAAGGTAAAGGGGTTCTTCTCGGATGGTGAGGAGACAGGGGTGCAAGGAGATTTAGGCAGTGCTCCGCTTCCTTCCCTGGAGGAGGACGATCGCATCCATGGCTTCCCTCTTTCTGCGCAAGATGCTCAGAACCCTCTTGAATTTGGAAATTTACAGCACCCGGAATTTAATGAGCATTTTGATCCATTCCTCAGCCCAAAAAGGCCCTTGGAGAGTGGCTGATGCACCATGGGTTTCAGGTTTTAGCTGGAACAAGGGTGGGGACAGAGGCCTCTCCACCATCCCTTAAAATAATATGCAGAGAGACTTCTGGGGACATGGCAGCTTGGTTGGCAGTGGCTTGATGCCACTCCTTTCCTTATCTCATCAGAAGAGTAATAAATTGCCTTGCAAGAGGTATTTTTGCCTCTCTAATTGACAGGTGAGCATAAATATTTTGCTTATTGCTCTGGTATTAACGAGAAGGCGACAGAAAGTTATCTCGAATGAGTTCAGAGTCTCCCTGCCACCCCGCATGTACTTTCTCTTGTGTTTTTTCTCTCTCTCTTTTCTTGTTGTTATTCTATTTTGTATTATTTACAAATAGAATAATAAAAATAATATGTGGCGAGACAAGAGTCCTGTTGAACGGGACGAGCTACGTCGTGAACAAGAGGGGGGAATCAGCTGAAATTAGGCTAAGCTGAGGCTTTCCTGTGGAGGAAGGGCAGATCTTGGCTCCAGTGAAATGCGGACAGGACAGTCCCTGGCCCGCAGGCTAACAATCTCCAGACTGTTCACAAAAGGAACAAGGGGGAAGGTTGGTGAAATTGGCCCCTGCTTCATTTAGTTGGAATTACTGCTTGTGGGGAAAGTCTACTTAGACGCTTCTTTGGAAAGGAAATGCTTTGGGCTGCATTCAGAAAGAGAGCGGGGGGGGGGGGGGAAGCAGCACGGCCCGTTCTTTGGGGCCGACACTGAAAAGACCCTGCTCAGCTGCCTCCCATGAAGGCATTTGGGAGCAATAGAACATCTGCTGCTTGGGAGGGGTGGGGGGCTTGTTCCTATATGTTCCTCGAAATAGACTACAGCCATTTAGGGCCACGAAGACTGCAAACTGTTCTTGGAATTATTCTAGAATAAAATAAGAGGTAAGCAAAAAATCAGGCTGGCTTGGCCTGGTGGCTACTGACTGCACTCTCGGAAGTTTCTGTTTCAAGAGCTTTACAGCCATTTCATCTGGAGCAGGGGGAGTGAGCTTCCTGGGATGCCGATGGAGGATTTGCAGGGCGAGAGGAAACATCGCTGCTCACACGCAGGGGTGGTCTGCCGCGAGGCAATGAGTAAAGTCAGGATGCACTCCAAAGCATTTGTCCTTTTGACAGTTGTTTTCAAGCTCTGCTGAAAGCAGAAAAAGGGTTTTGGACTGTTCTCTTTTTTGAAGGAAGGCATGTTATGCGTTCATATACATTGTAAAATTAGTGGCTAAGCCCGGAAGGGTACATTAAAGCACACATGAAAGCACACAGACATAAACACAGACTCAGAAGTGGAACTGGTTATGCTGCTTCCGGACCATAAATGTGAGTTAATCTTGGAAGGGGCTGAGTTCCAATTTCACATGAACTAAGCTTGGCTACCATTATGCATATATTTTCCTGAGAATAAGTGGCATCGGATTTGGCGTGCTTTCTATCCAAGAAACATCCATAATGGGGTTGGGGGATTCGAGGCTTTCTGCCAAATCTATGCGTGGGGTCCCAGTTGCTGGAGAATTCATAGAAACTGAACGAGTCAGAAGGGACTTCCTGGGCCATCTAGTCTGACCCCCGGCTCCAGCCGGTTCTGCTCATGACCTGCCTATCACGTGCAATTCAGATAAACCCTGGTAGAAGAATTATCAGGATTTTAATTTTAATTCTTTGTGCCTTTGTGTTATAAGATCAAACCTCCACAAAAAGTAGTCGAATTCCAAGCCAGGTTTAGCATTGCTAGTCCTTTAATTGGGACTTTGTCTGAGAGCAGCTATTCTTGGGCTAACACCACAAAACTGATAAGGCAACCAGAGAAGCCTTTTGGCTGCATTGCAGGCACCCTAATTCGCATGCTCAAACTCACAGCCAAGAGTTACAACAAATCCTTGCCTTCCTGGATCCTAATCTTGTGTGATCGATTCTAGACTCTATTGTATTAAGTATTCTCTGCAAGATCTCTCTCATTCTTTTTCACTGTGTCCCTGTTTCCCTTATTTTATCGTTACCTGCCCTTCTTGTACCTGTGACTCAGAACCTATAAAACACTCTGTGTATGTTCTCAAATCTTGTAGTTGCCTGTGAGGACCGCTACCTGGTGGCATGCGGTTGTACGTAAACTGCAGGGGTCTGGGTGACCTCACTAATGGAAATGCCGGGGTTCAAGGCGATTCAGTCTTCCCTGTGGGTTCATTCCCGCCATTGCTAAGGAGACTCGGACACAATAAACAGCCAACAGATATTTATTTATGTATAAAATTGGTATGCCGTCCATTATTCGCGTCTCTGTAAACACATAAACATCAGGACATAAATTTGTGTGTGCTATTGGTATTATTATTCTGTTGCCTTTATATAGCCTGCCTTTCTTATTCTTGTGAGGAATCCAAGCGGCTTATGTTCCTCCATTTTGATCCTCTCAACAACAACCCTGTAAGGTAGGTTAGGCTGTTTCGACGCCCATCCCAAACTCGCACCATCACACACACACACGCCCCCACCCACCCCCGAGAGAGAGAGAGAGGAGCGGGGGGCGGGGTTGCGCACGGGCCAATCCGAGCCGCTGGGGCCGCGCTGCTCCTGCACACGCGCGGGCTCGTCCGCACACGCCGGGCGACGCGCGTCAGGCGTGCACACGCGGCCCCGCCCCGCCCCGCGCGCCCCGCCGCGCCGGGCTCCGTCCCCGGTGCCCCCGGCGCGGCCGGCGAGGAGAGCCCCGGGCGTGGCGGCCCCTTTCATCACTTCCGCCCCCCCGCCGCTCCTCCTCCTCCTCCTCCTCCCCCCCCATCCCCGCCCGGAGCAGCAGCAGCAGCCGCCGCCGCAGCAGCAGCAGCAGCAGCCCAGGAGGCGGCCGGGCCAGCCGGGAGCCATGGGCCGGGGCGGCGGCGGCGAGGGCGGCGGCG